>NC_080381.1:45309673-45625794 GCF_014773155.1 Arachis stenosperma | reverse complement strand
TCCTGATTGCACGATGCATGGTTGATCGCCTGACAACCGAGTGCTCGCCTGACAAACGAGCCAACCATTCCGTGAGATCAGAATCTTCGTGGTAAAGGCAGGACTTGATGGCAGCATTCAAGAGAATCCGGAAGGTCTAACCTTGTCTGTGGTATTCTGAGTAGGATTCAATGATTGAATGACTGTGACGTGCTTCAAACCTGTAACCTACTGGGCGTTAGTGACAGACGCAAAAGAGAGATTCTATTCCGGTAGGGGAGGGAACCAAACCGGTGATTGGCAGTACTGTGACAGAGTGCGTGCATTAGCTTTCACTGCGAGGAAGGGAGGTAGCTGCTGACAACAGTGAAACCCTACACGAGCTTGCCATGGAAAGGAGTAAGAAGGATTGGATGAAGGCAGTAGGAAAGCAGAGAGACGGAAGGGAAGGCATCTTCATACACTTGTCTGAAGCTCTTACACCAATGATATACATAAATATCACTATCTTTATCTTTTATGCTATTTTCGTTCATCATCATATACATTTGAGTTTGCCTGACTAAGATTTACAAGATGACCATAGCTTGCTTCAATGCTAACAATCTCCGTGGGATCGACCCTTACTCACGTAAGGTATTACTTGGACGACCCAGTGCACTTGCTGGTTAGTTGTGCGAAGTTGTGTAATGCCATGGAATTGAACCACCAAGTTTTTGGAGTTCATGACCAGGGATTATGAGAGTTGTGAAAAGTATTGTTCACAATTTCGCGCACCAAGTTTTTGGCGCCGTTGCCGGGGATTGTTCAAGTTTTGAGCAAGCTTTTGGTAACAATGCCTGGGATTGTTCTAGTTTGGACAACTGACGGTTCATCTTGTTACTTAGATTAGGTATTTATTTTTTCGAAATTCTTGAAGATGAATTCTAGAGTTTCATGATGATTTGTTGAAATCTGGCTGGCTGAGAAGCCATGTCTAATCTGATTGGACCGAGGTTTCAACTTATCACCACAAGAGCTTGTTGATTTACATCAATTTTGCTTTTGGAGCAGTGATCTGCTAAGGCTTGGCTGACCTTTGGTCATGTCTAGTGTTTTGGACCGAAGCTTTCTTTGAAAGCTTGGCTGGCTGTGAAGCCATGTCTAATTCCTGGACCGGAGTCTTAGACTAGCATTGCACTGATTCCTGGAATTCTCATTAAGAATTTTGATACCTTTTCCCACTTAATTTTCGAAAAACACAAAAAAATTTACAAAATCATAAAAAAACCAAAAATATTTGATGTTTCTTGCTTAAGTCTAGTGTCTCATCTTAAGTTTGGTGTCAATTGCATGCATTCATTCATGTGTCTTAAGGATCTTTAAGTAATTCTTGATGATTTCTTACTCTGATCTTTGAATTCTTTTGGCTTGAGTGTTTATGTGTCTCATATAGTGTCAGTAGTATACAAACTGCTAAGTTTGGTGTCTTGCATGCATTGTTATTTGATTCTTGTTGCATTTTGATTATTAAAAATCCAAAAATATTTTTAATTTGTGTCTTTTCAAGTCAATGTTACAAAGAATTGAAGATTCAGAACATACTGCAGAGGAATTATACAGAAAAAGCTGAGCATTCAAAAATGCCCAGTGAAGAAGACAGACTGGCGTTTAAACGCCAGCCAGGGTACCTGGTTGGGCGTTTAACGCCCAAAAAGGTAGCATTTTGGGCGTTAAACGCCAGAATGTATACCATTCTGGGCGTTTAACGCCAGGATGGTGCTAGGGGGAAGATTTTGTTTTCAAACCATTTTTTTTTCAAGTTTTCAAAGTTTTTCAAAATCAAATCTTTTTCAAATCATATCTTTTCAATCAAATGTTTTCAAAATCAATTTCTTTCCTTTTTCAAAGATACTTACTAACAATTAATGATTTGATTGAACATTTTTTGCCTTTTCTGTAAAGGAAGGTTTTATGTTTGAATCATATCTTTTCTTGTTAGGCAAGTCATCAATTTTTTTTTTAATCATATCTTTTCAAATTGTTTTCAAATCATATCTTTTAAAATTGTTTTCAAATCATATCTTCTCAATCACATCTTTTTAAAACCATAACTTTTCAATCAAACCTTTTCAATCACATCTTTTTCAAATTAGTTTTCAATCAAATCTTTTTAACTTCTAATCTCAAAATCTTTTTCAAAAATCACTTGATTTATCTTCCACTTTCAATTTTCGAAAATTATCAATCAAATTTTCGAAAATGTTTTCAAAATTTTTTAATTGAATTTTCGAAAATTCTCTTCCCTCCTTCCCACATCCTTCTATTTATGGAGTACCACTCCTTCTAAATGCACAATTCGAACCTTATCTAATTAAAGTTCGAATTCTTCTTCTCCTTCTTCTTTCTATTTCTCTTTTCCTCTTACACTTCAAGGAATCTCTATACTGTGACATAGAGGATTCCACATTTTCTTTTTCTCTTTTCTTTCATATGAGCAGGAGCAGAGACAAAGGCATTCTTGTTGAAGCTGACCCTGAACCTGAGAGAACCTTGAAGCGAAAGCTAAGAGAAGCTAGAGCACAACTCTCTGTTGAGGACCTGACCGAATTCTTCAAGGAAGAAGAACCCATGGCAGCCGAAAACAACAACAATGCCAACAATGCAAGGAAGGTGCTGGGTGACTTCACTGCACCTACTCCTGATTTCTATGGGAGAAGCATCTCTATCCCTGCCATTGGAGCAAACAACTTTGAGCTTAAGCCTCAATTAGTTTCTCTAATGCAACAGAATTGCAAGTTCCATGGACTTCCAATGGAAGATCCTCATCAGTTCTTAGCTGAATTCTTGCAAATCTGTGACACAGTCAAGACTAATGGGGTTAACCCTGAGGTCTACAGACTGATGCTATTCCCTTTTGCTGTAAGAGACAGAGCTAGAATATGGTTGGATTCTCAACCTAAAGAAAGCCTGGACTCTTGGGAAAAGCTAGTCAATGCCTTCTTGGCAAAGTTCTTTCCACCACAAAGATGGAGTAAGCTTAGAGTGGAAGTCCAAACCTTCAGACAGAAGGATGGAGAATCCCTCTATGAAGCTTGGGAAAGATACAAACAATTAATCAGAAGATGTCCTTCTGACATGCTTTCTGAATGGAGCATCATAGGTATTTTCTATGATGGTCTCTCTGAACTATCCAAGATGTCTTTGGATAGCTCTGCTGGAGGATCTCTTCATCTGAAGAAGACGCCTGCAGAAGCTCAAGAATTGATTGAAATGGTTGCAAATAACCAATTCATGTACACTTCTGAAAGGAATCCTGTGAATAATGGGACTAGTTAGAAGAAAGGAGTTCTTGAGATTGACACTCTGAATGCCATACTGGCTCAGAACAAGATATTGACTCAACAAGTCAATTTGATTTCTCAAAGTCTGTCTGGAATGCAAAATGCACCAAACAGTACTAAGGATGCTTCATCTGAGGAAGAAGCTTATGATCCTGAGAACCCTTCCATGGAAGAGGTGAATTACCTAGGAGAACCCTATGGAAACACCTATAATTCCTCATGGAGAAATCACCCAAATCTCTCATGGAAGAATCAAGAGAGACCTCAACAAGGTTTCAATAATAATAATGGTGGAAGAAACAGGTTTAGCAATGGCAAGCCTTTTCCATCATATTCTCAGCAACAGATAGAGAGTTCTAAGCAGAGTACTTCTGACTTAGCAACAATGGTCTCTGATCTAATAAAGACCACTCAAAGTTTCATGAATGAAACAAGGTCCTCCATCAGAAATTTGGAAGGACAAGTGGGACAGCTGAGCAAGAAAATTACTGAACTCCCTCCTAGCACTCTCCCAAGTAATACAGAAGAAAATCCAAAAGGAGAGTGCAAAGCCATAGACATGGCCGAATATGGAGAGGAAAGAGAGGAGGTGGACGCCACTGAGGAATACCTCAATGGGCGTGCACCAACCTCCTCTGAGTTCCCCAATGAGGAACCATGGGAATCTGAGGCTCAAATTGAGACCATAGAGATTCCATTGGACTTACTTCTGCCTTTCATGAGCTCTGATGAGTATTCTTCCTCTGAAGAGGATGAGTATGTCACTGAAGAGCAAGTTGCTAAATACCTTGGAGCAATCATGAAACTAAATGACAAGTTATTTGGAAATGAGACTTGGGAGGATGAACCTCCCTTGCTCACCAAAGAACTGGATGACTTGTCTAGGCAGAAACTGCCTCAAAAGAGGCAGGATCCTGGGAAGTTTTCTATACCTTGTACCATAGGCACCATGACCTTCAAGAAGGCCTTGTGTGACTTAGGGTCAAGTGTAAACCTCATGCCCCTCTCTGTAATGGAGAAATTAGGGATCTTTGAGGTGCAAGCTGCAAGAATCTCATTAGAGATGGCAGACAATTCAAGAAAACAAGCTCATGGACTTGTAGAGAATGTTTTGGTGAAGATTGAAGACCATTACATCCCTACTGATTTCATAGTCCTAGAGACTGGAAAGTGCATGGATGAATCCATCATCCTTGGCAGACCCTTCCTAGCCACAGCAAAGGCTGTGATTGATGTTGATAGAGGAGAGTTGATCATTCAAGTGAATGAAGAATCCTTGGTGTTTAAGGCCCAAGGACATCCCTCTATCATCATGGAGAGGAAGCATGAAGAGCTTCTCTCAAAACAGAGCCAAGCAGAGCCCCCACAGTCAAACTCTAAGTTTGGTGTTGGGAGGCCACAACCAAACTCTAAGTTTGGTGTTGAACCCCCACATTCAAACTCTAAGTTTGGTGTTGGGAGGTTCCAACACGGTTCTGAGTATTTCTGAGGCTCCATGAGAGTCCTCTGTCAAGCTACTGACATTAAAGAAGCGCTTGTTGGGAGGCAACCCAATGTTTTATAGTTAACTACTTTCTTTTGTTATTTTATTTTTTTTTTGTAGGTTGATGATCATAAGAAGTCACAAAAACAATGAAAAAAGCAAAAACAGAATGAAAAACAGGAAGAAAAACAGCACACCCTGGAGGAAGAAGCTGCTGGCGTTTAAACGCCAGTAAGCCTAGCAGTTGGGCGTTTAACGCCCAGTCTGGCACCATTCTGGGCGTTTAACGCCAGAAAGGGGCACCAGACTGGCGTTAAACGCCAGGAAAGGGCAACAACCTGGCGTTAAACGCCAGGAATGGGCACCAGCCCGGCGTTTAACGCCAGAAATAGCTCAAAACGTGATTTTGAGCAACATTTGGTGCAGGGATGACTTTTCCTTGACACCACAGGATCTGTGGACCCCACAGGACCCCACCATTACTCTCTCTCTTCCTCCCCCATTCACCAATCACCTCAATACCTCTTCCCCAAAAACCCTTCACTTATCAAATCCCATCTTTCTCTTCACCACTCACATCCATCCTTCATAAATCCCCACCAACCTCACCCTTCATATTCAAACCACTTTCCCTCCCAAACCCACCCATAATGGCCGAACCTTTACCCCCCTCTCCCCTATAAATACCCTTCTTCAACTCTTCATTTTCACACAACCTAAACACCCCTTCTTTCCCTTCTTGGCCGAACACACCACCTTCTCCCTCTTCCTCATTTTCTTCTTCTTCTACTCTCTTCTTTCTTCTTTTGCTCGAGGACGAGCAAACATTTTAAGTTTGGTGTGGTAAAAGCGTTGCTTTTTGTTTTTCCATAACCATTTATGGCATCCAAGGCCGGAGAAACCTCTAGAAAGAGGAAAGGGAAGGCAAAAGCTTCCACCTCCGAGTCATGGGAGATGGATAGATTCCTCTCAAGGGTGCATCAAGACCACTTCTATGAAGTTATGGCCTTGAAGAAGGTGATCCCCGAAGTCTCCTTTTCACTCAAAAAGGGTGAATATCCAGAGATCCGCCATGAGATCCGAAGAAGAGGTTGGGAAGTACTCACCAACCCCATTCAACAAATCGGAATCTTGATGGTTCAAGAGTTCTATGCCAATGCATGGATTACCAAGAACCATGACCAATGTGTGAACCCGAATCCAAAGAATTATCTCACTATGGTTCGGGGGAAATACTTGGATTTTAGTCCAGAGAGTGTGAGGGTGGCGTTCAACTTGCCTATGATGCAAGGAGATGAGCATCCTTACACTAGAAGGGTCAACTTTGATCAAAGGTTGGACCAAGTCCTCACAACCATATGTGAAGAGGGCGCACAATGGAAGCAAGATTCAAGAGGAAAGCCGGTTCAATTGAGAAGGCATGACCTCAAGCCCGTGGCTAGAGGATGGTTAGAGTTCATACAACGCTCAATCATTCCCACTAGCAACCGGTCCGAAGTTACCATAGACCGGGCCATCATGATCCATAGCATCATGATTGAAGAAGAAATAGAGGTTCATGAGGTTATAGCCCAAGAACTCTACAAGGTTGCGGACAAGACCTCCACTTTGGCAAGGTTAGCCTTTCCTCATCTCATCTGTCACCTCTGTTATTCAGTTGGAGTTGACATAGAAGGAGATACTCCCATTGATGAGGACAAGCCCATCACCAAGAAAAAGATGGAGTACACAAGAGACCCCTCTCATCATGAGATCCCTGAGATACCTCAAGGGATGCACTTTCCTCCACAAAATTATTGGGAGCAACTAAACACCTCCCTAGGAGAATTGAGTTCCAACATGGGACAACTAAGGGTGGAGCACCAAGAACATGCCATCCTCCTCCATGAAATTGGAGAAGATCAAAGGATCATGAGAGAGGAGCAACAAAGACAAGGAAGAGACATTGAGGAGCTCAAACACTCCATAGGATCTTCAAGAGAAAGAAAGAGCCGCCATCACTAAGGTGGACCCGTTCTTTAATCCCCTTGTTCTTTATTTTTCTGTTTTTCGAATTTTAGTGCTTTATGTTTATCCATGTTTGTGTCTTATGATCATTAGTGTCTTAGTGTCTATGCCTTAAAGCTATGAATATGAATCCATCACCTTTCTTAAATGAAAACTGTTTTTATCACAAAAGAACAAGAAGTACAGGATTTCAAATTCATCTTTAAAACTAGCTTAATTAGTTTGATGTGGTGACAATACTTTTTGTTTTCTGAATGTATGCTTAAACAGTGCATATGTCTTTTGAATTTGTGATTCATGAATGTTAAAATTGTTGGCTCTTGAAAGAATGATGAAAAAGGAGACATGTTACTGAGGATCTGAAAAATCATAAAAATGATTCTTGAAGCAAGAAAAAGCAGTGAATACAAAAAAAAAATAGAGAAAAAGAAGGAGAAAAACGAAAAAAAAGGGAGAAAGAGAAAAAGAAAGAAAAAGAAAGAAATAAAGTTGTGATCCAAGGCAATAAGAGTGTGCTTAAGAACCCTGGACACCTCTAATTGGGGACTTTAGCAAAGCTGAGTCACAATCTGAAAAGGTTCACCCAATTATGTGTCTGTGGCATGTATGTATCCGGTGGTAATACTGGAAGACAGAGTGCTTTGGGCCACGGCCAAGACTCAATAAGTAGCTGTGTTTGAGAATCATCATACTTAGCTAGGAGAGTCAATAACACTATCTGGATTCGGAGTTCCTAAAGAAGCCAATCATTCTGAATTTCAAAGGATAAAGTGAGATGCCAAAACTATTCGGAGGCAAAAAGCTACTAGTCCCGCTCATCTAATTTGGAGCTTAGTTTCATTGATAATTTGGAGTCTATAGTATATTCTCTTCTTTTTATCTTATTTGATTTTCAGTTGCTTGGGGACAAGCAACAATTTAAGTTTGGTGTTGTGATGAGCAGATAATTTGTACGCTTTTTGGCATTGTTTTTAGTATGTTTTTGGTAGTTTTAGTTGAGTTTTTATTATATTTTTATTAGTTTTTAGTTAAAATTCACTTTTCTGGACTTTACTATGAGTTTGTGTGTTTTTCTGTGATTTCAGGTATTTTCTGGCTGAAATTGAGGGACCTGAGCAAAAATCTGATCCAGAGACTCAAAAGGACTGCAGATGCTGTTGGATTCTGACCTCCCTGCACTCGAAGTGGATTTTCTGGAGCTACAGAAGCCCAATTGGCGCGCTCTCAACGGCGTTAGAAAGTAGACATCCTGGGCTTTCCAGCAATATATAATAGTCCATACTTTTCCCAAGATTTGATGGCCCAAACCGCCGTTCAAAGTTACCTCAAGAAATTCCAGCGTTAAACGCCGGAACTGGCACCTAATTGGGAGTTAAACGCCCAAACTGGCACTAAAGCTGGCGTTTAACTCCAAGGAGAGTCTCTACACGAAATTGCTTCATTGCTCAGCCCAAGCACACACCAAGTGGGCCCGGAAGTGGATTTTTATGTCATTTACTCATCTATGTACTAGTTTTCTATAAGTAGGGCTTTTAGAAAGAGCTTTTAGAGAGACTTTGGTAGCTATCTTTGTTTTATGCTATCTTAGACTATTGGGAGGCTGGCCATTCGGCCATGCCTAGACCTTATGCTTATGTATTTTCAACGGTGGAGTTTCTACACACCATAGATTAAGGTGTGGAGCTCTGCTGTACCTCGAGTATTAATGCAATTACTATTGTTCTTCCATTCAATTCCGCTTGTTCTTTGTCCAAGATATCACTTGTTCTTCAACATGATGAAGGTGATGATTGACGCCCATCACCATCCTCACCCATGAACAAGGTGACTGACAACCATTCTTGTTCTACAAGCATCTGAGGCTTAGTGAATATCTCTTGGATTCCTGATTGCACGATGCATGGTTGATCGCCTGACAACCGAGTGCTCGCCTGACAAACGAGCCAACCATTCCGTGAGATCAGAATCTTCGTGGTAAAGGCAGGACTTGATGGCAGCATTCAAGAGAATCCGGAAGGTCTAACCTTGTCTGTGGTATTCTGAGTAGGATTCAATGATTGAATGACTGTGACGTGCTTCAAACCTGTAACCTACTGGGCGTTAGTGACAGACGCAAAAGAGAGATTCTATTCCGGTAGGGGAGGGAACCAAACCGGTGATTGGCAGTACTGTGACAGAGTGCGTGCATTAGCTTTCACTGTGAGGAAGGGAGGTAGCTGCTGACAACAGTGAAACCCTACACGAGCTTGCCATGGAAAGGAGTAAGAAGGATTGGATGAAGGCAGTAGGAAAGCAGAGAGACGGAAGGGAAGGCATCTTCATACACTTGTCTGAAGCTCTTACACCAATGATATACATAAGTATCACTATCTTTATCTTTTATGCTATTTTCGTTCATCATCATATACATTTGAGTTTGCCTGACTAAGATTTACAAGATGACCATAGCTTGCTTCAATGCTAACAATCTCCGTGGGATCGACCCTTACTCACGTAAGGTATTACTTGGACGACCCAGTGCACTTGCTGGTTAGTTGTGCGAAGTTGTGTAATGCCATGGAATTGAACCACCAAGTTTTTGGAGTTCATGACCAGGGATTATGAGAGTTGTGAAAAGTATTGTTCACAATTTCGCGCACCAGGTTAGCTGTTGGGCGTTTAACGCCCAGTCTGGCACCATTCTGGGCGTTTAACGCCAGAAAGGGGCACCAGACTGGCGTTAAACTCCAGAAAAGGGCAAGAACCTGGCGTTAAACGCCAGGAATGGGCACCAGCCCGGCGTTTAACGCCAGAAATGGCTCAAAATGTGATTTTGAGCAACATTTGGTGCAGGGATGACTTTTTCTTGACACCACAGGATCTGTGGACCCCACAGGACCCCACCACCACTCTCTCTCTTCTTCCCCCATTCACCAATCACCTCAATACCTCTTCCCCAAAAACCCTTCACCTATCAAATCCCATCTTTCTCTTCACCACTCACATCCATCCTTCATAAAACCCCACCTAACCTTCCATTCAAATTCAAACCACTTTCCCACCCAAACCTAACCATTATGGCCGAACTCCATCTCCCCTCTCTCCTATAAATACCCTTCTTCACTCCTTCATTTTCACACAACCTAAACACCACTTCTCCCCTTCTTTGGCCGAATACAAAGCCATCCCTTTCTCCCTCATTTCTTCTTCTTCTACTCTCTTCTTTCTTCTTTTGCTCGAGGACGAGCAAATCCTTTAAGTTTGGTGTGGTAAAAGCGTTGCTTTTTCGTTTTTCTATAACCATTTATGGCATCCAAGGCCGGAGAAACCTCTAGAAAGAGGAAAGGGAAGGCAAAAGCTTCCACCTCCGAGTCATGGGAGATGGAGAGATTCATCTCAAGGGTGCATCAAGACCACTTCTATGAAGTTTGGCCTTGAAGAAGGTGATCCCCGAGGTCCCCTTTTCACTCAAAAAGGGTGAATATCCGGAGATCCGCCATGAGATCCGAAGAAGAGGTTGGGAAGTACTTACCAACCCCATTCAACAAGTCGGAATCTTGATGGTTCAAGAGTTCTATGCCAATGCATGGATCACAAAGAACCATGATCAAAGTATGAACCCGAATCCAAAGAATTATCTTACTATGGTTCGGGGGAATTACTTGGATTTTAGTCCGAAAAGTGTAAGGTTGGCATTCAATTTGCCCATGATGCAAGGAGATGAACATCCTTACACTAGAAGGGTCAACTTTGATCAAAGGTTGGACCAAGTCCTCACAGTCATATGTGAAGAGGGCGCACAATGAAAGAGAGATTCAAGAGGCAAGCCGGTTCAATTGAGAAGGCATGACCTCAAGCCCGTGGCTAGAGGATGGTTAGAGTTTATACAACGCTCAATCATTCCCACTAGCAACCGGTCCGAAGTTACCATAGACCGGGCCATCATGATTCATAGCATCATGATTGGAGAAGAAGTGGAAGTTCATGAGGTTATAGCCCAAGAACTTTATAAGGTGGCGGACAAGTCCTCTACCTTAGCAAGGTTAGCCTTTCCTCATCTCATTTGTCACCTCTGTTATTCAGTTGGAGTTGACATAGAAGGAGATACCCCCATTGATGAGGACAAGCCCATTACCAAGAAAAGGATGGAGTACACAAGAGACCCCACTCATCATGAGATCCCTGAGATTCCTCTCAAGGGATGCACTTTCCTCCACAAAACTATTGGGAGCAACTAAACACCTCCCTAGGAGAACTGAGTTCCAACATGGGACAACTAAGGGTGGAGCATCAAGAACACTCCATCATCCTTCATGAAATTAGAGAAGACCAAAGAATCATGAGGGAGGAGCAACAAAGACAAGGAAGAGACATTGAGGAGCTCAAGCACTCCATAGGATCTTCAAGAGAAAGAAAGAGCCGCCATCACTAAGGTGGACCCGTTCTTTGATTTCCTTGTTCTTTATTCTTCTATTTTTCGAATTTTATGCTTATGTTTATCCATGTTTGTGTCTTGTGATCATTAGTGTCTTAGTGTCTATGCCTTAAAGTTATGAATGTCCTATGAATCCATCACCTTTCTTGAATAAAAACGTGCTTAATTGAGAAAAAAGGAAAGAATTGCATGAATTTTGAATTTTATAATAGTTTAATTATTTTGATGTGGTGGCAACACTCTTGTTCTCTGAATGTATGCTTAAACAGTGCATATGTATCTTGAATTTGTGGTTCATGAAGGTTGGCTCTTGAAAGAATGATGAAAAAGGAGACATGTTACTGAGGATCTGAAAAATCATTAAAAATGATTCTTGAAGCAAGAAAAAGCAGTGAATACAAAAAAAAAACCGAAAAAAAAAAGAAAAAAAGAAAAAAAAAAGAGAAAAAAAAAAAGAAGAGAGAATAAAGTTGTGATCCAAGGCAAAAAGAGTGTGCTTAAGAACCCTGGACACCTCTAATTGGGGACTTTAGCAAAGCTGAGTCACAATCTGAAAAGGTTCACCCAATTATGTGTCTGTGGCATGTATGTATCCGGTGGTAATACTGGAAGACAGAGTGCTTTGGGCCACGGCCAAGACTCAATAAGTAGCTGTGTTCAAGAATCATCATACTTAACTAGGAGAATCAATAACACTATCTGGATTCTGAGTTCCTAAAGAAGCCAACCATTCTGAATTTCAAAGGATAGAGTGAGATGCCAAAACTGTTCAGAGGCAAAAAGCTAAAAGCCCCGCTCATCTAATTAATACTGATCTTCATAGATGTTTTTGGAATTCATTGCATATTCTCTTCTTTTTATCTTATTTTATTTTCAGTTGCTTGAGGACAAGCAACAATTTAAGTTTGGTGTTGTGATGAGCGGATAATTTATACACTTTTTGGCATTGTTTTTAGTATATTTTTGGTAGTTTTAGTTGAGTTTTTAGTATATTTTTATTAAGTTTTAGTTAAAATTAACTTTTCTGGACTTTACTATGAGTTTGTGTGTTTTTCTGTGATTTCAGGTATTTTCTGGCTGAAATTGAGGGACCTGAGCAAAAATCTGATTCAGAGACTGAAAAGGACTACAGATGCTGTTGGATTCTGACCTCCCTGCACTCGAAGTAGATTTTCTGGAGCTACAGAAGCCCAATTGGCGCGCTCTCAACGGCGTTGGAAAGTAGACATCCTGGGCTTTCCAGCAATATATGATAGTCCATACTTTGCCCAAGATTTGATGGCCCAAATCGGCGTTCAAAGTCACCTCAAGAAATCCCAGCGTTAAACGCTGGAACTGGCACCCAAATGGGAGTTAAACGCCCAAACTGGCATAAAAGCTGGCGTTTAACTCCAAGAAGAGTCTCTACACGAAAATGCTTCATTGCTCAGCCCAAGCACACACCAAGTGGGCCCGGAAGTGGATTTTTATGTCATTTACTCATCTCTGTACACCCTAGGCTACTAGTTTTCTATAAGTAGGACCTTTTACTATTGTATTAGAGGACTTTGGTAGCTATCTTCATTTTATGCTATCTTAGATCATTGGGAGGCTGGCCATTCGGCCATGCCTAGACCTTATGCTTATGTATTTTCAGCGGTGGAGTTTCTACACACCATAGATTAAGGTGTGGAGCTCTGCTGTACCTCGAGTATTAATGCAATTACTATTGTTCTTCCATTCAATTCCGCTTGTTCTTGTTCTAAGATATCACTTGTTCTTCAACTTGATGAATGTGATGATCCGTGACACTCATCATCATTCTCACTTATGAACAAGGTGACTGACAACCACTTTTGTTCTACAAGCAACCAAGGCTCTAGTGAATATCTCTTGGATTCCTGATTGCACGATGCATGGTTGATCGCCTGACAACCGAGTGCTCGCCTGACAAACGAGCCAACCATTCCGTGAGATCAGAGTCTTCGTGGTATAGGCGAGAACTGATGGCAGCATTCAAGAGAATCCGGAAGGTCTAACCTTGTCTGTGGTATTCTGAGTAGGATTCAATGACTGAATGACTGTGACGTGCTTCAAACTCCTAGCAGGCGGGGCGTTAGTGACAGACGCAAAAGTATCGATGGATATTATTCCGGCCTGACCGAGAACCGACAGCTGAATTCCGCTATGCTGTGACAGAGCATATGCAATCGCTTTCACTGAGAGGATGGGAGGTAGCCATTGACAACGGTGAAACCCTACACGAGCTTGCCATGGAAAGGAGTAGGAAGGATTGGATGAAGACAGTAGGAAAGCAGAGAGACGGAAGGAAAGGCATCTTCATGCGCTTATCTGAAGTTCCTACCAATGAATTACATAAGTATCTCTATCTTTATCTTTTATGTTATTTTCGTTCATCACCATATACATTTGAGTCTGCCTGACTAAGATTTGCAAGATGACCATAGCTTGCTTCATACTAACAATCTCCGTGGGATCGACCCTTACTCACGTAAGGTATTACTTGGACGACCCAGTGCACTTGCTGGTTAGTTGTGCGAAGTTGTGTAATGCCATGGAATTGAACTACCAAGTTTTTGGAGTTCATGACCGGGGATTATGAGAGTTGTGAAAAGTATTGTTCACAATTTCGCGCACCAACGCGCACGCGTCGTTGTCCAAATAACCCACCCACGCACACGCGTGCGCGTCGTTTCCATTTCATCAATCCACGCTTACGCGCACATGACGCGCAAGCGTGGATTGCTCTGTTTCACCCACTTTCTTTTCTTCTCGTCTGTTTCCATTTCTTTCCTTCTTCTTTTCTCTTCTTCCCTTCTCTCACCCTTCAGTCATCATCCAACACTACCAAACATCATCCATAACCATTTCTTTTAGTTAGTTAGTTACTTGTTTATTTAGTTTAATTTTTCATTTCATTTTCTATTTTTCATTATAAGTGTTGGATTACTGATTTTGTTGCTAATTCTTGCTGCCTATTATTAACTGAATGCTATCTTAGCATAATTATTGTTAATTCTTATTGTTGGATTTAATTGTTGAAGTTATATGTTGTTACTTGGTTTTGGGTTCTTAATGCTTAATGTTTGTGAGCACCAAATACATGTTACATTGCCTTTAAGCTTCTAAACTCTTATGAATTGCATGTTTTGGCCACCATGCATTCATCATCCATTGCTAGGCAATTGTATATTATCATTGCTTTTTTTTAGGTGATGCTTGTTTGTGATTTACCTTATTCACATCACCTATTTCATGCATTGAGATTTTGGAATTGTGAAATTGGATTGAAAGCTTGCCTAGCGATATATTTTTGAGCTTTCTAAGCTTTGTGGACCATGTTTGCTATGTGATTAATTTTGACTTCTATATTCTTTTCCCTAAGTTCCATAGCATCCATGTGTTTCACCTCTATGTGACTTAGGTGTTGTAACAACTTCAATATGTGTCATTGTTTGATGTGTGAGCTCTGTATACCATTTTGTTCATTAAATTTACTTACACATCAATCAATGTCCATGCACTATCCAATTTCACAATTGCTTGATTTTTGCTTGAATGCTTTTATGCTTCTTCACTACTTGTTGGGTTATTTTAGCCTACAAGTCTTTTAAAGTATCTCAAGCACACTAGAATGAGTGAAGTGCATGTTCTCTTTTGTATAATTGTGACAAGATTTTTAAATACTAGGGTGTGAGTTTTAAACTACATGCAAGTTAGAACCCATACAACTATTTTTCATCAGTCACACCAATTCACTCACTCAATTCTAGTGATTTACCTCATTCCAACAATTCACGCTTCCTTGCTTTTGTATTTTCTCATCTTACGGTGTTTATTTTGTTTTTCATGATTGATGCACCATAAGCAAAAATGGAAGCGGGAGAAGAACACACAGCAACCAGTTGACCTACCAGCTGAAGGTAGCAACTAGGAAAGTCGCCATACCCCCTTGCTCTTCTTTGGATGCACCGAGGACGGTGCAAACTTTTAAGTGTGGGGAGGTCATCCGACCACTCGGTATTTTTGGGTAACAAGTTTCTAATCCCAACACTTTTACATTTCATTTTAGAATTTTTAGTTGCATTTTCTTGTTTTGCATATGTATATATTAAGCTTAGTCAAAATCATGATATTTTCCAAGAATTTTATCTATAGGGCACCCCAATTGATTGAAAAAAAATTTAGAACTTGCTTGAATTATACAATTGTGGATCATGTTTTTGAGCTAAGAACACAAGCATGTGAGATTTGAGCCTAATTGTGTGGTTGCATCATACATAACCACTTATTTTCATTCTTGTGTGCAATATTCTCTTCCTATGATTGTGATATTTGATTTGTTTAATTCTATATGTCCATTATTTTATGTATATATACACTTATATGATTGAGGCCATTGTTTCATTAGCTCACTTACCCAAATAGCCTACCTTTTATCTTCCATTGTTAGCCAATTTTGAGCCTATGCTTAACCCATTTGTTCTTAATTGTAGCACATTATAAGCCTAAGTAAAAAACAATAAATGTCCCTTGTTTGGATCTTTGATTAGCTTAGGCTAGTGAGAGTTCTTATCATTCAAGTTTGGGAGAGTTAGGAACATTGGTTGGGATGAAAATGTATTTTTGTCAATATTTTGAGAAATTGGGTATATACTCATGCATTGAATGTAAAACCATATGCATTGATACTTTTGTATATACTTTATTTCAAAAAGAAAAAAATATAAAATAATATATATATATATATATATATATATATATATATATATATATCAAAAGAAAAAAATAGAAAAAGAAAGAAAAAGAATTACAATAAAAAGGGGACAAAATGCCCCAAGGTTCAAAGTTCAATAATAATCAATGCATATGTGTGGTGATCAAAAGAGAATGCATGTGTGAAAAGTGAAGAATGGGTAGTTAGCTTTGTTTAGAATTGTATAGGTCGTCATAGGTTAGGTGGGAAGTTTAAGTTAATCAAAGATTCAAATTTCAAGCTCACTTGACCATATGCATCCTACCTTGACCCTAGCCCCATTACAACCTATGGGAAGCCCTCATGATATTTGTATGCATGCATAAAGTAATTGTTGATTGTTAGATGAAAAACAAATCTTGGAAAGCATGATTAGGGAGAATTGAGTGAATAAACCCCATACACTTGAGCGACTAGAGCGGATACACATCCGGTGAGGGTTCGATCGCTCAATTACATGTTTCCACCCATGATCATCTTTTCTTGCAAGTTTATAAAATCTTTCAATAATTCAATTCAATTGTGGGATGATTTGACTACAATTGCTTTAGCCCTAGTACTTGTATGTATATTCTTGGAAGTTGACTTATTTTGACCAAGCAATTTCATTCATTTAGATAGATTGCATATAGATAGGTTGCATTTAGTTAGTTGCATTGAATAAATGTTGATACCCTTTGTTTCTTTCTTGATTTTAGCATGAGGACATGCTTAGTTTAAGTGTGAAGAGATTTGATAAACCCCAATTTTGTGGTTTATCTTATGCTTATTTTAGAGGATTTTATCACCTTTTCCCACATTTATCCAATAAAATAGCATGGTTTTGTAATTCTCCCTTGAATTGTGCTTAAGTGTAAAAACATGCTTTTTAGGCCTTTAAATTGGTGATTTTAACTCACTTTAATTCCATTCGATGCCTTGATATGTTTGTTGAGTAATTTCAGGTTCATAAGGCAAGTATTGGATGGAAGAAGTGAGGAGAAAAGCATGCAAAGTGGGAGAACTCATGAAGAAATGAAGGGACCGTAAAGCTGTCAAGCCTGACATATTCGCACTCAAATGACCATACCTTGAGCTACAAAGGTTCAAATAAGGAGGTTTCAGTTGCGTTGGAAAGTAACATCCGGGGCTTCGAAATGATATCAATTTTGTCATATGTTGCTTCGAGTGTCGGGGTGCGCACGTGCAATGTGCGCAGATGCGCCGATAGAGCACGTGACCCACTAAAGAGCAATTCGTGGCCAGCGATTTCTAGCTCATTTTGGGCCCAATCCAACTCATTTCTGATGCTATTGAACCCAAGGATTGAGGAGGGGAATGAACCAAGTAGTCATAGTTTAGTTTTTACCATGTTTTAGGGTAGAATTCTAGAGAGAGAGGCTCTCTCCTCTCTCTAGATTTAGGATAGAAATTAGGGTAAAGTTAGGTTAATCACTCTCAAATTCATCTTTCAATTCTTGTTTTGATTTCAATTCTCTTTACATTTTAGTGTTCTATTGTCTTTGTTCTTCTAGTTTCTCTTGTTAATCTCTTATTTTGTCCTCTTTTATGTTTATGAACATTTGTTGATTTCAATTTTTTTTAATGCAAATTTATGTTTCCATGTCTCTTTTATGTTGATCTTGATTGTTATTATTGATTTCTTTTTCATGATAGTTATGGGTTCTTTTAATTTTTGCATTTTATGATGTTTACTTTTCTTGCACTCTAGGTGTTTGTTAAAATGCTTTCACTAGTTTTTGAGTAGTTTCCTCTACTCTTGGCTTAGGCTAAGGGAATTGAGTGACCTTGAGTCATTGAGTCTTAATGAATTGGTAATTTGAGAACCCTTGGTGATCAATTTGATATCCATTGACACTAGCCTACTACTAGGTTAATTAGTAGTGAGGTTAGACCTTATGGGTTGATGTGATCAAGCCTATTTGACGTACTTCAAGCCTAGGAGTAAATATTACGTACTTAAGGCTTTGGAAGTAGACTTAATAAGTTGGCCTCTCATAATTATCAATATATGGTTTGTAGACAAGGATGGTAATCTCAATTACCTATGTCTAGCCAAGAGTACTTTTCTATTTCTTTTGTTAGTTCTCTTTACTCTTGGCCTAGGTGGAGTAATTAGTGACGCTTGAGTTATCTAATTCATTTGATTGATTGACAATTGGAAGTTGCTAATTGATTTGGATACCACTGACACTAGTCTTTCCCTTGGGAGTTGGCTAGGACTTGTGGAATCAAGTTGATTCATCCACTTGACTTTCTTCCATGGTTAGAGGTTAACTAAGTGGTAGCAATGGACAATTTGTGATCACAATTAAGGAGGATAACTAGGATAGGACTTCTAGTTCTCATATCTAGCCAAGAGCTTTGTTAGTTGTTAGTTTATTTTCGTTACCATTTACATTTCTTGTTCAAAATCTCAAAAACCCCAAAATACCTCATAACCAATAATCATACACTTCATTGCAACTCCTTGTGAGACGACCCGGAGTCCAAATACTCCGGTTAATTCTTATTTGGGGTTTGGACTTTGTGACAACCAAAATTTTTGTATGAAAGGACTATTGTTGGTTTAGAAACTATACTTTACAACGAGCTTTCATTTGTGAAATTCTAAACTACACAAAAGTTCGATCATCAGTATGGTGGTAAAAAAATGGATTTTTCTATAATGAACTTTCCTATGAGACTTAGATTGTATTTTGCTATCCCCGCCTGTATATCACTATCCTCATATTCTATAATTTCTGGGTCATCATTAGAAACTAGAACCTGGTCTCTATTAGTTTGCTAGGTTGTGTTGGTGGTGGGCTTATTAGTGATATCTTAATAATCTGATTATGAAGGAATTTCTGCCATCTACAAACGAGGAGATAAACCACACAAACTGAAAAAAAAAAATAACAAACGAAGTGAGACGATCTCAATTTGGCAAGAAAACGAAAAATAACGTTACTCTCTTGGAGCAACTCTATTAGGTCAGTGCTAGCAGAGAAAACCCAAAGACAAAAAAAAATTAACTAATTTCTTCTTTTTTTTATCATTTGTATTTTTTTCTTCACTTGCATCTTCTTTTTTTTTTCTTTTTTTCTTGCATCTTCTTCTCATCTTTTTTTTCTTCTTTTGCATATCATCACCAACCTTTTTTTACTATGTTAAATGAACAAAAACAAGAACAGAGAAAATAAAAAAAATATACAAAACAAATAAAAAAGCAAGAACAATAAAAAAAAGAAAAAACAAACAACAACAATAATAATAATAATAATAAAATAAATAATGTATCTCATCCTTGCATAAGACAAAATATATAAGGAATAAGAATAAGAACAGCGTATTTATTGTTTTATCTCGTTTGCAGATTAAATATGATGTTATTATTCTTTACAGATTTTGTCTTCTCCAAAACGAGATACATTTATCATGAAATTATCCTATTTAAAGATGGGATAAATAATAAAGTGTAAAAAATTAAATACTCCAACATGTTTTAAAGATATATTAGTACTTTGATTAATTAGTTAGTTAAATAAATTACTGGATCTAGAAATTATTATAACAGATGGTTACTTTAGTTTCTTTAAGTTCAATTTCTTTAATCTTGATTTAGTCACTACTTTAAAAGCATTATCTCTGTACAATGTTAACACATGAATGAATACTATCTTTCAACTAATCTTCTCGTATCACTTTTCCTTTCTTCTCTTTCTCTCTTTGAACAGAAACCCTATACACATATGTATATCTATAATTTTTATATTTATCTTATTTATTTTAAAAAAAAAATCCCCATCCATGCTAAATATAATATTTATATTTATTTTATCCACAATTAAATTAAACATATCCCAATTAAATATAATCTATTAATCAAAATTTAATGTAAAAATCAGAGTATGCATACTTTTCCAGCATGATAACAGCGACGATGACGCGGTGGTACAAAAACCAAATTGAATGGTAATTCAAAAAGAGAGTTAGGATTTTTTTTCTTTTTAAAAGAAAATAAAAACAAGATGAATTACGGAGAGGGATAAAGGCAACCTATCTGGACAAAAAAAAAAAGAGATGCTGCTCCGGCGATAGAGAGAACGGTGACAGCAGCTCTTCTAACGGCGGTAAAGGCAAAGAGAGCAACTCAATTTGAGATGACGAAACAGGTTTCAGGCGACTTCGATCCAGTAGTCTTTGGAAGAGAATAAAGGTGGTCAGCTCTAGCGGAAGGTGGTCAGAGGGGCTGCCAGAGGTAGTTGCAGGGGAGAGAGATGAGAGAGGAGAATGGTAAAGAGAGAAGGGCATTTTCGAAAATGCGGGAGAATGGTCGCACCTTTTGAATTAGATCAAATTTATCAGCGGATAAATATGACGGTAAATTTATCAGCGGATAAATTTATTCCACTGCACCAAAATGCAGCGTTTCACAAAATGGGTTTATCGTCAGATAAATCCGACGGTAAATTTGCCTTTAGTTTTCGCACCTATTCTTTTATTATTTCCTACAATGATTACCGGTGAATTTATCGTTAGAATCCTAAATCTGCCGATAACCTTCTGACTTGATGAATTTGACTCCTTTGCCACCAGTAAATCTGATGGTCAAATCGCTTCTAACATGCGACAGTAAATCCGACAGAAAATTCGATGGTATTCAATATTTTTCTTGTAGTACAGATTTGCTTGAGATAATTGTGTTTATTTTTTATTTTGGCCTGATTTTGTGTTGGTTAAATCGGAGGCTACTAAGGATGTTTTTCTCCGAGACAATGATAAAAATGTCTTGTACCAATTTGAGAAAGTTTAAAATTCCTAAAGTAATTCCATCTGTTATGTCTGCTTCTATTTACCTCTCAAAAGTGTATTTTAAGATGTATATCATAAGAGACTTGGTCACCCTACTATGTCTCTTATACAAAAATGTGTTAATAAATCTCAATTACCAAAGAATAAAATTCAATCAAATTCTTCTTTGTGTGAATCTTGTTGTTTAGCTAAGTTTCACAAGCTACCTTTATGCATATTCTGATTCTGTTTATCATACAGCCCTTGAGTTAATTGTTTTTAATGTATGGGTCCATCACCTCTTCTTTCATTAAACAAATACAGGTATTATGTGTCTTTCATTGATATTGATTCAAGGAATACTAGCATTTACATGATATATAACAAGTCATAAGTTCTATCTGTGTTTAAATAGTATAAATTAGCTATGGAGAAGCAATTAGGATATTCTATAAAAGAATTACAAATTGATAATAATAGTGAATACCTCTCAAATTATTTCAAATAGTTTCTTATTAGTGAAGGCATTATAAACAGATTAACATGTCCTCACACACCTCAATAAAATGATTTAGCTGAGAAGAAATATAGACATGTAGGAGAAACAGGTTTGTCTTTTCTAGCTACTGATGCTCTTCCTTTAAAATTTCATGATGAAGCTTTTGAAAAAAAAAGTGTATTTGATCAATCATATGTCTACAATCACTCCTAATAATATATATCCTTTTGGATTTTTATTTGGTAGTGTTCTTAATTATAGCTTTTTAAAATTTTTTGGCTGTCTACGTTATCCTCATTTAAGATCCTATAATCAACATAAACTTAAACTAAAATCCAAGCTTGTATATTTCTTGGAAAAATCACCATATATATATAGAGATGTATTGTTTGATAAGATTATTTTTCCAGCTTCTTTTTTCTTTAATTCACAAAAAGTAGAAGCTTCAAATAATGTATCTGATACTGAAATGCTACCAGTAATTTTAACACTCCCCTACCCTCCTGATGAGCGGATAATTTATACACTTTTTGGCACTGTTTTTAGTATGTTTTTGGTATGATCTAGTTAGTTTTTAGTATATTTTTATTAGTTTTTAGCTAAAATTCACTTTTCTGGACTTTACTATGAGTTTGTGTGTTTTTCTGTGATTTCAGGTATTTTCTGGCTGAAATTGAGGGACCTGAGCAAAAATCTGATTCAGAGACTGAAAAGGACTGCAGATGCTGTTGGATTCTGACCTCCCTGCACTCAAAGTGGATTTTCTGGAGCTATAGAAGCCCAATTGGCGCGCTCTCAACGGCGTTAGAAAGTATACATCCTGGGCTTTCCAGCAATATATGATAGTCCATACTTTGTCCAAGATTTGATGGCCCAAACCGGCGTTCAAAGTCACCTCAAGAAATTCCAGCGTTAAACGCTGGAACTGGCACCCAAATGGGAGTTAAACGCCCAAACTGGCATAAAAGCTGGTGTTTAACTCCAAGAAGAGTCTCTACACGAAAATGCTTCATTGCTCAGCCCAAGCACACACCAAGTGGGTCCGGAAGTGGATTTTTATGTCATTTACTCATCTATGTAAACCTTAGGCTACTAGTTTTCTATAAGTAGGACATTTTGCTATTGTATTTTCATCTTTGGATCTTTGGATCTTTGGATCTTTGGATCTTTGGATTATTTTAGATCCTTTGATCATCTTTGGACATCTAGTTCTTAGATCATTGGGAGGCTGGCCTCACGGCCATGCCTAGACCTTGTTCTTATGTATTTTCAACGGTGGAGTTTCTACACACCATAGATTAAGGTGTGGAGCTCTGCTGTACCTCGAGTATTAATGCAATTACTATTGTTCTTCCATTCAATTCCGCTTGTTCTTTGTCCAAGATATCACTTGTTCTTCAACTTGATGAATGTGATGATCCGTGACACTCATCATCATTCTCACCTATGAACAAGGTGACTGACAACCACTTTTGTTCTACAAGCAATCAAGGCTCTAGTGAATATCTCTTGGATTCCTGATTGCACGATGCATGGTTGATCGCCTGACAACCGAGTGCTCGCCTGACAAACGAGCCAACCATTCCGTGAGATCAGAGTCTTCGTGGTATAGGCAAGAACTGATGGCAGCATTCAAGAGAATCCGGAAGGTCTAACATTGTCTGTGGTATTCTGAGTAGGATTCAATGACTGAATGACTGTGACGTGCTTCAAACTCCTAGCAGGCGGGGCGTTAGTGACAGACGCAAAAGTATCAATGGATATTATTCCGGCCTGACCGAGAACCGACAGCTGAATTCCGCGTGCCGTGACAGGGCATATGCAAATCGCTTTCACTGAGAGGATGGGAGGTAGCCATTGACAACGGTGAAACCCTACATAAGCTTGCCATGGAAAGGAGTAAGAAGGATTGGATGAAGACAGTAGGAAAGCAGAGAGACGGAAGGGAAGGCATCTTCATGCGCTTATCTGAAGTTCCTACCAATGAATTACATAAGTATCTCTATCTTTATCTTTTATGTTATTTTCGTTCATCATCATATCCATTTGAGTCTGCCTGACTAAGATTTGCAAGATGACCATAGCTTGCTTCATACTAACAATCTCCGTGGGATCGACCCTTACTCACGTAAGGTATTACTTGGACGACCCAGTGCACTTGCTGGTTAGTTGTGCGAAGTTGTGTAATGCCATGGAATTGAACCACCAAGTTTTTGGAGTTCATGACCAGGGATTATGAGAGTTGTGAAAAGTATTGTTCACAATTTCGCGCACCAAGTTTTTGGCGCCGTTGCCGGGGATTGTTCAAGTTTTGAGCAAGCTTTTGGTAACAATGCCTGAGATTGTTCAGTTTGGACAACTGACGGTTCATCTTGTTGCTTAGATTAGGTATTTTTTCGAAATTCTTGAAAATGAATTCTAGAGTTTCATGATGATTTGTTGAAGTCTGGCTGGCTGAGAAGCCATGTCTAATCTCATTGGACCGAGGTTTCAACTTATCATCACAAGAGCTTGTTGATTTTTATCAATCTTGCTTTTGGAGCAGTGATCTGCTAAGGCTTGGCTGGCCTTTGGCCATGTCTAGTGTTTTGGACCGAAGCTTTCTTTGAAAGCTTGGCTGGCTGTGAAGCCATGTCTAATTCCTGGACCGGAGTCTTAGACTAACATTGCACTGATTCCTGGAATTCTCATTAAGAATTTTGAGATCTTTTTCCACTTAATTTTCGAAAAACACAAAAAAAATAAAAAAAAATCATAAAAAAACAAAAATATGTTATGTTTCTTGTTGAGACACTAGTCTCATCTTAAGTTTGGTGTCAATTGCATGCATTCATTCATGTGTCTTAGTGATCTTCAAGATGTTCTTGATGATTTCCGTGCTCTAATCTTTGAATTCTATTAACTTGAAGTATTTTGTATGTCTCATATGCATTCTCATTAGTGTCAGTAGTATACAAACTGCTAAGTTTGGTGTCTTGCATGCATTGTTATTTGATTTTAGTTGCATTTTGATTATTCTTTATTATTAAAAATCCAAAAATATTTTTAATTTGTGTCTTTTCAAGTCAATAACACAGAGAATTGAAGATTCAGAACATACAGCAGAGGAATTGCACAGAAAAAGCTGGGCGTTCAAAACGCCCAGTGAAGAAGGACAGACTGGCATTTAAACGCCAGCCAGGGTACCTGGTTGGGCGTTTAACGCCCAAAAGGGTATAGTTTTGGGCGTTAAACGCCAGAATGTGCACCATTCTGGGCGTTTAACGCCAGGATGGCACAAGGGGGAGAATTTTGTTTTCAAATCAATTTTTTTTCAAGTTTTCAAAGTTTTTCAAAATCAAATCTTTTTCAAATCATATCTCTTCAATCAAATGTTTTCAAAATCAATTTCTTTCCTTTTTCAAAGATACTTACTATCAATTAATGATTTGACTCAACATTTCAAGTATGTTGCCTTCTCTGTTGAGAAAGGTTTAATGTTTGAATCATATCTTTTCTTGATAGCCAAGTTACTAGTTTTTAAAATCAAATCTTTTTAAAATTATTTTCAAATCATATCTTTTCAATCACATTTTTTTAAAACCAATCATATCTTCTTAACCTCATCTTTTTCAAAATAGCTTTCAATCAAATCTTTTTGATTTCTACTTTCAAAATCTTTTTCAAAAATCATTTTATTTCTTTCCCACTTTCATTTTCGAAAATTAAGTAATGTTTTTCAAAAATATTTTCAAAATTTTTCACTTAATTTTCGAAAATTACTTCCCTTCTCCTCACATCCTTCTATTTATGGACTAACAATATCCCTTAATGCAAAATTCGAACTCCATTCTTTCTGATAAGCTCGAATTTTCTACTTCTGTCTTCTACCCTTCTTTTCCTCTGACACTTCAAGGAATCTCTATACTGTAACATAGAGGATTCCACATTTTCTTGTTCCCTTCTCTTTCTTATGAGCAGGGGCAAAGACAAAGGCATTCTTGTTGAAGCTGACCCTGAACCTGAGAGGACCTTGAAGCGAAAGCTAAGAGAAGCTAAAGCACAACTCTCTTTAGAGGACCTGACCGAATTCTTCAAAGAAGAAGAACACATGGCAGCCGAAAACAACAACAATGCAAACAATGCAAGGAAGGTGCTGGGTGACTTTACTACACCTACTCCCGACTTCTATGGGAGAAGCATCTCTATCCCTGCCATTAGAGCAAACAACTTTGAGCTTAAGCCTCAATTAGTTTCTCTAATGCAACAGAATTGCAAGTTCCATGGAAACCCATTGGAAGATCCTCATCAGTTCTTAGCTGAATTCTTGCAAATCTGTGATACTTTCAAGACTAATGGGGTTGACCCTGAAGTCTACAGACTCATGCTATTCCCTTTTGCTGTAAGAGACAGAGCTAGAATATGGTTGGATTCTCAACCTAAAGAAAGCCTGGACTCTTGGGAAAAGCTAGTCAATGCCTTCTTGGCAATGTTCTTTCCACCTCAAAAATTGAGTAAGCTTAGAGTGGAAGTCCAAACCTTCAGACAGAAGGATGGAGAATCCCTCTATGAAGCTTGGAAAAGATACAAACAATTGATCAGAAAATGTCCATCTGACATGCTTTCTGAATGGAGCATCATAGGTATTTTCTATGATGGTCTCTCTGAACTATCCAAGATGTCTTTGGATAGCTCTGCTGGAGGATCTCTTCATCTGAAGAAGACGCCTGCAGAGGCTCAAGAGCTAATTGAAATGGTTGCAAATAACCAATTCATGTACACTTCTGAAAGGAATCCTGTGAACAATGGGACTAATCAGAAGAAAGGAGTTCTTGAGATTGATGCTCTGAATGCCATTCTGGCTCAGAATAAAATATTGACTCAACAAGTCAATTTGATCTCTCAAAGTCTGTCTGGAATGCAAAATGCACCAAGCAGTACTAAGGATGCTTCATCTGAAGAAGAAGCCTATGATCCTGAGAACCCTTCAATGGAAGAGGTGAATTACCTAGGAGAACCCTATGGAAACACCTACAATTCTTCATGGAGAAATCACCAAAATTTCTCATGGAAGAATCAAGAGAAACCTCAAAAAGGTTTCAACAACAATAATGGTGGAAGAAATAGGTTTAGCAATGGCAAGCCTTTTCCATCATCTTCTCAGCAACAGACAGAGAGTTCTAAGCAGAATACCTCTGACTTAGCAACCATGGTCTCTGATCTAATCAAAACCACTCAAAGTTTCATGACTGAAACAAGGTCCTCCATTAGGAATTTGGAGGCACAAGTGGGTCAGCTGAGCAAGAAAATCACTGAACTCCCTCCTAGTACTCTCCCAAGCAATACTGAAAAAAATCCAAAAGGAGAGTGCAAGGCCATCAATATGGCCGAATTCTGGGAGGAAGAAGAGGCAGTGAACGCCACTGAGGAAGGCCTCACTGGACGTCCACTGGCCTCCAATGAGTTCCCCAATGAGGAACCATGGGAATCTGAGGCTCAAAATAAGACCATAGAGATTCCATTGGAATTACTTCTGCCATTCATGAGCTCTGATGAGTATTCTTCCTCTGAAGAGGATGAGTATGTCACTGAAGAGCAAGTTGCTAAATACCTTGGAGCAATCATGAAGCTAAATGACAAGTTATTTGGAAATGAGACTTGGGAGGATGAACCCCTTTTGCTCACCAAAGAACTGGATGACTTGTCTAGGCAGAAATTACCTCAAAAGAGACAAGATCCTGGGAAGTTTTCAATACCTTGTACCATAGGCACCATGACCTTCAAGAAGGCTCTGTGTGACTTAGGGTCAAGTGTAAACCTCATGCCCCTCTCTGTAATGGAGAAGCTAGGGATCTTTGAGGTGCAAGCTGCAAGAATCTCATTAGAGATGGCAGAAAACTCTAGAAAACAAGCTTATGGACTTGTAGAGGATGTTCTGGTAAAAGTTGAAGACCATTACATCCCTGCTGATTTCATAGTCCTAGAGACTGGGAAGTGCATGGATGAATCCATCATCCTTGGCAGACCCTTCCTAGCCACAGCAAGGGATGTGATTGATGTTGATAGAGGAGAGTTAATCATTCAAGTGAATGAAGAATCCTTTGTGTTTAAGGCTCAAGGATATCCCTCTGTCACCATGGAGAGGAAGCTTGAAAAGCTTCTCTCAAATCAGAGTCAAACAGAGCCCCCACAGTCAAACTTTAAGTTTGGTGTTGGGAGGCCACAACCAAACTCTAAGTTTGGTGTTGAACCCCCACATTCAAACTCTAAGTTTGGTGTTGGGAGGTTCCAACATTGCTCTGATCTTTTGTGAGGCTCCATGAGAGTCCTCTGTCAAGCTAATGACATTAAAGAAGCGCTTGTTGGGAGGCAACCCAATGTTTTATAATTAACTATTTTCTTTTGTTATTTTATCTTTTTTGTAGGTTGATGATCATAAGAAGTTACAAAATCAATGAAAAAAGCAAAAACAGAATGAAAAACAGGAAGAAAAATAGCACACCCTGGAGGACGCACTTACTGGCGTTTAAACGCCAGTAAGGTTAGCTGTTGGGCGTTTAACGCCCAGTCTGGCACCATTCTGGGCGTTTAACGCCAGAAAGGGGCACCAGACTGGCGTTAAACGCCAGAAAAGGGCAAGAAGCTGGCGTTAAACGCCAGAAATGGGCACCAGCCCGGCGTTTAACGCCAGAAATGGCACAAAACGTGATTTTGTTAGCCATTTGGTGCAGGGATGACTTTTCCTTGACACCACAGGATCTGTGGACCCCACAGGATCCCCACCAACCCTACCACTCTCTCTCTCATTCACCAATCACCTCAACTCCTCTTCCCCAAAAACCCCTCACCTATCAAATCCCCTCTTTCTCTTCACCACTCACATCCATCCTTCATAAAAATCCACCTACCCCTTCATTCAAATTCAAACCACTTTCCCACCCAAACCCACCCTCAAATGGCCGAACCACCCTCTCCCTCTCTCCTATATAAACCCTCCTTCACTCCTTCATTTTCACACACCTTAAACACCATCTCTCTCCCCTTTGGCCGAATACAAAGCCATTCCCTTTCTCCTCATTTCTTCTTCTTCTACTCTCTTCTTTCTTCTTTTGCTCGAGGACGAGCAAACATTTTAAGTTTGGTGTGGTAAAAGCATTGCTTTTTGTTTTTCCATAACCATTTATGGCATCCAAGGCCGGAGAAACCTCTAAAAAGAGGAAAGGGAAGGCAAAAAGCTTCCACCTCCGAGTCATGGGAGATGGATAGATTCATCTCAAGGGTGCATCAAGATCACTTCTATGAAGTTGTGGCCTTGAAGAAGGTGATCCCCGAGGTCCCCTTTTCACTCAAAAAGGGGTGAATATCCGGAGATCCGACATGAGATCCGAAGAAGAGGTTGGGAAGTTCTTACCAACCCCATTCAACAAGTCGGAATCTTGATGGTTCAAGAGTTCTATGCCAATGCATGGATCACCAAGAACCATGACCAAAGTATGAACCCGAATCCAAAGAATTATCTTACTATGGTTCGGGGGAATTATTTGGATTTTAGTCCGGAAAGTGTAAGGCTGGCATTCAATTTGCCCATGATGCAAGGAGATGAACATCCTTACACTAGAAGGGTCAACTTTGATCAAAGGTTGGACCAAGTCCTCACAGTCATATGTGAAGAGGGCGCACAATGGAAGAGAGATTCAAGAGGTAAGCCGGTTCAATTGAGAAGGCATGACCTCAAACCCATGGCTAGAGGATGGTTGGAGTTTATCCAACGCTCAATCATTCCTACTAGGAACCGGTCCGAAGTTACTCTAAACCGGGCCATCATGATTCATAGCATCATGATTGGAGAAGAAGTGGAAGTTCATGAGGTTATAGCCCAAGAACTTTATAAGGTGGCGGACAAGTCCTCTACCTTAGCAAGGTTAGCCTTTCCTCATCTCATTTGTCACCTCTGTTATTCAGTAGGAGTTGACATAGAGGGAGATATCCCCATTGATGAGGATAAGCCCATCACTAAGAAAAGGATGGAGCACACAAGAGACCCTACTCATCATGAGATCCCTGAGATGCCCCAAGGGATGCACTTTCCTCCACAAAACTATTGGGAGCAACTGAACACCTCCCTAGGAGAACTAAGTTCCAACATGGGACAACTAAGGGTGGAGCATCAAGAACACTCCATCATCCTTCATGAAATTAGAGAAGACCAAAGAGTCATGAGGGAGGAGCAACAAAGACAAGGAAGAGATATTGAGGAGCTCAAGCACCCCATAGAATCTTCAAGAGGAAGAAAGAGCCGCCATCACTAAGGTGGACCCGTTCTTTAATTTCCTTGTTCTTTATTCTTCTGTTTTTCGAATTTTATGCTTATGTTTATCCATGTTTGTGTCTTGTGATCATTAGTGTCTTAGTGTCTATGCCTTAAAGTTATGAATGTCCTATGAATCCATCACCTTTCTTGAATAAAAACGTGCTTAAATTGAAAAGGAAAGAATTGCATGAATTTTGAATTTTATAATAGTTTAATTATTTTGATGTGGTGGCAATACTCTTGTTCTCTGAATGTATGCTTAAACAGTGCATATATATCTTGAATTTGTGGTTCATGAAGGTTGGCTCTTGAAAGAATGATGAAAAAGGAGACATGTTACTGAGGATCTGAAAAATCATTAAAAATGATTCTTGAAGCAAGAAAAAGCAGTGAATACAAAAAAAAAAAAAGAGAGAAAGCAAGCGAAAAAAAAAACCGAAAAAAAGAAAGAGAAAAAGAAAGAATAAAGTTGTGATCCAAGGCAAAAAGAGTGTGCTTAAGAACCCTGGACACCGCTAATTGGGGACTTTAGCAAAGCTAAGTTACAATCTAAAAAGGTTCACCCAATTATGTGTCTGTGGCATGTATGTATCCGGTGGTAATACTGGAAGACAGAGTGCTTTGGGCCACGGCCAAGACTCATAAAGTAGCTGTGTTCAAGAATCATCATACTCTACTAGGAGAATCAATAACACTATCTGGATTCTGAGTTCCTAAAGAAGCCAACCATTCTGAATTTCAAAGGATAGACTGAGATGCCAAAACTGTTCAGAGGCAAAAAGCTAAAAGCCCCGCTCATCTAATTAATACTGATCTTCATAGATACTTTTGGAATTCATTGCATATTCTCTTCTTTTTATCTTATTTGATTTTCAGTTGCTTGAGGACAAGCAACAATTTAAGTTTGGTGTTGTGATGAGCGGATAATTTATACACTTTTTGGCACTGTTTTTAGTATGTTTTTGGTATGATCTAGTTAGTTTTTAGTATATTTTTATTAGTTTTTAGCTAAAATTCACTTTTCTGGACTTTACTATGAGTTTGTGTGTTTTTCTGTGATTTCAGGTATTTTTTGGCTGAAATTGAGGGACCTGAGCAAAAATCTGATTCAGAGACTGAAAAGGACTGCAGATGCTGTTGGATTCTGACCTCCCTGCACTCAAAGTAGATTTTCTGGAGCTACAGAAGCCCAATTGGCGCGCTCTCAACGGCGTTGGAAAGTAGACATCCTGGGCTTTCCAGCAATATATAATAGTCCATACTTTGCCCAAGATTTGATGGCCCAAACCGGCGTTCAGAGTCACCTCAAGAAATCCCAGCGTTAAACGCTGGAACTGGCACCCAAATGGGAGTTAAACGCCCAAACTGGCATAAAAGCTGGCGTTTAACTCCAAGAAGAGTCTCTACACGAAAATGCTTCATTGCTCAGCCCAAGCACACACCAAGTGGGCCCGGAAGTGGATTTTTATGTCATTTACTCATCTATGTAAACCTTAGGCTACTAGTTTTCTATAAGTAGGACCTTTTGCTATTGTATTTTCATCTTTGGATCTTTGGATCTTTGGATCTTTGGATCTTTGGATCTTTGGATTATTTTAGATCCTTTGATCATCTTTGGACATCTAGTTCTTAGATCATTGGGAGGCTGGCCTCACGGCCATGCCTAGACCTTGTTCTTATGTATTTTCAACGGTGGAGTTTCTACACACCATAGATTAAGGTGTGGAGCTCTGCTGTACCTCGAGTATTAATGCAATTAGTATTGTTCTTCCATTCAATTCCGTTTGTTCTTTGTCCAAGATATCACTTGTTCTTCAACTTGATGAATGTGATGATCCGTGACACTCATCATCATTCTCACCTATGAACAAGGTGACTGACAACCACTTTTGTTCTACAAGCAATCAAGGCTCTAGTGAATATCTCTTGGATTCCTGATTGCACGATGCATGGTTGATCGCCTGACAACCGAGTGCTCGCCTGACAAACGAGCCAACCATTCTGTGAGATCAGAGTCTTCGTGGTATAGGCAAGAACTGATGGCAGCATTCAAGAGAATCCGGAAGGTCTAACCTTGTCTGTGGTATTCTGAGTAGGATTCAATGACTGAATGACTGTGACGTGCTTCAAACTCCTAGCAGGCGGGGCGTTAGTGACAGACGCAAAAGTATCAATGGATATTATTCCGGCCTGACCGAGAACCGACAACTGAATTCCGCGTGCCGTGACAGGGCATATGCAAATCGCTTTCACTGAGAGGATGGGAGGTAGCCATTGACAACGGTGAAACCCTACATAAGCTTGCCATGGAAAGGAGTAAGAAGGATTGGATGAAGACAGTAAGAAAGCAGAGAGACGGAAGGGAAGGCATGTTCATGCGCTTATCTGAAGTTCCTACCAATGAATTACATAAGTATCTCTATCTTTATCTTTTATGTTATTTTCGTTCATCATCATATCCATTTGAGTCTGCCTGACTAAGATTTGCAAGATGACCATAGCTTGCTTCATACTAACAATCTCCGTGGGATCGACCCTTACTCACGTAAGGTATTACTTGGACGACCCAGTGCACTTGCTGGTTAGTTGTGCGAAGTTGTGTAATGCCATGGAATTGAACCACCAAGTTTTTGGAGTTCATGACCAGGGATTATGAGAGTTGTGAAAAGTATTGTTCACAATTTTGTGCACCAAGTTTTTGAGGTAAAAGCATTGCTTTTTGTTTTTCCATAACCATTTATGGCATCCAAGGCCGGAGAAACCTCTAAAAAGAGGAAAGGGAAGGCAAAAAGCTTCCTCCTCCGAGTCATGGGAGATGGATAGATTCATCTCAAGGGTGCATCAAGATCACTTCTATGAAGTTGTGGCCTTGAAGAAGGTGATCCCCGAGGTCCCCTTTTCACTCAAAAAGGGTGAATATCCGGAGATCCGACATGAGATCCGAAGAAGAGGTTGGGAAGTTCTTTCCAACCCCATTCAACAAGTCGGAATCTTGATGGTTCAAGAGTTCTATGCCAATGCATGGATCACCAAGAACCATGACCAAAGTATGAACCCGAATCCACCTCCCTAAATCTTACAAATTTTATTCCATTTAGTATCTATACGAATTCCATTAACAGTGAATCAAGTCCATCACAAGCATTAGAAACTCAAACAAACTACAATACAAATCCAAATTAACAATCTCAGAATAATGGTCTAATTCCAATTTTCGGTATTCAAATTACACTACATGGTGATTCATCTCAACCAGCATCACAATCAACCTTAGGTAACACTCATAACATTCTCACAAGGTCTAAAATTGGTAATCTCAAGCCTAAAATCAATCAGATCAGTCTCTAGTCTCTGCACTCATACTTCATCCTCTATTAATTTTATCCCAAAAAATGTTAAATTGGCTTTACAATCACTATTGTAGAAAAATGTTATGATTATTGAGTACAAAGCCCTTCTTTATCATAATACATAGTCTTTATTTGAACCTTCTCTAAATGAAAAGATAGTGACTTAAAAGTAGATTTTTATAGTAAAGAAAAGGTTTAAGGGAGAGGTAACTAGAAATAAGGCATGATTAGTGGCTTGTGGATATATTCAAACAACTATGATTTTCATAATACTTTTCTCAACGGATAGTTAATGAAACTGTCTATATGTCCCAACCACAAGGTGTTGAGCATCCAAATCCTAATCTGATGTGTGATGACACGTCATCTGAAGTGATTTTTAAGTTCTTTTTTATTTTATTTTCTTAGATTTAATCAAATTTATTATGTTTTCTAATAGAATTTAATAAATAATTAAATATTTAAAGTTGGAATAGTATTTTTATGTTTTCAAGGATTTTTAGCTCAAAAACGAGCAAAAATCAAAGCTTTTTCATAAAAAAAACATAAAGATAGCAAAAACATGACATAAGGAAGAGAAAGAGTGCCCTGAGAAACAAGAAAATGGAGCACACCTGGCAAACCAACTCCCACGTCTAGCGGACAACATGCATGCCTGGTGGATGGGCTCCACGCACGCCCGGTGGATGATCTCCATGCCCGGCGGCCTCCTCCTATACCCGACGAACTCTCATGCAGCTTCATGCATGCCTAGCGGCCTATGCTCCATGCCCGGTGTATGTGTGCATTCTGGAAGGTGAATTTTGGGCTTTTTGCCCAATATTATTGAATACAAGTTCGGATTAAACATAATTACAACTCTCAAGATGCAAAAATTAAGGTCCAAGTTTAATAATCTACATCATTAGAAGTCTTAATCACATTCAAAATATTGAAGACTCTAGAAAGATTAGTTATTAATTCTTTCAAGAAATATAAGAGATTTGGTTGTTAGGATTTGATTTTAATTATTATTTTTGAATTTAAAATTAAAGTCAGTTAGTAGTTATCTTATCTTTCTCTCCGAGAGATAAGATTAGGATTGTAAGACCCTGGATTTTCGAAAATTAAATAATAAATTATTTTATGATTTACTCTATTTAATCAAGATTATATTTTCGGAGATTTTTACATATAAATCGAGTAATTTCTTAATTATAATTTGAAGTTTTAGTAATTGAGAAATAATGGAAATTTTTATATTTTGAATATTTAGTTTCGAACCTTATTTTATAAACAAAGAAAAATTTATTTATTTATCTATAATTTTAAATTAGAAGTATTTAACTAAAAATAATTGGTAAATTAAAAAATAAGTAGTATTCTTAAAATTTATTATATTAAATTAAATCTGGTTTTAAATTAAAACTCTATTCAAACCCTAAATCTCAAATTTTAAACCCTAATTTCACCGACCCTAATCCGATTACCCAATTCACCCACACGTACCCCCCACCTGTTCACCTGTTAGTGAGCGACGCTCACTTCTTCCTCACTATCCACTCACCCACTGCCATCCTCTTTCCCATATATCTCAGCAAACAAAAGAAAGAAAAGAAAGAAAGGGAAGGAAGGAGTGGGAAGAACCGAATGGGAAAGAGGAAAGGGAAAGCGCGGAGAAGAGATCCGTGAGAGAGAGGGTACCACGCCGTCACACCGCCACCGTCGTGCACCGCCACCGTCGTGCACCACCACCGTGTTGCCAAGGCCGTCGCGTCGCCGACAAAGGGAAGAGAGAGAGATACGCAGAGTTCAGAAGAGAGAGAGAGAGAGAGAGAGAGAGAGAGAGAGAGGCCGAACGCTTCCTCGTCATCAAGCTGCGTCCTGCGCTGCCGTGCCTCGTCTCCAAAGATCCGCCACAAAACTGTCACCATCATCAAGACGAGGCGGAGAGGAGAGAGCACTCGATGAGTGACAAAGGATGGAGGCTGGATTTTGTCGCTGTTCTACTCCATTGCTACCTCTAACGTGCCTTGTCGAAGCTTTTGGAGCCGCTGCCGTCAATCGAAGCCGCCACTCGTGAAGCCAAACCGCCGTGGAGCCTGAAGTCGAAGGGGGTTGTTACCACTGCTGTTGCTAGGGCACGTTGTTGCTGTTGTTGGGTTCACCGCAGGGAGGAATCTGAGCAAGAAAAGGAAGAAGGTGGCGATGGAGACCTCCGCTGCTGCTGCTCTTACTATCGGTGTTCCGGAGCTCACAGTTACTGTCGTTGTTGGTGATGAACCAGGTTGTGTCCTTGCTGCTGATTGATTGTAGTGGGAGACGTTGTAGCCACCACTTCTCATTTTGGTAAGATAATGGGTAAAATCGCCTTGATTTTTCTCTGTGTCATTTTATTTACGCAACTAATTTTGATCCGTTTAATTTACCAGAGGCATTATTGTCATTACTCGGTGCTGCTGCCCTTATTTGGAACTACTGAATGTTGTTGCTGCGAGATTGCATTGAAATCACTGCTACTATTGCCAGTTTAGACTAAGCAAGGATTGTTGCGTTAAATTATGCAATTTCGACATCGAGATAGGGGTTTATTTTAAAATCAACAGTTTTTAATTTAGGAATGGCCAAAAGGCTTATTGATTAATTGCAAATAATTTATGAGTTTAGTATTACTAATTGATGAGAACTTGTTGAATTGTGGTTGTCGATTTGAGATTTATTTGACAATAGTAAGTACTATTGTAATGATTTGGAAATTGTTGTTTTTTGAATATGCTAATTTGATTTGGATATTGTGGTATTGAATGTCGAAGTGAGCTGTTGGTTATTAAATTGAGTTAAAGTAGGTTGATTATTAAGAATCATGCTGTATTGGTGTTTGTGAGATCAGATTAGTGAATTGTTGAGAGAATGAAGGAGCCCGTAAGGGTGGTGAAGTCGAATGTTAAAAGGGAAGTTGTGTCCGAATTTTTGTAAAAATATACAAAAAGGTGATTTTGATTTGAAAATATGACTTATAAGCTTATTTTGAGAAATGTTTTTATATTGAGAAAAAATTAGGTTTTCATATTTACATGAGAAAAGGATTTAATATTGAAAAGTTTGATTTATACTTCTAAGGTAAAGAATGACTTAGGTTTAAAACCGTTGGAAAGAGTTTGAGAAAATGTTGATTTGATTTATTGGTAACAAATAGAGAGTTAAAAATAATTTTGATATTGAACCTGGTTAGCTTTCAGATTTACAAATGTTTTGATAATGGATATGGTTTGTTGGATTTATCAATGATTTTTTAGAGTTGAAAATGGTTTGGTAGGGACCCTAGAAGGGTTGCATAGTCCGACTTTTAGAAAAAATGCCGTCGAAATTTTTATAAAACTCTAAAACTTTATTTAAAGTGTTATTTAAAGGCAAATCTAATTTAAGAATATTATTTGATTTCTATTTATTACGGAAAGAGTTTTATTTTAAATTCAATTTATTAAGAAAAGTATAATATTTTAAATCTTATCTTTTGAGAAGGGAGTTTGTTTTAAGTAATAACTTGAGTTCGGTTTATTAAGGAAAGGGATTTTTATTAAATGATAAAGAAGTTTGGCAGTCTAGAAACTTGAGGCAATGATAAGTGAATAATAAATAAGGTGATGCGGAGGTATGTATAGTTAAGTGGTGATGCGGAGGTACATTTAATAAAATGGAGAGGCGGAGGTATGAGTATGTAATCGGTGATGTGGAGGTAAAATGAAAAGAAAGAAAATGAAAAGTCATGAGTGAAATAAATAATTGAAATAGATTATGATTCATGAAAATGAAATGTAAATGGGCCTTGTGCCAAATTGCTAATGCGAAAGGACCCGCCTAACTGATAGCCTGAAGTTGCTAATGCATGAATGTTCGCCTAACTGATAGCACTGTTTCTTACTGGGATACACATTAAGATATTATTATGATGAGACCTAACTAACACAGTAAAGAAACCATATTCGGGGTTCACCCCGAGTAATGTCAGGTTGCGGGTAGACAACCGACGCATGAGTTCATGGCCTGCGCTAGGAACAGGCATGCATCATATTGTTTGCACATATGCATTTGGTTGTGTTTGATTGTATTACTTCTTTGTGATTGTGTTGTGTGTCTTATTGCGACTTGTTTGTGTGTTTAATTGAATTCCTTACTTGTTCTATTGATTTGTGAACGTATTGAGGTGATTAATAACTGTTGTTGTGACTAAGAATCAATTAGGTGGCTAAGAGATAGTTGGTATGACAAGTTTTGTTATTGAAATATGTTGAGTTTTAGAAATTAAAAAAAAAGTTATTAATTATCTAAAATAAAATTAAAAAGTATTTTCAAAGGTTTGATAAAAATAGTTTTATTAAGTAAAGTTAATTACTTGCATCTTAACCATTACTTTTATGGCATTTCCATTCCCTACTAAGAACGTGTGGTTTGTTCTCACCCCAAAATCTTCCACCCTTTTAGTGATACAAGTTCGAAGACTCAGCTTGAAGATGTGGACGATTAATAGATTTACTTGTGATTCCTGTTGTTTTTATAGAGTTCCCTCGACCTTATTGCTTTATTTTTTATTTTATCCAGAGAGATAGGTATTGTATTCGAGTTTTATATTGAATTTAATTGTATAGCATCTATTATTATTAATAATTATGTGATTATTATTATTTGAAAATCTTTGATATGTGATTTTAATTACTAAAAATAATTTTCTGACATTCTTTTAAAAATTAAAACGCGATATCGAACTAAAGATCCAATATTAAATAGTAAATAAGGAAAAGAGGTCAGTAACGTCTCACTTTTGATACGATCATGACGTGCTGAAAAATAGGGTGTTACAAGGATTGTTTGAAATTGAATTCTAGAAATTAGGATATAAATAAGTAAACTTACTTCACAGAGAGGAGGATTCTGTTCCTTATCATATCTTCTTGTTTTTCCTTCACTTTTCCATGGGTAACTAATCTTCTGTCAAAGGGTTATTAGGAGTTCTGTATATGTTTTTTATGAGTTATTAATCTAAATTTATTTTATTTTGAAGACTTGTATTGATCTATTTCATAATTGAATTATTCGTTTTTCATTCGGATTAGTGGTATCAGAAGATATTCTAATGCCTTTTGAATTATTTTATTATAATTGAAAATTTTGATATTTTAATTAAAGCTTAAAAATTCTTTCACACGACTCTTTGAATTTGGCTAGGAATAGTGGTTCAATTAGCGTGCAACACATGCATAATTTTTCATCACTCTAATTTTGAATAAATGACATATAATTCAGATTAGAACAACTTTTAAAATTTGCGTCTTTCTTTTAAAGATTTCATCGGATAGGACTAACTTGAATATGTGACATATAATTCAACTTAAGGACTACTTTTAAATCTTATTAGAAAATTAAATCAGTTTTTGTACTTAATCTCTTTATTAATTAATTGACGACTAATTAATGGTTGAGAAATTGAGGAACCAAGGAATTGAAAATCAGTTACTTAAGATTTTTCGTGAAAAGATCTTTTGCAAAGTTCAAGATAAGTAAACAATGTTTGATTTCACTAAAAGCATATACATTTCCGAAACCCTCGACTCTCACCATCATTGTCTTCTCTCAAATCAACATTCAAACTCTCTTTCCGTAAGCATTCAAGCATTCAAGTTCTAAAACTCTCAATCTTGCCCTTATCAATTTAGGTTATTTTGATCTAATTAGATATTTAATCTGATAATTGATTGTTCAATCCTTTAATCCTCGTAAGAATGATATCCACTCACCGTGGTATTACTTGAACGATCCAGTACATTTATCGGTGTCTGTAAACTTTAATTTTCGCTCATTAGTGTGTAACACAAAGCCATTTATGGCCTAGAATAAGCTCCTAAAGCCTGATATTTAACCATAACTACATCATTAATTAATTAAAATATATTGCTTCACTGTTTACTCGAATTACTCCTCATTCTATTATCTATATTTTGATTTATGTTGATGCCATGTTAGTTACTGGCAATGATAAAAATGAAATCAACAATGTTCTGACTAAGCTGCAATCTAGTTTTTTTGTTAAAAAGCCTTAGTGATTTCAATTCTTTTTTAGGCATTGCAGCCATTAAACATTCTAACTCTCTATAACATTAAACCAAGCAAAATATATTATTGAATTGCTTCAGAGAACAAGAATGCATGACTCAAAACCAACGAATACTCCTATGATCTCTTCTTTAAAACATACTCCTCAGTCAGAAAAACTTTTTGAAAATCCAACTTTTTTTGAAGTATTGTTAGAGTTCTTAATGGTGTTAAATTATGACTTGAGTTGCTTGATTTTATATCTTATAAATTCAGAAAAATATTATTCAACTTTTTTCCATATTTTAAAACGGTACATGCATCCAACCATCTTGTTTTTGAAAGCAAAATCAATGGAAGCAAGTAACCAATTAGATAGATTGTAATTATTTTTACACTTTTGCCGATATTTATCACTTTCTTTTCCTTGTTGATATTCAATGAAATCACATTGAGGAGGGATACGTTCTGGAAGAAGATGATTTTGATGTTGTCCTCGAATTGCAAACAAAACTTCTTGTTGCCAAGTTTTGTGATTATTCTCATTTAACTTATCTCCCATTAGGGGTGTCCGCGGATCGGATCGGAACGGATATGGCCAAAAATTCGATCCGATCCGCACTAAAATCATCGGATCGGATCGGATCCAATATCCGCAGCTTTTAAAGTTGGATCCGATCCGATCCGATCCGCACATTTGCGGATCGGATCGGATCGGATATCGGATATATCCGCAAAACATAAAAATATTTTTAAAAGCATATTTTTATTAAAAAAATATCAATAAAATTCATTTTTTTATTTTTTTAAATATGTTTACTTTTAAAATAATATTTAACATACTTTTTTTAAATGATAAATTAAAATAATAAAACATATATGATAATTATTAATTGAAATAAAACATAAAAAGAATATTTACTTATTTATTTCTTTAATTTTGCGGATACGCGGATATGCGGATCGGATATGCGGATACCAACACAAAATCCGCAATCCGATCCGATTAGTGTGCGGATCCGATCCGATCCGATCCGAAAGCCTTGCGGATCGGATCCATATCCGCAATTTTCGGATCGGATTCGGATAAACACCGCGGATATGCGGATTCGATCCGATCCATGGACACCCCTATCTCCCATAGGAAAATGAGAAGGTATAACCGTCGTGGCTGGATTCAAATGTGTGATGGTAGGAGTGGTGTTGATCGAAGTAGTAGAATCATCAGATTGATCTCTCATGGATCTTCAAGAAACTAAGAAACCAAAAGGAAAAAAAATGAAAGAAAAGTATAGAATAGAAACAGTTCTTCACTGAAAACAATATTATTCCAGTATTACTCAAAAGTTTAACTTTTTATAAAGAAATTTGATCACTACTTTTAGTGCCCAATGCCAACAAACCAAAAAATACTATTTATTTATTAATTTAACTTAGCGTTATTAGTTAAATAAAAATACTATTTATATACTAAAATCACTAATATATTTATGTATAAATATATATGTATAATTTAATTTAATTTTAATATATATTTTATTTTAATTAATGATTAATTTTAATAACTGATTTTAATGTATTTTTAATATAGTCGTTAATTAAATAGTAATATTTAATTACTACGAAGTCAACTACCACGGTGGCGTATCACTGGTCCAACAGTATGGCTCTCCATTTTACAATATCATAATTTCTCCATCGGATCCAAAATTATATATTGAACCCCGCTGGCTGCTTAATACTTTATTATTACAATTTTAAAACAATAATTATTATATGGGTTCATCTACTGTACAGATGCATGTTTGTACAGATTTATAGATTTTGATTTAAAAGCGTGTCACTAAAAGTGTTGCTTAAAGAGAAAGTGTTACCCTTAATCGTTAACTTGGCTCTGATACCAATTTTTAAATGTAAATCGACTTTAAAAATTTTTCGAATAATTTGCCAATTCATAATCAAAAGTATTGACCATAATTCTGATTTTTATAGTTTTTCAATCTTGTTTTAGTTTATAATATTCTTTTTTGCATGGATTATTGTATATAAAATCTTTTATCTGTTTGTCTTTTTCTTTAATATATTTTCTTAAATCCTCAAAAACTTCTTTTATTTTTACACTTTCTGTTGTTTCTAAATATCTTTTTAATTTTTCAACTTCATTCTCCATTTTTTTTTAATAGCTTTAATTCTTTTAAGTCATAATATGGTTTTTCAGACATTTATAAATTTTTTAAGTTTAACTCCAACTTGTTTATATTTATTCTTATTTCTATCCTTTTTATTATAAGGTCATCAATTTCGATCTAAAGATTATTTAATTCCCTTTTATACTCCTTTATTTTACTTTTTAATTTTTTCGCCCTTTTTCTTTTTATTTTATTTTCTGGTCTCTCAATCTTTGTATGCTTCATTATTTATTTTAGAATTTCTGCAAATTCTATCATCAATTCCTCACTATTTTTTAGAGATTTTATTAATTTTTCTAGCTCTTCGACTTCTCTTTTTAACTTGTCATAGATTATTTTTAGAGCTTCAAATGCTCTTTGATTTATTTCAGAAAACTGTAAATAATTCAACCGATTTTCTCTTTCAAAGAGCTCTTGTTTCTTGTCTTGATAAGTTACATATATTTTTTCTTTATTTATTGTCATAATTTAATGTTTAGGGTTTCATTTAATTTTTCGACCTTTTTTGTTAATTTTTTTATTTCAGAATTTTCTTCTTTAATCTTTAACTTGGATAAACTTAAAGGGCTATTAATTTTAGATTCTCTTATTTGAAAATTCGATGAAACTAATTTTCCTGATGGTTCTTTTAATAATAGAACTGGATTTTCAATAGCTTTATATTTTGGTATTTCTGTTTTAACAATTTTCTAAAATAATTCATCAACATAAATTCTTTCTCTATTTTTAAATATTATACTATGATGGCTATTTGTTAAAGCATAATTTATTGCATATGTAATTGAAAATGGTTCATCGTCTTGTTCCATTAGATTCTTTCTGTGAAATTTATAAGCCAAACTTATAGATCTTCCAAGATTTTCAGTTGATAAAGGTATAGCATATCCAAGATGGGCATTGAATTTAACATTTACGTTTGCCAAATTTCCATGAACAATTTCAATTATTTGATCTATTGGGTCATCAGTATTTCTTTTGTCACAGATTGCTAAGCTTATTGGTGAATTAATTCCTTTCATATATGTAGATTTGATTAAGACTTGTATAGTACTAATATGAATCCATCCAATTTTAGATCTTTTTTGTTGATCCTTAATTTTCTCAATCTGTTTACTCAATTCTTCATCATTTATCAAAGCTATTTCAAGTTCTCCATTGGCGGATTTTATTTTTATAGGGGCTTCAAGTTGAATTTTTCCATATATATATTTTTTCTATTAAAAACTTCTTTTAAAAGATTTTGTTTATTAAAATTTTCATTTGATTTGAGATTTAATTCTATTTTTAGAACAGCCTGTTTTTCATTATCTAATAAAGCAGATAATCTATAATAATCAAATTCTTCCGTTAATTCTAAACTTTCTAAATAATTCATAACTAAGAGATTAGGATAAAGGCGTACCTTTCTGGAGAAAAACTTCCTTTATTTAGAATATTTTACATAAGATGTTTTTATCTGCAGAGGGGAGATTGTAGATACTAACTCCAGAGGGGAGTTTAGAATTGGTTTTTCCTAAGGGAATTCTTCTTCAGACTATAGAATCGCCTCGGCAGCTTCCTCCTTGCTCTCCTAGCATATGAGTACTCTTAGCCTTCTGCTTTCTATTGTCTGATGCCTTCTACAATTGTCTAAGCAATCTATTTATAATGGTTGGGTTTGATGGATAATTCCCATCCTTACCCTTCTTATGACGTCATTGCTTACGTCATTGTTTATTATCTTGCACCAGCTACATTGTTGGTGCTCTATGACCTAAGCGCTTACGTCATTATGCAATAATGTCGAGAGATGCTTCAGATGCGCTGTCCTCTTCTTTTATGTGGGTGGATGAGCTGTCCTCTTCTTTTATCATGTGGGTGGATCCCATTTCATTATTGCTTTCTTCAGATATTTCTGAGACACACAGCTGGCACTTGTGGTCTTCTCTGTTTTTTATCAAATAGCAGAGATTCCTTTTTATCCCTTCAGAGAGTTTTTCTAAGAGTCCAGATAGATTGTAGAATGCAGATTCAAACTCTACCAAGAGTCTCATCTCTCTCTCTTCAATTTCATTTCTTTTACTGGACACAAGTAGAGTATTTCTGCTTTTATAATTGATTCTTGTGTGAGATTCCCTTGTTATCTTTTAAGTTCTTTCGAAGACCCTTGCTAGTGTGCTGGCTAGTCTACCTTCATGACTGTAGATTGTTAAATCTTGAACTTGATCAATTGGTTGAAAATTTCCTGGGAAGACGGACATGAATATTACTTGATGTGCTGGAACCAAGCATTCTTCTTCTTCATTAAAAATAGGTTGACTATTCGTAAATTTTAGGGATATATCCCTTGGATTTACATTGTCAATCATATTTTTAAATCTCTTTACTGCATCAACGAATCCTGCAGGAAACTCACTAATAATTTTTAGATCATTAAAAATTAAAATTGTATCAATTAATCCATACTGGAAAAACTGATATGTGTCCGATGGGGAAGCATCTGGAAATATAACCAGCTTTGTTAGCTGTTCTTTGGCAATAGGATAATATCCCAAAATTGCCCTTTTTTCTTCAGTCCAATTTAGGACTATGTTGAGGGTTTCTCTGAGATTTGATCTACAGACCCTTTTCTTTTCCTTGATTTCAGCTCTTGTAGGAATATTTCTCATTATTCCTGTTCTCTGGGCTTGAATCGGAGCTTTATCTGCTCTTTTTAGAGTTTGTTCTGGATGAAGAGCTTCATATTCCCTGAAGGATTCCTTTGCCTCTTCTAGTGTTAAAAATCCTCCTTTATGAATTATCCTTGACTGGTGTGTGAATGGTGCTGCTTTTTCCCAGGCATCATATACTCCTTTCATGGGGCCATTATAAATTACATAATATTTTTTTATCTTAGGTGGATTTTTTAATGATTTCAGCAATTGTTTTATTTTCCGAAATTTTTTCTTCACCTGATTTGTCCACCATGCTTAGTTGGCTGAACTCTGATGGTTTTGCTTGTTGTGTTGATTTCATTGCTTCAATGGCCTTCTTGAGAGATTGGATCTGTGTCCTTAGTTGCTGGCAATGCTTGCATTTTCGAATTCTTGCTCATATTTTTGAATTTCTTGATCTAATGCGTTGTAGATGAACTCCATTCTCTTGTTAATGTATCTGCAATAACATTTTTGTCACCCTTAATATATTCAATTTTTATTGGATATTGTAACAAAAATAATTGCCATCTTACCAATCGTCCATGATTATAATCAACTTTTAAATTATATCGTATGAAACCTGTTAGGTAACTTGAATCTGTCCTTAATGTAAACTCTCTGGGTAGTAAATCAATTTTCTATTTCTTAAGAGATTTAATTGCTGCTAGAGTTTCCTTTTCATGAGTGGTATATCTCTGTTCTGTTGGAGTAAAAGTCCCTGAAATATACATGCAAAGTAATTCCTTTGGGGAACATTTAGAATCTAGTGATTCTTTTTCTTGTTCCAAACTTTTTATAGCTTTTTTAGCTTTTAGACATCCTGACCAGGTTATGTCTAAAGCATCTGTTTCTACTATTAAGTAGTCATTTTCTTCTGGAATATAAAGTTCTGGAAGTTTTTCACATAATTCTTTAATCCTTTGAATTTGCATACTGTCTTTTTCATCCCATTTTCATTCTTTTTTAGTACTTATTTTTGGAAATAAGCTTTTAGTGTATTCTATTACATTCTTTAAAAATCCTTGATCAGAAATATAATTTATACACCCTAAAAATCTTTGTAATTGTTTTCTATCTTCTATTTTATTAGGAAATAAATTTACCTTTTCTAGGACATTTGGCTGAAGTTTTAGCTTTCCTTGAGTGGATAGAATTAATCCAAGAAACTCTATTTCTTGTTTTGCTATTCTTGCTTTCTTTTTGCTAAGAACTAATCCTTTTTCTTTACATCTTTCTAAAATAATTAATAATTTTTGAAGATGATCTTCTTTATCCTATTTTGTAAAAATTAGTATATCATCAATGTATACTAAAACAAATTCATTTAACTCTTTTAGATTTTCTTCCATAAATATTTGATAAATACTTGGGGCTTGTTTTAATCCGAATGGTAATACATTCCATTCATAGAGCAACACACTTGTTGATTCTTTTGTTGGGCAAGTAAAAGCAGTTAATTTCTTTGTTTCTTCGTCTAAACGAAGTTGCCAATATCCTGATTTTGCATCAAGAGATGAAAACCACGTTGCTCCTTTGATTTTTTCTAAAATAGAATCTTTTCTTGGAAGTTTATGAGCATCACCAATAGTTGCTTCATTCATTTTCTTATAGTTAATAACCATCCTTCGTTTTCCCCTTTTAATTTCATTATTGTTTTCGACGTAAAAGGCTGGAGCCGCATGAGGACTTTTACTTAATCTTATAATTCCGTTTTCCAAAAGATCTTTACATTCTAATGAAAACTCTTCTCTATCTCTTGCAGAATAAGGAATTTTATTTGGAACATTTATTTCTTTTGTAGGATCTTTTAATTTAATGCTTACTAATTTGTTATTTGTATTTTTAATATCTAAAGGATTTTCAGCACAAATTTTATCCAAAAGTTCTTCTATCTTTATTTCAAGATTATTTTTTGGAATATTTATCTGAAAGTATAAATTTAAATAACATGTCTCTAATATAGAAAATATTTTAAATTTTAAGATCTTATCTATAGTAGTAGTCGGTATTTTTATACGTTTTGATTTTTGATTTATTGAAGAATCGTGTGGAGCTTTTAAAACTATATATGTTAATTCTTGAATGAATGGATGATATAGCTTTAAAAAGTTATTTCCTATAATAAAATCCATTCCAGAATCTAACATATATATAGATGGAACAATGAACCTATAATTTTGAATAAAAATTTCAGCCATCTCTGCTTTTTGGTTAATTTTATGTATTGATTTGTCAGCTATTCTAACTCTTAATGGTTTCTTTAATTTTTTCCAATCAAGTTTTATATTTGAACTAGCAAAGCATTGTGTTGCTCCAGAATCTATGAAAGCATTTATAAACTTTTCTGTTATTTTTATAGTAATAAATGTAGCATTATTACTCAATCTCTGAGTCTGTTTCTGAGACATATTCAAAAATATAGTCTAAGTTATCATCAGATTCCTCTAATGGTTCCATGAAACAAGACTTAGCAATTTCTATTTGCTTAGTAAGATCTTTTTTATCCTTCTTTTTGGGACATTCATTCGCATAGTGTCCTTCTTCTTGGCAATACCAACACTTGCGATTTTCTTTTTTATTCGGGCAATAGTCATTTTTTTGTCTTTTGTTTTTATTGTTATCTCTTTTTCTAAAGTACCTCTTTTTTCTCCAGTTTGGATAGTATTTTCTTTTTCTAAATTGATATTTTCTTTTTCTTTGAAAATTTTTATTAAGACCATATTTTTGGGGTATTTCTTCATTATCTTGACAGCAAATTCTAATTATATTTGTAAATCTTTTTTGAGTCGCTTCTTACATACAACGTTCTTTTATTTCCTCTCTTATTGCAGAGGTTACTCCACCAAAATTATTTTCAATTATCCCACTATTTATTTCTCTTATAAATCTTCCCATTATAAATTCATTAGCAAGATATGGAAGTTTTGTTATATACATACTAAGATAATGATTTTTATCTTCTTCTTTTAATTTGTAATAATGTATTCTATATTCACATATATAAGACTCTACATTACATAGATCATATATCTGAATATTAGCTAGATGGTTTTTTGCTTCTTAATATTCTTTATTTTTTCCAAAAAATTCTTTATATAGAATCATCATTATATATAATATTTTATCATAAGCTGTTGTTTTTGTTGCTAATTCTTCTATTATTTGGTTCTCTATTGATGTCATATAATCTCTTATAGTTCCTTTAGTATGAAACCCTATGTAATTCCAAATATCTCTTCCAGACAATTCACTAAGTTTTGGATTAGTAAAGGCTTCTAATAAAAAGGAATTCAACCAATTTTCAAAAATTTTCTTTTCATTCTTTTTACAGTCTAAGTCAAGCATTCTTTCTCCTTCCATTTCCTGGATTTTAGGAACGTATTTTGATAGTATTTTTGTATATTTTGAATCTTTATTTATAAACCCTTTTTTGAAAGCATAATTATCAAAACATGTTTCCCATTTAAATTGAGATTGATTATCCTTAGATGTTCCAGCTTCATTTTTTACTTGTATTGGAATTGCTGGTTCTTCGTCACTTGAATAATCTAGAATGTGTTCTTCATTTTCTATATTTTCAGAATTAACTAACTCTTCTTCTATTTGAAAACCATGTTCCATAATATTATTTTCTTGAGCCATTTTTAATTGTTTAAAAAGCATTGTAACTTCTTCTAATTTTTCTTCAATATTCATAATTTCAATGGTGGTTTTACTTTTAGATCTGTTATGTTGATTATATTTTGAAATTTTTCTTCTTTGGGATTCTCTTTTTCCTTATCCCTTTGAAATTTTATGGATACTAATATTTCTTCAAGCATATCTACTATAGAATTTAATTGTGGGTTGAAGGTATGATAAAGATGTGGGGAATCATTTCCATGGTAACATTTTTTAGAAATTCCGTGTGAAAAATAAGTTTTTTCAGGTTTTTTGAAGTCCTTCAATAAAACTTATAGTAAAATAAAGATTTTGAGAAAAATCATTTTGTATTGATTTTAAGAATTCAGTGTCATTACAATTAACATTAGTTAAAATCATTAATTTTTGATCTATTAATTTTGATAACTTAATTATTTCTTCTCTTAAATCTTCTAATTTACTTTTTTCCATTAGGTGACGCTTTTCTTTGTGAAGAGTTACGGTTTTGAGTGAAAAATATAGCTTTAAGATGTGTGGTTTAAATTTTGCCACATCATTATATTTTTAAATCTGTACAGATTTAGATCTGTACCATATAATTTTCTTTATTATATAGCATTAATAACAGGCTATATAGTAATTTTAAATAAAGTTTGACATTCTATTATATATGAAGTTTAGTTTGGAAGATCAATCTTATTATATCCTTGAGTTATCGTAAAGAAGTAAACTCTAATACATCATACAATGGATCTAAATAAGCACACATCACGTGTATGTATTTCAAAATTTAAGAATTGAAACTTACATCAAGATTATCGTTAAATTATATTGACTTCTCCTAAAATTAGGCGTTATATTGCATATAATTAATATTTTTATTAATTTATCATAAAAAAATTAAAGCAACATTTATTTGAAAATGTTAATATCATATTCACAACTTATATGAGTATTTTAGGTTATAATTTTTCCAATTTCCCCTTATATGGATATATTTAATAATAACCAATACATAAATTTCATTGAATTTTATAATTTTTTTCATTATGACACTGGTTAGCAAAATTTTATGACCGGGATTTTATCTTCTTTTTCTTTCTTGCACAAAAAATTATATTTTTTCATTATATTTTATTAATTATTTTGTGATAGTCAATGACTATATATGAAGAGTGTATATATGAATTTCTCATGCTATATATAATATAAACTATAAACTATAAACTAATATACAAAAAAATTAGAGCAATTGATTTATATTTTTTATACTATATTTTTATGATAATAAAGATAAAGATATAGAGATTTATGAGAAAATAACACAAACAATAACTTTGCTAATAGATAGAGTTTTTTAAAAATATATTTTTTTAAAAATCAGTTCTACTACATATGTAAGCATTTTTTATAACTAAATTCAATTAAGTTGCCCTAATTGCTAATTGATCCAACAAAATCTACCCACATAAAATAGTGTGAATTGCACACTTCTTCTGCTGGTACATTTAATATTATATGTATTACTGTTTATAAAGTTATATATTTTCCTTCCAAAATTTTTATATTAAATTCAAAGAGAAGAAAGAAAAAATAAACAAAAGTTGTAAAATTTTGTAAAAAAATGACAAAAAATTCAAAAAATTAAACATGGACATAAACATAATATTTTTGCTACACAAACATAGGAAAAGAAGAATAAAAAGAAAAAAAAGACGAAAAATACAGAATTTTCGTCTTATCTTTTATAGATTTCTATCTTTCTTTCAAAAATTTTTGTATTTATTGTTAAAGAAGAGAAAAAAATTAAATAAAAATTATAGAATTCTTTTAAAAAAAATAAAAACACAGGAATTTAAACTAACAAATACAGAAATTTTGTTGCAAAAATATATAATTTTTGCTTTTTTTTCTCTTTTTCTTTGTTATTGTTATTTCACCTTCTTTGTTTCACATTTGTTTTTGTTTTTTATTTTTGTTCTTTTTTAAGAAAAAGGTAAAAAAAAAAGATGAAAAAACAGAACAAATATGATGATAATGATGCAGAAAAAGAAAAGGAAGTAGAAAGAAAAAAAGAAATAGAAAAAAAAGAGTAAAATGTAAAAGAAGAAGATGCACACAATGAAAAAAAAATACAGATAAAGGGCACGTTCAAAAAAAAAAGAAGAAAGTGTGCGTATGTATAAATAGTATTTCTGATTTAAAGTTATAAATTATATTAAAAATATAAATTTATTATTTTTTAATAGAACTTCTTGTTTTGATAGGATACTTGTTAACAATTTTCTTAAGAAGAAATAAAATAAAAGACAAGACTATTATTACATATGCTATCAAAAACATTATACAATATTTAATATACAATTCCAATCCTCTGGACGACATTCTTAGATCCACCCTGTGATGGGGTGAAATTTTTTTTATAAAATGTATTTTTCAATATTTTATACGATAATAAACTAAGGTAAGAATATGATGAGTATCTATAAATAATTCATTTTTTAACTTCAAAATCAATTCTTAAAACTTATTTTTACGTCTTTATTTTTAAATAGATATAGACATATGGTGCACAAGATGTCTTCATAGCATTACAATGTGGAAAGAAACAATCAAGGTAGCAGAGAGGGATTATGCATGGCCCATGCTTATTTCAAAGTGTAAATTCTGTGGGTCCTCTCACTCTCTTGAAACCAATTTTAACTGGTTAGTTAAAGTTGATGCGTAACTAATTTTGATTAGTGTAATAATTAATTTATTAATTTTAATTTTTAAATAAATATTAAAGTTTGAATTTTATTTTATATATATATATAATAATTTATTGGTTAATAATATATTTTTAAATTAATTTTTTATCTATTAAATTAAAAAATACAGTAAAAAAAAAAGTTAAAATTGACGTGCAGTATATGTTCAAGCCTTATTCTCACGGTTAGCAGAACCGGACCGGACCGGTCGGTTCGACCGAAAAACCGGTGAACCGGACTCTATACCGATTCGGTCTGATAATTGGACCGTACAAGGTTAAGAATCGGTACAAACCGGTCAAACCCGCAAAGAACCGATAGAAATTGGTCAAATTCGGTAGTAACCGGTAAAATTTCCTCAAAATGGAGCAGCTGAGGTTCGAACCCCCACCCCTCCAGGAAATAAAAGGGAGCTGCTTCCACCAGACTAGCTTATCTACTACTAATATTTATGCAAATTAAAATACATATTAATATTATTCAGTAAATAATTTACTTTTATTTAATTTATTTTAATTTTAATTATAAGTTCACTTATTTTTAAATTAATTATATTTTTATTTAACAGTAATTATAAACTCACTTATTATTTTTTTTATAATTATATAATATCTATTAATATTATTTTTCAATAAATACTTGTAGTATATAATAGTATAATAGATATAAACTAATTAATAAATTATTAAAATTAAAAAAAATACTTATTTTAATATAAAAATAAAATAAAAATAGTTATGATAGAGTAAAATTAATAAAATACTTATTGTTTCTGTTCCATATTGTTTAGAATAGCTAGATATTTTTAAAATATTAGTAAAAATATGTATTTTAAATTTTTAATTCTAAATTTTTTACTATATTTTATTTTTTATTTACATAGGACCGGGTTAACCGGTTCAACCCGTGACCCACCGGTTAAACCAGTGACCCAGTGACCCAGTAACCTGACCGGTTCGATCATCAGTTCGATTCTGACAACTATGCTTATTCTATTATTTATTAAATAATTTAACTTGACTAGCCAAAATTAAATAGTTATATTTATTACTACAAAGTCAACCACCATGGTGGCGTATGACTGCAGTTTGCAATCTTATGGTCCAAAGTCCAACCTTGCTTATTATGGCTCTCCATTTTACAACATAATTTGTCCATCGAATCCTAAAATAAATATTGAAGCACGCTAGCTGCATAATACTTTATTAGAATTGTTTTTTTTTTTAATTTAAGTTTCGGTGGCACAAACATAAAAATTGTTAATATATTTAAAAAAAATAAAAAAATGCAATATTTTTTAAAATTGATGTTATTAGAATTAACAAACAAATTAGCAGGTATTGCAATTTTATTTTTTTATGATTTTACCAAAATTTAGTTAATCTAATTAGCGGATTAATCATTTACATTTAAACTATTAATATAAAATAAAATAAATAAAGAATTAAAATTTTGTTTCTTTGTCTATTTTGATTTTGAGCATAACACAAAGAGTCAAAAACTTTTAAGTACTCATAATTTGAAATTGTTTCATGGAAAACTTTATAGGGAGTCCTGCCCTTCAGTGTTGAGAATGGCATACGATTAATTAAATAGCCATCAGTTAAGACACATTTTTTCCAAAACTGAATAGGAGGATTGCCTTAAAAGCGTAATGATCTAGCAACATTGAGAATATGTCAATGTTTACACTTCATTCATCCATTTTGTTGCGATGTATTAACACATAACGATTGGTAAACAATCCCTTGCTGTAAGAAGTATTGTTTTAAGAACATAAATTTTGTTCCATTATCAGATTGCACAATTTTAACATACTTGTTATATTGGCGTTCAACCAACATGAAAAAATTTTTCAACGTAATTAATACCTCTGCCTTTTCTTTTAACAAATATATCCAAACTACTCGTGAACAATCATTTACAATAGTTAAGAAATACGAAGTACCACATGAGGAGGGAGTTCTATAGGGTCCCAACAAGTCATAATGGATCAAATAAAAAATATTAGAAGCTTGATAGTCACTTAAAGGAAACTTATCTCTTGTTTATTTGGATTTTTTCACAAATTTCACAAAATCTCATTGCTTGTAGATTTCTCACTTACATTATGGAGCATTTGCACAATTTTAAATGATGGATGCCTTAGTCTCTTATACCAAATCGCTAGTTGATTCGCTGTTCTAGCATGACAAGCTTGAATCTTGTGCGCCCCATAATACCAATAGAGCCCATCCTTCCACTCACCCGCTCCAATCAGCGTCCTCGAAGTGCAGTCCTGTATGACACAAAATTTATCAGTGAATTGTACTAGACAATATTTTGCATCTGTTAATTGAGAAACTAAGAGTAAGTTGCATTTTAATTTAGGTACATAGAGAACATTTTTCAATTCAAGTTCTCAATCAAGAATCACTGTCCCTTGCTTGCACGCTATCACTTGCTCTCCATCCGGTAAATGTAACACCTTACCATACTTAATCTTATGCTTAAGTCATAAGACTGAGATAGTAAAGTATTACGATCTCTAAAAATAAAAATATATATATAATAACAAAGAAAAAGATACTTAACTATGAGCCTTGAAAAATGGGTAAAACAATATCGCAAAATAAAAAGCGCAACGCTCAGGAAAGGATTACTTGCGTGCTAAGAAACCTAATAGGAACATGATGAAGATAAGCAAAAGAATAAAGGAAAGCCAATGAAACATCATAACTAGCCCCTGACTCAGCTTGCGAAGCTAAGGCTGGACGGAGGATATATATATATATATATATATATATATATACATAATAATAACCCAAAAGAACATGTTCAAAACCCTAGTTCTCCATAAAACCTCTAAGAGGTACATAAACAAAGTATTCTTACATACAAGAGGAGAAACTATGCATATATATACATCAAAATAACAAAAGGAGACCCCAAAGTAAACCACTTTCCCGCAAAACCTTCAGACGCTTACCGAGGAGCCACTCGACCTGCATCTGAAAATAACAACACAGTATGGGGTGAGAACCGGAGGTTCTCAGCATAGTAAAGGTGCCACACATGTAATATATAAGGTTCTGGAAATGCTAAAGGCAATCCTAGAACTCCAACATACAGTTATAAAACTTAATTTCAAAGCAGAAGCCATAAAAGAGGTAGGTAATCTAAAACACCCCTAGACTTACTCACTTTTAAACCTAACATCAACGCCAATCCATTTTACCCTTCCTTCGCTCCTCCGTTATCCATAAATCATGTAGAGACAAGCAGCCAGACAAATTCACACACAAGAAGAAGCAGATAGAGCAAGTAGCAAGTATGGCAGGTACCAGGATATATATTCAGTTAGGCAATCTCAGATAATACATAGCAATCAAAACAAACAAATGCGCATGATGCATGACTGTCCTATGGCTGTTGATATCAACTGTTGGTTACGTAGCCATCTCGACATGTTCTCAAGCTCAAAATACACCATGGGGAGGACCCCCAAGCTGACATGGGGAAAAGAACATCCCAAGCTCAATAATATCCATGGGACGAATTCCAAGCTGACATAGGGAGAAGAGACAACACCCCAAGCTGACATGGGAAAGAAATACCCCAAGCTGACATGGGGAAGATAGTACCCCAAGCTCAATAATGTTCAATCATTAGTGTACATATGCAACTCCGGCATACTCGTGACATTACTGCACTTTCTCAATAAATACCACGGAAAAATCCCGGCTGACATGGGGAAGACAACACTCTAAGCTCAGGTTATTCAATCATGTCTTACAATTCATCATTTTCATTCTCAATACTAATTCATGTCTTAATCTCATCATTCTCCATTTCACTCAATTCATTGATCATACATTTTTATTATTCTTGACTAATTAATATCATCAAGTCTCAATTTCTTACATTACTCTCTTCCTTCATCTTATCAAATCAAATACTATCTTCTAACACTTTAATATCCACCTCAATTCATAAAACTCATATATTATTCAACAATCCACCCCTTTCAACCATAATCTTCCATTTCAAAAATTCATTAACCCATTCCCTTCATTCATTCATAACCAATCATAAATCAACTTCAACCAATTAAACAAGCCATAACCACCAAATTCCATTAACATATATCAACCTCATCATCAACCCATCATTAATAAATTCAAGAACACACATTCAACAATACCAATAAATCATGCTGATAAATTCCAACACAAGCTCAATTTCAAAAACACATATTCAATAACTTCAACTACTCATGCTCATAAATCCTAATTCAAACTCAGTCATAAATCTATTCAATATCACCATAAGGCTAATCATTTAATGCATCTTACCTTTTCAACTTAACCTATGGTTCTCTAGCCTAAGTTTTCACAAAACCTTACATGTTAAATGCGTGAAACCTAAAGCATACCTTGGTCGATTTCCCGCTCAACCCAGAACACTTTTAATTTTACTTTTATTCAAGCCCTTGGGGCTCCAACACTACCAAGCTCAGATTTCCAGCCTCAAAACTCCACTTCCAAGCTTCCGAAATCACCAACAAGCTTCAACAAGCATCAACATTCACATACACACTACCTAAATGACAATTACCACATCCAAATATAACAAATAAATATAATGCCTAAATTCAAAAATTCCATTAGGGTTTGAGATCTCTTACATTTATCCACTGATCCTTGAGCAACACCCACAAGAAATCAAGTCTAGTTGACCCCTAAAACATGAAAATCATCAAGGAATTGAGTTCCTCAAACCTTAAACCTGAAATTTATATACCAGCAGAAATGGAGCTAGGTAAACGCGATTTACTTAATTTTTTTTAGATAGAATTGAAGAGCTCAACAAGCCCGATGTGTGGCCGCAAACAGCTTGTCAATCGGAGTTCCGGATCAAAAGTTATCAAGGTTTAAAGATGAGGTTAGGGTTTGCTTCTTCTCCTCCCCTTCCATGGCTGCATTCAGCGTGTTTGATGATTAATAGAGGAGAGAGGGGGTTCTTTTAAGTGTTTTATGCTCAGTTGGGTTGGGCCTTGGGCCCATTTTAGGTCCGGTTCAACCGGTTCGGTCTATTTGGCTCAATCTTGGGCCAAATTTTTCGAAATTGGTATCAAAATTCTCGTTTCAACGAGTTCTATCCTATTTTGATATTAGTTTTGTATTTTTAGCTTTCCTACTAAGAATTCAATTTATTAACTAATTATTTACCGGTTTTAGTGGAGTTTACAGTAAACCTACTGGACACCCGCGTATAGTTTTCTTTTCACATAAATTTTTTAGGGTTTTAGTCATGTGGTTGGAAGCTCCACTATTAATGATCCATAAATCAAAAATTCTCTTACCAGTCATTTTCTCAGATTCATTTGATTTTTGCTTGTTAATCATATCTACCAATACATTCCATTGTTCATTGGTCAATCCTAACATCTCACGTCTCTTGTCTTCCGTGTTGATAGCATGGGTACCACTTCCATCAGTGTGTGCCACATTTGCACGTGCTGAAATTCCTCGAATACGTGTGTCTTGTCGTACGTAGCCTTTGCCACAGTCTCTTCCTTCATTCCTCGGTCGATCACCCCACCATTCTGGATATCCCACAATCTAAAAGCACCCTTTAACATCATGCCCACTATTTCCATAATTAGAGCATATTATTGATTTTTGGCTATCATTTTCTCGTTCTTTCATTCTGTTCCCTGCTTGCATTGTGAGTCCCACAATTAGCCCTCTCTCTTCTGATGCCTTAGCCATCACTTTCACTCTCTCCTTTTAAACTAGCATTGCGTATACACAATTCAGCGATGGTAAAGGATCTGTTGCCAGGATATTTAACCACACTGTTCCGTAACTCGTATCATCTAGAACCATCATAAATTGGTGGACCCTCTTTTCTTCCCTTCGCTTCTCAAATTGAGAGCAAATCCCACACTTACATCCACCACATGTGCATTTGGAAATTTTCTTGCACTGTGCTAATTCATTCCAAATTACTTTTAATTTCCTATAATACGTCATCATGGACATCCCTTCTTGCTTCCATCTCATCATATCTTACTTTAGTTGTTTGTATTTGTGGTCTTTTCACAGCGAAAAATCATTCTTTGATATCTTTCCATAGTATTCACGCGTTCTCAACATACGCAACGGTTGACCGTAGACTAGGTTCGATTGTGTTTAAGATTCATGATATAATAATAGATTGGACTCTCCACCAATTCTCAAGATTAGGTGCATCTTTTTCTGGTTCCGTGAGGTTCCATCGATGAATCCCCATTTTTTTCGAGCTCAAAGCAATATTTTCACCGCTCTGTCCCATTTCTCATAATTTTCTCTACGCAGCTGCACTTGTGTGATACATTTCCTGGGTTGTTACTTGTATTGAGGTCATATGGCGAGTATATTTTCTTAGTTTCTTTTTCTGAAGCCTCTGATTCACTTATAAAGTTCTTTTCTGGTTTTACTGCCATGATTATGCAGCCTAGGTTTTTTTTGTGTTTGTCGGTATTAGAGTTGCTCTGATACCATGTAAAAAATAAGTTATTTTAATCTGCTTTTCTATTAATCATGAATACATACATACATACATATATATTGATATAAAACTATATCAAATCTTTCCTATCTTAAAAGGCATAATTTACGATCCTAATAAATTAGAATACATAACTTCCTATCCTAGTAATATACACGAGAGCAATCAAAGAGTATTGTATCTATACTTAATTATAGAAATATTATTGGTATGATATTTCTATATATATCTAAATTATCCATTAATAAATTTCATTCCCATCTATATAATTTTAAAAAATAATTATAAAATATTAAATAATAAAAATCTAAAACAACACGCTTCAATACAAAACCCTCTTTCTCAAAAGTCAAAGTGAAGTTCTTCTTAATGAGAACACAATTATTGATGAGCGGATATTTTATACGCTTTTTGGCATCATTTTCATATAGTTTTTAGCATGTTTTATTTAATTTTTATTTAGTTTTCATAGGTTTTAGTGTAAAATTCACATTTTTGGATTCTACCTTGAGTTTGTGTGTTTTTATGAAATTTTAGGTATTTTCTGGCTGAAACTGAGGAGCTAGAGCAAAAGTTTGATTCAGAGACAGAGAAAGCACTGCAAATGCTATCCGGATCTGACCTCCTTGCACTTGAAAGAGCTACAGAAGTTCAAATGGAGCGTTCTTAACGGCTATGAAAAGCTAACATTCAAAGTTTTCCAGCAATGTATAATAGTCCATACTTTTCTTCAGAATTGAAGGCCAAAAATTGGCGTTCAACGCTAGCCATCTACCCCAGTCCAGGCATCCAGCGCCCAAAGGAGGAGACCAGCGTCCAAAAGTCCAAAGAGGATTCCCTAGCCAGCGTTCAATGCCTTAGAGGCCTCCTAGCACGTGGATCTCATTAAAGCTCAGCCCAAACACTCACCAAGTGGACTCCAGAAGTGAATTTTAGCACTAAAAGATTGTTTTACCCTTTCTTATGTAATCCTTTGTCATTAGCTTTGTATTTAAATAAATTTTACATGATCTTCAAAGGGAAATCAGCCATATTTCATTTTTCATATTGTATTTTCTATCAGTATGAGTTTCTAAACCTCCTAGGTTGAGGGGAGGAGCCTTGTTGAGTTTTATGGATTAAGAAAAGTATTACTGTTTCTCTTTAATCCGTATTTGATTCAATTCTAAGATGTATCTTCGTTCTTCAACTTGATGAATAGGATGACCTGTGACAATCATCTTCGTTCTTCATTCTAAGACTGTGTGCCTGACAACCAGCCGTGTTCTTCTTCGGTTCGTGTGAATACGTAACTGGAAAGCATTGAACCACCAACTTGATTATACATATCTTAGATGGCTAATCCACGACTTCGTTGGGGAATTCTCGAGACACCAGTTCAGCCGAGGTATGGAGAGATTAGGGTCTCTGTGGTAGAGGCTAGAACCCAAAGGCGCAGCATTCTTTGATACAGAAGATTTGACCTTGTCTGTGGCATTTTGAGTAGGATCATTAAGGAGAATGGACTGCAAGAGCTTCACCCTCAATCAGAATGGATCCATACTAACCCTGGGGTTTAGATCTGGAGGAGCATTGTCGACCTCTCAACCGGTGACAATCACATACAGCCTGTCATAGAAGAAATCATTCACAATTGAAGAAGACAGTAAGACTAGAGTTAATCTAAAAGGACAAAGCACCTCCAAGCCTTAACCATCTTCTTATCATTATAAACAGGTCAACCTAGTTCAGATCTCATTATTCCTTTTATGCAATTAAACATCATACCAATATCTCCTACTCACCTGATTAAGATCTGCAAGATAACCATAACTTGCTTCAAACCACAATCCTCGTGAGATCGACCCTGACTCGCTTAGGTATTACTTGGACGACCCAGTGCACTTGCTGGTTCAGTTGTACGAAGTGTGGGAATTCGTGCACCAATTATCATAGCCGTGTCTTCTTCTTATGGCATCGGCGTCTCTTCCACTGAAAAAAGCTTTCGATCTTCCGATAACTCCTTTTATACTGGTGTTGTAACTACACTAAAGCTTTCGATCTTATAACATTGATGAGTACGATGATTACTACTACAACAAATAAAAAAATAATTTCTACATTGAAGATGAAATAAAATTAAAATCTATATATGATGATTTATTCAAGGAAGCAACCAATTCGAGCTAATTCAGATTATACACATACAACTTTGCTAAGATTATTTCTTCCTTATTATTTGAATGTATTTCAATTATTTTATTATGTAAAATTAAGTTTGAATTGAGAGATACAAAAGTCAATAAAGAGAGTTGATCACAAAATACATTTTATACTTTTATCTGATTGAATGTGTTTCAAAAGTGTATTCTCTTTTTTAAGTTGGGTTAGCACTTAGAAGTTACTAAACTTGGATTAGCTTAGGCGAGCTACAAGAATGTGGGTCTGTTGGATTTGGTATTTGTTATCATTCTTGATTATAGTGAAAACTCTATAATTGTTTGTGGTGGAGATTGGACGTAGATCATATTATACTTCGTGGTTGAATCAGGAAATATCGTAGTGTCACTCATTCTCTATCTCTCATCTCTGGTTGTTATTTTCAGTTATAATACTTCGAGAGGAGACAAAAAGCAAAATAATATCTTGTTTTGTGAATTCTGTACGATTAACTTTATTAACTATCAAAAGTGGTTTCTTAATGCAGCCTCCCTTCTTAATTCACTTGGAACCTTCAATGATGTACATGATTGCTAGAAATAAAAGAACTCCTTTTTGTTAAACACACTCATATTATAAATAGTGTTGAGTTTGAAGAACTAATAAATATTTAACTGATGATGACTAAATATTATTATTGAGTTAAAAAATAAATTATGTGGGTGATTAGTTTGTTAATTGTGCAGGAAATTGAACTAATCAAAACTAGCCTGGTACACGAAATCGTGATACACAACTTCGTGCAGCTGACCAGCAAGTGCACTGGGTCGTCCAAGTAATACCTTATGTGAGTAAGGGTCGATCCCACGGAGATTGTTGGCTTGAAGCAAGCTATGGTCATCTTGTAAATCTCAGTCAGACAGATTCGAATGGTTATGGGGTTTTGATAACTAAAAGATAAATAAAACATAAAATAGGATAGAAATACTTATGCAATTCATTGGTTGGAATTTCAGATAAGCATATGAAGAAGCTTTGTTCCCTCTGAGCCTCTGCTTTCCTATTGCCTTCATCCAATCATTCATACTCCTTTCCATGGCAAGCTGTATGTAGGTGAATCACCGTTGTCAATGGCTACCATCCATCCTCTGAGTGAAAATGGTCCTCTACGGTTTTCCGCATGGCTAATCAGCAGTCGGTTCTTGATTGTGTCGGAATAAGATCCATTGATCCTTTTTCACACTGTCACTGTGCCCCACAGTCGCGAGTTTGAAGCTCGTTACAGTCATCCCATCCCAGATCCTACTCGGAATACCACAGACAAGGTTTAGACTTTTCAGATCTCAAGAATGCTGCCCATGTGATTCTACCTTTTACCACGAAGACTCTGATCGCACGGAATGGAAGCTCTACTTTCAAGAGAGGCAATCATGCATCGTGAACCAGTAGGCCAAGAGATACACACTCAAGCTCTCACAGATAGAACGGAGGTGGTTGTCAGGCACGTGTTCATAAGGGAGGATGGTGATTAATGTCACGGATCATCACATCCATCAGGTTGAAGTACGAGTGAATATCTTGGAACAAGAATAAGCTTGAATTGAATAGAAAATAGTAGTAATTGCTTTAATTCATGAGGAACAACAGAGCTCCACACCTTAATCTATGATGTGTAGAAACTCTACCGTTGAAAATACATAAGAACAAGGTCTAGGCATGGCCGAATGGCCATGCCTCCCAAATAGCATGAGACAAATGATAAAGGGTTCAAAGACCTGATCCCAAGATCAAAGACGATCAAAAGATCACAGATGATCCAAAAGATGAAAATACAATAGTAAAAGGTCCTATTTATAGAGAACTAGTAACCTAGTGTTTACAGAAATAAATAAATGATGCATAAATCCACTTCCGGGGCCCACTTGGTGTGTGCTTGGGCTGAGCATTGAAGCTTTCACGTGCATAGGCTTCTCTTGGAGTTAAACGCCAGCTCTGGTGCCAGTTTGGGCGTTTAACTCCAGCTTTTATGCCAGATTGGGCGTTTTATGCTAGAATTTTTATGCTGAATTGGAACGCCAGTTTGGGTCATCAAATCTCGAGAAAAGTATGTACTATTATACATTGCCGGAAAGCCCAAGATGTCTAATTTCCAACTCAATTCAGAGGGCACCAATTGGGCTTCTGTAGCTCCAGAAAATTTACTTCGAGTGCAGGGAGGTCAGAATCCAACAGCATCTGCAGTCCTTTTTTAGCCTCTGAATCAGATTTTTGCTCAGGTCTCTCAATTTCAGTCAGAAAATACCTGAAATCACAGAAAAATACACAAACTCATAGTAAAGTCCAAAAATGTGATTTTTGCATAAAAACTAATAAAAATATACTAAAAACTAACTAAATTATACTAAAAACTACCTAAAACAATGCCAAAAAGTGTATAAATTATCCGCTCATCACAACACCAAACTTAAATTGTTGCTTTTCTCCAAGCAACTGAAAACAAAATAGAATAAAAAGAAGAGAATATACAATGAATCTCACAATAACAATGAAACTTAGTCCCAATTAGATGAGCGGGGCTAGTAGCTTTTTGCTTCTGAACAGTTTTGGTATCTCACATCAAAGTAATTAAACTAACTTCAAGATAAAATTTGAAATTCAAGTACTTCTTGTTCTTTTGTAATTAGGCACATTTTTCATTTAAGAGAGGTGAAGGATTCATGGAATTATTCATAGCTTTAAAACATAGACACTAGACACTAATGATCATGTAATGAAGACACAAACATAGATAACACATAAAGCATAAAAATTGAAAAACAGAAAAATAAGAACAAAAAAAATCAAAGAACGGGTCCACCTTAGTGATGGCGGCTAGTTCTTCCTCTTGAAGATCCAATGGAATGCCTGAGCTCCTCTATGTATCTTCCTTGCCTTTGTTGCTCTTCCTTCATGGCTATTTGATCCTCTCTAATTTCATGGAGAATAATAGAGTTTTCTTGGTGTTCCATCCTTAGTTGCTCTATGTTGGAACTCAAATCTCCCAAAAAGGTGTTGAGTTACTCCCAATAGTTGTGTGGAGGAAAATGCATCCTTTGAGGCATCTGAAGGATTTCTTGATGAGAAACTTCCTCATGCTCTTGTTGAGGTCCATGAGTGGGCTCTCTTATTTGCTCCATCCTCTTTTTAGTGATGGGCTTGTCCTCTTCAATGAGGGTGTCTTCCTCTCAATTCCAGCTAAACTGCATAGGTGACAAATGAGATGAGGGAAGGCTAACCTTGCCAAAGTGGAAGGTTTGTCAGCAACCTTGTATAGTTCTAGAGGTATGATCTCATGAACTTCCACTTCCTCTCCAATCATGATACTATGGATCATGATAGCCCGATCCACAGTTACTTCGGACCGGTTACTAGTAGGAATAATAGAGCATTGGATGAACTCTAGCCATCCTCTAGCCACGGGTTTAAGGTCATGCCTTCTCAATTAAACCGGCTTGCCTTTGGAGTCTCTTTTCCACAGAGCTCCTTCCACACATATGTCCATGAGGACTTGGTCCAATCTTTGATCAAAGTTGACCCTTTTAGTGTAGGGGCGTGCATCTCCTTGCATCATAGGCAAGTTGAATGCCAACCTTACATTTTCCGAACTGAAATCTAAGTATTTTCCCCGAACTATTGTGAGCCAATTCTTTGGGTTCGGATTCACACTTTGATCATGGTTCTTGGTGATCCATTGATGAGCGGATAATTTATATGCTTTTTGGCATTGTTTTTAGTATGTTTTAGTTAGTTTTTATTATATTTTTATTGGTTTTTAGTTAAAATTCACTTTTATGGACTTTACTATGATTTGTGTGTTTTTCTGTGATTTCAGGTATTTTCTGGCTGAAATTGAGGGACCTGAGCAAAAATCTAATTCAGAGGTTGAAAAGGACTGCAGATGCTATTGGATTCTGACCTCCCTGCACTCGAAGTGGATTTTCTGGAGCTACAGAAGCCCAATTGGTGCGCTCTCAATTGCATTGGAAAGTAGACATCCTAGGCTTTCCAGCAATGTATAATAGTCTATACTTTGCCCGAGATTTGATGGCCCAAACTGGTGTTCCATATTAGCTCAAGACTGCCCGGCGTTAAACGCCGGAACTGGCACAAGAATGGGAGTTAAACGCCCAAACTGGCACAAAAGCTGGCGTTTAACTCCAAGAAAAGTCTCTACACATGAAAGCTTCAATGCTCAGTCCAAGCACACACCAAGTGGGCCCAGAAGTGAATTTTTATGTCATTTACTCATCTTTGTAAACCCTAAGCTACTAGTTCTCTACAAATAGGACCTTTTGCTATTGTATTTGATATCTTTGGATCACTTTAGATCCTTTGATCATCTTTGGATGTCTAGTTCTTAGATCATTGGAGGCTGGCCTCACGGCCATGCCTAGACCTTGTTCTTATGTATTTTCAATGGTGGAGTTTCTACACACCATAGATTAAGGTGTGGAGCTCTGTTGTACCTCGAGTATCAATGCAATTACTATTGTTCTTCTATTCAATTCGGCTTATTCTTGTTCTAAGATATTCATTCGTACCCAAGAACATGATGAATGTGATGATTATGTGACGCTCATCATCATTCTCACTTATGAACGCGTGCCTGATGGTGCACGAAATTGTAATTCATTCTTTTCTAACTCGAAACAATCCCCGGTAATGGCTCCCAAAACTTGGTGCTCAATATCACGGTGTCTAAAATTCAATTCACAACTCCGCACAACTAACCAGCAAGTGCACTGGGTTGTCCAAGTAATACCTTACGTGAGTAAGGGTCGATCCCACGGAGATTGTTGGTATGAAGCAGCTATGGTCACCTTTTAAATCTCAGTCAGGCGGATTCAAATATATTTGGATTAGATATTTAAAAGATAAATAGAAAAAGATAGAAATACTTATGTAAATTAATGGTGGGAATTTCAGATAAGCGTATGGAGATACTGTGCCCTTTCTTTTTCTACTTTTCTACTTCTTCCTTCAATCTTTCTTACTCCTTTCCATGGCAAGCTGTATGTAGGGCATCACCGTTGTCAGTGGCTACATCCCATCCTCTCAGTGAAAAAGGTCCAAATGCTCTGTCACAGCACGGCTAATTATCTGTCAGTTCTCAATCAGGTTGGAATAGAATCCCTTGATTCTTTTGCGTATGTCACTAACGCCCAGCCTTCAGGAGTTTGAAGCTCGTCACAGTCATTCAATCCCGGAATCCTACTCGGAATACCACAGACAAGGTTTAGACTTTTCGGATTCTCATGAATGCCGCCATCAATTCTAGCTTATACCACGAAGATTCTGATTAAGGAATCCAAGAGATATGCGCCCGGTCTAAGGTAGAACGGAAGTGGTTGTCAGTCACACGCGTTCATAGGTGAGAATGATGATGAGTGTCACGGATCATCACATTCATCAAGTTGAAGTGCAACGAATATCTTAGAACAGGAATAAATGAAGTTTATAGGAAAAGAGTAGTAATTGTATTAAAATTTGAGGTACAGCAGAGCTCCACACCCTTAATCTATGGTGTGTAGAAACTCCACCGTTGAAAATATATAAGTGAGAGGTCCAGGCATGGCTGAGAGGCCAGCCCCCATGATCTGAGAACTAATCGTCCCAAGATGTATAATACACTAGTAAAAAGTTCTATTTATAATAAATTAGCTACTAGGGTTTACAGAAGTAAGTAATTGATGCATAAATCCACTTCCAGGGTCCACTTAGTGTATGTTTGGGCTGAGCTTGATCTATCCACGAGCTGAGGCTTCTTTTGGAGTTGAACGCCAAGTTGTAACGTGTTTCTGGCGTTCAACTCTGGGTCGTGACGTGTTTCTTGCGTTTGACTCTAAATAGCAACATGGAACTGGCGTTGAGCGCCAGTTTACGTCGTCAATTCCCGAATAAAGTATGGAGTATTATATAATGCTGGAAAGCTCTAGATGTCTACTTTCCAACGCCGTTGAGAGCGCGCCATTTGGAGTTCTGTAGCTCCAGAAAATCCATTTCGAGTGCAGGGAGGTCAGATTCCAACAGCATCAGCAGTCCTTTGTCAGTCTCCTATCAGAGTTTTGCTCAAGTCCCTCAATTTCAGCCAGAAATTACCTGAAATCACAGAAAAACACACGAACACATAGTAAAGTCCAGAAATGTGAATTTAACATAAAAACTAATGAAAACATCCCTAAAAGTAGCTTGAACTTACTAAAAACTACCTAAAAACAATGCCAAAAAGCGTATAAATTATCTGCTCATCACAACACCAAACTTAAATTGTTGCTTGTCCCCAAGCAACTGAAAATCAAATAGGATAAAAAGAAGAGAATATACTATAAATTCCAAAATATCAATGAATATTAATTCTAATTAGATGAGCGGGACTTGTAGCTTTTTGCTTTTGAATAGTTTTGGCATCTCACTTTGTCCTTTGAAGTTCAGAATGATTGGCTTCTCTAGGAACTTAGAATTTCGGATGGTGTTATTGATTCTCCTAGTTAAGTATGTTGATTCTTGAACACAGCTACTTATGAGTCTTGGCCGTGGCCCTAAGCACTTTGTTTTCCAGTATTACCACCGGATACATAAATGCCACAGACACATGACTGGGTGAACCTTTTCAGATTGTGACTCAGCTTTGCTAGAGTCCCCAGTTAGAGGTGTCCAGAGCTCTTAAGCACACACTTTTGCTTTGGATCACGACTTTAACCACTCGGTCTCAAGCTTTTCACTTGGGCCTTCATGACACAAGCACATGGTTAGGGACAGCTTGGTTTAGCCGCTTAGGCATGGATTTTATTTCCTTGGGTCCTCCTATCCATTGTTGCTCAAAGCCTTGGATCCTTTTTACCCTTGCCTTTTGGTTTTAAGGGCTATTGGCTTTTTCTGCTTGCTTTTTCTTTTTCTATTATATTTTTTTCGCAAGCCTTTGCTTTTTCACTGCTTTTTCTTGCTTCAAGAATCAATTTCATTGATTTTTCAGATCATCAATAATATTTCTCTTTGTTCATCATTCTTTCAAGAGCCAACAGTTTTAACATTCATAAACAACAAGATCAAAAATATGCACTGTTCAAGCATTCATTCAGAAAACAAAAAGTATTGTCACCACACCAATATAATTAAACTAAATTCAAGGATAATTTTCGAAATTTATGTACTTCTTGTTCTTTTTGAATTAGAAACATTTTTCATTTAAGAAAGGTGAAGGATTAATGGAATTATTCATAGCTTTAAGACATAGTTACTAAATGATCATGAAGTAGAGACACAAAACATAGATAAACATAATCATAAAAACCGAAAAGCAGAAAGAAATAAGAACAAGGAATGAATCCACCTTAGTGGCGTCTTCTTCTTGAAGGACCAACAATGTCCTTAAGCTCTTCTATATCCCTTCCTTGCCTTTGTTGCTCCTCCCTCATTGCTCTTTGATCTTCTCTTATTTCATGGAGAATGATGGAGTGCTCATGATGTTCCACCCTTAATTGTTCCACATTGTAGCTCAAATCTTCTAAGAAAGTGTTGAGTTGTTCCCAATAGTTGTTGGGAGAAAAGTGCATCCCTTGAGGCATCTCAGGGATTTCTTGATGATGAGCTTCCTCATGCATCTCTTGAGATCCGTGGAGGGTCTCTCTTGCTTGCTCCATCCTCTTCTTGGTGATGGGCTTATCCTCTTCAATGGGGATGTCTCCTTCTATGATAACTCCAGCTGAGTAACATAGATGGCAAATAAGGTGAGGAAAAGCTAGCCTTGCCATGGTGGAGGGCTTTTCGGCTATTTTGTAGATTTAATTGGAGATGACTTCATGAACTTCTACTTCCTCTCCAATCATGATGCTATGAATCATGATGGCCCGATCCACAGTAACTTCAGATCGGTTGCTAGTGAGAATGATGGAGCGTTGAATGAACTCCAACCATCCTCTAGCCACAGGCTTGAGGTCCAGTCTTCTTAGTTGAACTGGCTTGCCTTTGGAGTCTCTTTTCCATTGAGCTCCTTCCACACATATGTCCATTAGGACTTGGTCCAACCTTTGATTAAAGTTGACCCTTCTAGTGTAGGAGCGTACATCTCCTTGCATCATGGGCAAGTGGAATGCCAACCTCACATTCTCCGGACTAAAATCTAAGTATTTCCCCCGAACCATTGTGAGATAATTCTTTGGACTCGGGTTCATACTTTGATCATGGTTCCTAGTGATCCATGCATTGGCATAGAACTCTTGAACTATTAAGATTCTGACTTGTTGCATGGGGTTGGTTAGGACTTCCCAACCTCTTCTTCGGATCTCATGTCGGATCTCTGGATACTCATTTTTCTTGAGCTTGAAAGGGACCTCAGGGATCACCTTCTTCTTTGCCACAACATCATAGAAGTGGTCTTGATGGCTTTTGGAGATGAATCTTTCCATCTCCCATGACTCGAAGGTGAAAGCTTTTGTCTTCCCTTTTCCTTTTCTAGAGGATTCTCCGGCCTTAGGTGCCATTGATGGTAATGGAAAAATAAAAAGCTTATGCTTTTACCACACCAAACTTAAAATATTGCTCGCCCTCGAGCAAGAGAAGAAAGAAGAGAAGAAGAAGAAGAAGAAAATATGGAGGAGAGGAGGAGTGTAGGTTTCGGCCAAGGTATGAAAGAGGGGGTCGTGTTGTGTGAAAATGAAGTGGAATGGAGGGGTTTATATAGGAAAAGGGGAGAGGGTAGGTTCGGCCATTTTAGGGTGGGTTTGGGTGGGAAAGTGTTTTTGAATTTTGAAGGTAGGTAGGGTTTATGGGGAAGAGTAGATGGATGTGAGTGGTGAAGGGGGTAATTGGGAAGAGAGATTGAAGTTGTTGGGAAGTGTGACATGGAGAAGAGTGTTATAGGATTAGGAGGTAAGGTGGGAATATGTTAGGTGGGGATCCTGTGGGGTCCACAGATCCTGAGGTGATCCTGTGGGGTCCACAAATCCTGAGGTGTCAAGGCATTACATCCCTGCACCAAATAGGCATGTAAAATGCCTTTGCATACCCTTCTGGCGTTTAAACGCCGAGGTGATGCACGTTCTGGGTGTTCAACGCCCATGTGTAGCATGTTCTGGGCGTTCAACGCCCATGTGTAGCATGTTTCTGGCGTTGAACGCCAGTTCCATGCTTGTTACTGGCGTTCAGCGCCAGCTTTTCTCAAGGCACATTCCTGGCGTTCAAACACCAGAATGTTGCTTGTTTCTGGCATTCAGCGCCAGATTCATGCTCTGTTCTGGTGTTGAACGCCAGCCAGATGCTCCTTACTGGCGTTGAACGCCAGTCTGTCCTTCCTCCAGGGTGTGATTTTTCTTCTGCTGTTTTTGATTCTATTTTTAAATTTTATATTTTTTTTCGTGACTCCACATGATCATGTACCTAATAAAACACAAAATAAAATAAAATAAAATAAAATAAAATTAGATAAATAAAATTGGGTTGCCTCCCAACAAGCGCTCTTTTGATGTCATTAGCTTGACAGTGGGCTCTCATGGAGCCACAAGGTGATCAGGTCAATGTTGTATAGTCCCAACACCAAACTTAGAGTTTGGATTTGGGGTCTTAACACCAAACTTAGTGTTTGGTTGTGGCCTCCCAACACCAAACTTAGAGTTTGACTGTGGGGGCTCTTCTTGACTCTGAACTGAGAGAAGCTCTTTGTGCTTACTCTCTTTTGTCACAGAGGGATGGCCATGTGCCTTAAACACAAGGTAGTCCCCATTCAATTGAAGGACAAATTCACCTCTGTTGACATCTATCACAGCTCCTGCTGTAGCTAGGAAAGGTCTTCCAAGGATGATACATTCATCCTCTTCCTTCCTAGTGTCTAAGATTATGAAATCAGCAGGGATGTAAAGGCCTTCAACCTTTACTAACACGTCCTCTACTATTCCATAAGCTTGTCTCAATGACTTGTCTGCCAATTGTAATGAGAACAAGGCAGGTTGTACCTCAATGATCCCCAGCTTCTCCATTATAGAGAGTGGCATAAGATTTATCCCTGACCCCAGATCACATAGAGCTTTTTCAAAGGTCATGGTGCCTACGGTACAAGGTATTAAGAACTTGCCAGGATCTTATCTTTTTTGAGGTAAAATTTGCTGAATCCAGGTATCTAGTTCATTAATGAGCAAGGGAGGTTCACTTTCCCAAGTCTCATTACCAAACAACTTGGCATTCAGCTTCATGATAGCTCCTAAATATTGAGCAACTCGCTCTCCAGTCACATCTTCATCCTCTTCAGAGGAAGAATAGTCTTCAGAGCTCATGAATGGCAGAAGGAGATTTAATGGAATCTCTATGGTCTCTATATGAGCCTCAGATTCCTTTGGATCCTTAATAGGAAACTCCCTCTTGCTTGAGAGACGTCCCAGGAGGTCTTCCTCACTAGGATTTTCGTCCTCCTCCTCCCTTGTGCATTCGGCCATATTGATTACATCAATGGCCTTGCACTCTCCTTTTGGATTCTCTTCTGTATTGCTTGGGAGAATACTGGGAGGAGTTTCAATGACTTTCTTACTCAGCTGGCCTACTTGTGCCTCCAGATTTCTGATGGAGGATCTTGTTTCACTCATGAAACTGAAAGTGGCCTTTGACAGATCAGAGACTAGATTGGCTAAATTAGAAGTGTTTTGTTCAGAATTCTCTGTCTGTTGCTGAGAAGATGATGGAAAAGGCTTGCTATTGCTCAGCCTATTTCGTCCACCATTGTTAAAGCCTTGTTGAGGCTTTTGTTGATCCTTCCATGAGAAATTTGGATGATTTCTCCATGATGAATTATAGGTGTTTTCATAAGGTTCACCCATGTAATTTACCTCTGCTATTGCAGGGTTCTCAGGATCATAAGCTTCTTCAAAAGCTGCCTCTTTAGTACTGTTGGATGCATTTTGCCATCCATTCATACTTTGAGAAATCATGTTAACTTGCTGAGTCAACACTTTATTCTGAGCCAATATGGCATTCAGAGCATCAATTTCAAGAACTCCCTTCCTCTGAGGCGTCCCATTATTCAAGGAATTCCTCTCAGAAGTGTACATGAATTGGTTATTTGCAACCATGTCAATGAGTTCTTGAGCTTCTGCAGGTGTTTTCTTTAGGTGGATGGATCCACCTGCAGAATGGTCCAATGACATTTTCGAAAACTCAGATAGACCATAATAGAATATATCTAATATGGTCCATTCTGAAAACATGTCAGATGGACACCTTTTAGTCAACTGCTTGTATCTTTCCCAAGCTTCATAGAGGGATTCACCATGTTTTTGTTTGAAGGTTTGAACATCCACTCTAAGCTTGCTCAGCTTTTGAGGAGGAAAGAATTTATCCAAGAAGGCCGTGACCAGCTTTTCCCAGGAGTCCAGACTATCCTTAGGTTTTGAATCCAACTATATTCTAGCTCTGTCTCTTACAGCAAAAGGGAAAAGCATGAGCCTGTAGACTTCAGGATCTACTCCATTTGTCTTAACAGTCTCACAGATCTGCAAGAACTCAGTTAAAAATTGATAAGGATCTTCAGATGGAAGTCCATAGAACTTGCAATTTTGTTGCATTAAGGCAACTAGCTGAGGTTTCAGCTCAAAATTGTTTGCTCCAATGGCAGGAATGGAGATGCTTCTTCCATCAAATTTGGACGTGGGTTTGGTAAAGTCACCAAGCATCCTTCTTGCATTATCATTATTGGGTTCGGCTGCCATCTCCTTCTCTTGTTCGAAAATTTCTGAAAGGTTACTTCTGGATTGTTGTAATTTATCTTCTCTTAGTTTCCTCTTCAGAGTCCTTTCAGGTTCAGGATCAATTTCAACAAGAGTGCCTTTTTCCTTGTTCCTACTCATATGAAAGAGAAGAAAACAAGAAAAGAAGAGGAATCCTCTATGTCACAGTATAGAGATTCCTTCATGTTAGTAGAAGAAGAAAGGGGAGGGAGAGTGAAGAAAAATGGGTTCGGATTTTCAGATGAAGAGAGGTGAAGAGAAGTGTTAGTAAATAAATAATTAAATAGAATAAGAAAAGAGAGGGAGAATTTCGAAAATAATTTTGAAAAAGGGGTTAGTATTTTCGAAAATTAAAGATAAGATAAGATTAAAATTAAAATTTAAAACAAAAAAAGAATTTTTGAAAAAGAGATGAGATATTTTCGAAAATTAGAGAGGGAAAAGTAGTTAGGTGGTTTTGAAAAAGATAAGAAACAAATACAAAGTCAAAGAGTTAGTTGAAAAAGATATTAAAATCAAATTTGAAAGATAAGAAGATAAGAAGTTAGATAAGATATTTTGAAATCAAATTTTGAAAAAGATAAAATTTTTAAAAAAGATAAGATAAAAGATAAAAATATTTAATTCAAAAATTTAAAATTACTTACTTTACTAACAAGAAACTACAAGATATGATTCTAGAACTTAAAGATTGAACCTTTCTTAACAAGAAAGTAACAAACTTCAAATTTTTGAATCAATCACATTAATTATTAGTGAATTTTCGAAAATATGATATAAAGATAAGAAAAAGATTTTGAAAATATTTTGAAATTTTCGAAAAATAGAAAAAAATGAAAAAGATATAATTTTTGAAAAAGATTTTGAAAAGATAAGATTTTTAAAATTGAAAATTTGACTTGACTTGTAAGAAACAACTAATTTTAAAAATTTTTGACCAAGTCAACCCAAAATTTCGAAAATTTGGAGAGAAAAAAGGAAAAAATATATTTTTTATTTTTGAATTTTTAATGATGAGAGAGAAAAACATAAAAATGACCCAAAACATGAAAATTTTGGATCAAAACACAGGATGCATGCAAGAACACTATGAATGTCAAGATGAACACCAAGAACACTTTGAAGATCATGATGAACATCAAGAACAAATTTTTGAAAAATTTTGATGCAAAGAAAATATGCATGACACCAAACTTAGAAATCTTTAATGCATGGACTCTAATAAACGAAAAATGCATATGAAAAACAACAAACAGCACAAAACACGAAAACATCAAGATCAAACAAGAAGACTTGTCAAGAACAACTTGAAGATCATGAAGAACACTATGAATGCATGAATTTTTGAAAAATGCATAAAAATATTTTTAAAACATGCAATTGACACCAAACTTAAAAATTGACTCAAGACTCAAACAAGAAACACAAAATATTTTTGGTTTTTTATGATTTTCTAAATTTTTTTTGTATTTTTATTAATTTTTTTGTTCAAAAATATTCTTTAGAAAAACGAAAATAAGATAAAAATTTTGAAAACTTTTTGTAAAGAAAATAAAAAGAAAATTACCTAATCTGAGCAACAGGATGAACCGTCAGTTGTCCATACTCGAACAATCCCCGGCAACGGCGCCTAAAACTTGGTGCACGAAATTGTGATTCATTCTTTTCTAACTCGAAACAATCCCCGGTAATGGCTCCCAAAACTTGGTTCTCAATATCACGGTGTCTAAAATTCAATTCACAACTCCGCACAACTAACCAGCAAGTGCACTGGGTCGTTGATGAGCGGATAATTTATACGCTTTTTGGCATTATTTTTAGTATGTTTTTGGTATCTTTTAGTTAGTTTTTATTATATTTTTATTAGTTTTTAGTTAAAATTCACTTTTCTGGACTTTACTATGAGTTTGTGTGTTTTTCTGTGATTTCAGGTATTTTCTGACTGAAATTGAAGGTTCTGAGCAAAAATCTGATCCAGAGACTGAAAAGGACTGCAGATGCTGTTGGATTCTGACCTCCCTGCACTCGAAGTAGATTTTCTGGAGCTACAGAAGCCCAATTGGCGCTCTCAACGGCATTGGAAAGTAGACATCCTGGGCTTTCCAGCAATATATAATAGTCCATACTTTGCTCAAGATTTGATGGCCCAAACCTGCGTAGCAATTCGGCCTCAGAAATTCCAGCGTTAAACGCCGGAACTGGCATAAAACTTGGAGTTAAACGCCCAAACTGGCATGAAAGCTGGCGTTTAACTCCAGGAAAGGTCTCTACACGAAATTACTTCATTGCTCAGCCCAAGCACACACCAAGTGGGCCCGGAAGTGGATTTTTCTGTTATTTACTCATTTCTGTAAACCTTAGGATACTAATTTACTATTTATAGGATCTTTTGACATTGTATCCGTACCTCATGACCTCATAACATTTTAGACGTTTCATTGTGTACCTTCCACAGCATGAGCCTCTAAACCCCATGGTTGGGGGTGAGGAGCTCTGCTGTGTCTTGATGGATTAATGCAATTACTACTGTTTCTTATTCAATCATGCTTGCTTCCATTCTAAGATATCACTTGCTCTTAACCCGGATGAATGTGATGATCCGTGACACTCATCATATTCTCAACTATGAACGTGTGACTGACAACCACCTCCGTTCTATCTTAGATTAAGTAGATATCTCTTGGGTTCTTTAATCGGAATCTTCGTGGTATAAGGTAGAACTGATGGCGGCATTCAAGAGAATCCGGAAGGTCTAAACCTTGTCTGTGATATTCTGAGTAGGATTCAATGACTGGATGACTGTGACGTGCTTTAAACTCCTGAAGGCGGGGCATTAGTGACAAACGCAAAAGAATCACTGGATTCTATTCCGGCCTGATTGAGAACCGACAGATGATTAGCCTATGCTGTGACAGAGCATCAGGGATGTATTTTCACTGAGAGGATGGGAGGTAGCCACTGACAATGGTGAAACCCTACATACAGCTTGCCATGGAAGGAGCCTTGCGTGTTTGATGAAGAAGACAGTAGGAAAGCAGAGATTCGGAAGATGGAGCATCTCCAAAGCCTCAGCCTATTCTCCATTACTGCAAAATAAGTACCTTTTTCATGTTCTTTTGCTTTTTACAATCAATCCTGATAATTTCTGATATCCTGACTAAGATTTACAAGATAACCATAGCTTGCTTCAAGCCGACAATCTCCGTGGGATCGACCCTTGCTCACGCAAGGTATTACTTGGACGACCCAGTGCACTTGCTGGTTAGTTGTGCGGGATTGCAAAAGTGTTATTGCAATTTCGTGCACCATGTTTTTGGCGCCGTTGCCGGGGATTGTTCGAGTTTGGACAACTGACGGTTTATTTTGTTGCTTAGATTAGGACTGTTTTATTTTTGTTGGTTTAGAGTCTTTTAGTTGAGTCTAGTTCATATTTTAAGTTTGGTGTGAATTGCATGCTTTTGTTTTTCTTTTAGTTTTTCGAATTTGCATGTCCTTAGTTTCTTTTTGATCTATAAAAGTTCTAAGTTTGGTGTCCTCTTTGTGTTTTTCCTTTAAAATTTTCGAAAAAATTAGTGTTTGATTTTCTAAAATTTTAAGTTTGGTGTCTTTTTGCTGTTTTTCTCTTTCCTCTTTTTAAAAATCAAATCTTTTTCATAAAAGTTTTTCAATCATATCTTTTTAATTGCTGTTTTCAAAATCTTTTTAATTGACTAATTGATTAAGTTCTCAATTTGCTTTGATTTTATTTTCTTTTTGGTTTTCGAATTTTTCTTTTAATTTCCTTTTATTTTATTTTAATTTTTTTCGTCTTATTCGAAAAAGAAAAAAAAAAACAACACAAAATTTATCTCTTTGCAATCATTCTCATTTCCCTTTTGTCCATTATGGACTTAAGTGGAATTAATCAGTCCAAGAGGACTCTGGGGTCTTATGCTAACCCCATTACAGCTGCATATGGGAGTAGCATCTGTATACCTCCCATCAAAGCAAGCAGCTTTGAGCTAAACCCTCAACTAATTATCATAGTGCAGCAAAATTGCCAGTATTCCGGTCTTCGACAGGAAGAACCTACTGAGTTTCTGGCACAGTTCTTACAAATTGCTGACACAGTACATGATAAAGAGGTAGATCAGGATGTCTACAGACTATTACTGTTTCCATTTGCTGTAAAAGATCAAGCTAAAAGGTGGTTAAATAACCAACCTACAGCAAGCATAAAGACATGGAAACAGTTGTCAGAAAAATTCCTGAATCATTTATACCCTCCAAAGAGGATGACACAGCTAAGGCTGGACATCCAAGGCTTTAAACAAGAGGATAATGAATCCCTTTATAATGCTTGGGAGAGGTATAGAGGTATGCTAAGGAAATGTCCCTCTGAAATGTTTTCAGAGTGGGTCCAGTTAGACATTTTCTACTATGGGCTTACAGAAAAAGCTCAGATGTCTTTAGACCACTCAGCTGGTGGATCTATACACATGAGGAAGACAATTGAAGAAGCTCAAGAGCTTATAGACACTGTTGCTAGAAACCAATACTTATATTCTAGCAATGAGTTCGTTCCAAAAGAGGAAGTCATGGCATTAGTCACTGATCCTAATCCTCAAGAACAGATGAATGAACTTAATCAACAATTGCTCCTGATGACAGAACAGTTAGCAGAATTCAAAGAAATGCTCCATGAAACTAAAGTTGCTAACAAGAGCATAGAACTGCAGTTGAATCAAGCAAAACAACAAATATCTAAACAAATAACAGAGGAGTGTCAAGCAGTTCAACTGAGGAGTGGAAAGACCTTGAATAACACTGGTCAAAAGAGTAAAAAGCCAAACAAGGAACAAATGACAGAGGACAAACAAACTACTGTTCAAAATCCCTCTGAGGACAATAAGAGCCCAGAGAGGAATTTTATTGGCGTTCAAACGCCAGAAAGGGAAGGAAAGCTGGCGTTAAACGCCCATTCCTTGCCCAGTTCTGGCGTTCAAACGCCAGAAAAGGGGGAAAAGCTGGCGTTAAACGCCCAATTTCCACCCAATCCTGGCGTTCAAACGCCAAGGGAAAATCAGACACCTAAGAGTGCTGACAGTGATCCCTCTAACAAGGCTTCTTCAACCACTTCTGTAAGGAATAAACCTGCAGCATCTAAGGTTGAAGAATATCAAGCCAAGATGCCTTATCCTCAGAAACTCCGCAAAGCGGAACAGGATAAGCAATTTGCCCGCTTTGCAGACTATCTAAGGACTCTTGAAATAAAGATTCCGTTTGCAGAGGCACTTGAGCAAATACCTTCTTATGCTAAGTTCATGAAAGAGATCTTAAGTCATAAGAAGGATTGGAGAGAAACTGAAAAAGTGTTTCTCACTGAAGAATGCAGTGCAGTCATTCTGAAAAGCTTACCAAAAAAGCTTCAAGATCCTGGAAGCTTTATGATACCATGCACACTAGAAGGTGTTTGCACCAAGACAGCTCTGTGTGATCTTGGAGCAAGCATCAATCTAATACCTGCATCCACTATCAGAAAGCTTGGGTTAGCTGGAGAAGTCAAACCAACCAGGATATGCCTCCAACTTGCTGATGGCTCCATTAAACACCCATCAGGCATAATAGAGGACATGATTGTCAAGGTTGGGCCATTTGCCTTTCCAACTGACTTTGTGGTGCTGGAAATGGAGGAGCACAAAAGTGCAACTCTCATTCTAGGAAGACCTTTCCTAGCAACTGGACGAACTCTCATTGATGTACACAAAGGGGAAGTAACCCTGAGAGTCAATGAGGATGAGTTCAAGTTGAATGCTGTGAAAGCTATGCAGCATCCAGACACACCAGATGACTGCATAGGCGTTGACATTATTGACTCTCTGGTAGAAGAGATCAATATGGCTGAAAGCCTAGAATCAGAGCTTGAGGACATCTTCAAAGATGCACAACCTGATCAAGAAGAACTAGAGGAAGTAAGGGAATTTTCGAAAATTCCTCAGGAGGAGGATAAACCTCCCAAACCTGAACTCAAACCTCTACCACCATCTCTGAAATATGCATTTCTGGGAGAGGGTGACACTTTTCCAGTGATTATAAGCTCTGCTTTAAATTCACAGGAAGAGGAAGCACTGATTCAAGTGCTAAGGGCACACAAGACAGCTCTTGGGTGGTCCATAAGTGATCTTAAGGGCATCAGCCCAGCTAGATGCATGCACAAGATCCTGGAGGATAATGCCAAACCAGTGGTCCAACCACAGAGGAGGCTAAATCCAGCCATGAAGGAGGTGGTGCAGAAAGAGGTCACTAAATTACTGGAGGCTGGGATTATTTATCCTATTTCTGATAGCCCCTGGGTGAGCCCTGTCCAAGTTGTTCCCAAAAAGGGAGGCATGACAGTGGTTCATAATGAAAAAAATGAACTGGTTCCTACAAGAACAGTCACAGGGTGGCGCATGTGTATTGACTACAGGAGGCTCAATACAGCCACCAGAAAGGATCATTTTCCTTTACCATTCATAGACCAAATGCTAGAAAGACTAGCTGGTCATGATTACTACTGCTTTTTGGATGGCTATTCAGGCTACAACCAATTGCAGTAGATCTCAGGACCAAGAGAAAACAGCATTTACTTGCCCTTCTGGCGTGTTTGCCTACAGAAGGATGCCTTTTGGTCTGTGCAATGCACCTGCAACCTTTCAGAGGTGCATGATCTCTATCTTCTCAGATATGGTAGAGAAATTTATGGAAGTCTTCATGGATGACTTCTCAGTATATGGAGACTCATTCAGCTCCTGTCTTAACCACCTATCACTTGTCCTGAAAAGATGCCAAGAGACTAACCTAGTTTTAAACTGGGAGAAATGTCACTTTATGGTGACTGAAGGAATTGTCCTTGGGCACAAAATTTCAAGCAGGGGAATAGAGGTGGATAAGGCAAAGGTAGAGGTAATTGAAAAATTACCACCACCTGCCAATGTTAAGGCAATCAGAAGCTTTCTGGGGCATGCAGGATTCTACAGAAGGTTTATTAAGGATTTTTCGAAAATTGCTAAACCTCTGAGTAACCTGTTAGCTGCTGACACACCATTTGTGTTTGACACACAATGTCTGCAGGCATTTGAGACCCTGAAAGCTAAGCTGGTCACAGCACCAGTCATCTCTGCACCAGATTGGGCATTACCATTTGAATTAATGTGTGATGCCAGTGATCATGCCATTGGTGCAGTGTTGGGACAGAGGCATAACAAGCTTTTGCACGTCATTTATTATGCTAGCCGTGTTCTAAATGACGCACAAAGAACTACAACCACAGAGAAAGAGTTACTTGCAGTGGTTTATGCCATTGACAAGTTTAGATCCTACCTAGTGGGATCAAAGGTGATTGTGTACACTGACCATGCTGCTCTTAAATACTTACTCACAAAGCAGGATTCAAAACCCAGGCTTATCAGATGGGTATTGCTTCTGCAAGAGTTTGATATAGAAATAAGAGACAGAAAAGGGACAGAGAATCAAGTAGCTGATCATCTGTCCAGAATAGAACCAGTAGCTGGAGCGTCCCTCCCTTCTACTGAGATCTCTGAGACTTTCCCAGATGAGCAACTCTTTGCCATCCAGGAAGCTCCATGGTTTGCAGACATTGCAAATTATAAAGCTGTAAGGTCATACCCAAGGAGTACAGCAGTGTGCAAAGAAAGAAATTAATTTCAGATGCCAAGTACTACCTTTGGGATGAACCATATCTCTTTAGAGATGTGCTGACGGAGTGATCCGCAGATGTGTACCCAGAGAAGAAGCACAAAGGATCCTATGGCACTGCCATGGATCACATTATGGAGGACATTTTGGAAGTGAGCGAACAGCCACTAAAGTCCTCCAGTGTGGATTCTACTGGCCTACTCTCTATAAAGATTCCCGAGAGTTTGTGCGTAACTGTGACAGTTGCCAAAGAGCTGGTAACCTGCCTCACGGATATGCCATGCCTCAACAAGGGATATTAGAGATAGAATTGTTTGATGTATGGGGAATTGACTTCATGGGGCCATTCCCACCATCATACTCAACACTTACATTCTGGTGGCAGTGGACTATGTATCTAAGTGGGTAGAAGCAATTGCTACACCCACTAATGATACCAAGACCGTGCTGAAATTCCTCCAGAAAAATATTTTCAGCAGGTTTGGCGTTCCCAGAGTGCTAATCAGTGACGGGGGCACTCATTTCTGCAATAAACAGCTATACTCTGCTATGGTTAGATATGGAATTAGCCATAAAGTGGCAACTCCGTATCATCCACAGACAAATGGGCAAGCAGAAGTCTCTAACAGAGAGCTAAAAAGAATCCTAGAACGGACTGTGATAGCCCGAAGAAAGGATTGGGCAAAGAGCTTGGATGATGCTCTGTGGGCATACAGAACAGCATTCAAGACTCCTATAGGAACCTCTCCATACCAATTGGTGTATAGGAAGGCCTGTCATTTGCCTGTGGAACTGGAACATAAAGCCTACTGGGCAACCAGATTCCTAAACATGGATGCTCAGTTAGCTGGTGAGAAAAGACTGCTCCAGCTAAATGAGCTAGAGGAGTTCAGACTCAATGCCTTTGAAAATGCAAAAATTTATAAGGAAAAGGCAAAGAAGTGGCATGACAAGAGATTGTCAACCAGAGTCTTTGAGCCAGGACAAAAAGTTCTGCTCTTCAACTCCAGGCTCAAATTGTTTCCAGGAAAACTCAAATCCCGTGGAGGGGTCCGTATGTGATTACAGGAGTATCACCATATGGATATGTTGAGCTTCAGGATATTGATTCTGACAAGAAGTTCATTGTTAATGGACAAAGAATCAAGCATTATCTTGAAAGCAATTTTGAGCAGGAATGCTCAAGACTGAGACTTGAGTGATTCTTAGCAGAAGTCCAGCTAAAGACAGTAAAGAAGCGCTGCTGGGAGGCAACCCAGTCATTAGGAAGGTATATGATTAGTTCTTACAGAGGCAAGTATCAAAAATGAAGGAATTTACAGAGTTACAGAAGGATTCAGCTCAAAAAGCAGAGAAAATGAGCTTACTGGCGAAAAAAACGCCAGTAAGGGGCATTTTGGGCGTTAAACGCCAGAATGGGTACCATTCTGGGCGTTTAACGCCAGGAATGGTGCCATTTTGGGCGTTAAACGCCAGAATGGGCACCATTCTGGGCGTTTAACGCCAGGTGTGCAGCATCCTGGGCGTTCTGAAAAATGCCCAGTGACAAAGGATTTCTGGCGTTTAACGCCAGCCAGGGCACCTGGCTGGGCGTTAAACGCCCAAAAAGGGTAGCAAATGGGCGTTAAACGCCAGAATGGGTGCCATTCTTTTCTCTCTCTCTTCTTTCTTTTCTTTTGCTTGAGGACAAGCAAACCTCTAAGTTTGGTGTGCTTTTCCGTGATCACTAAGCCAAGATTCATCAATATCATGGCTCCTAAGGGAAAACAAACCAATTTAAGAGGCAAGAAAGAGAATAATCCAAAGAATCTTTGGAATCAAGAGAAGTTCTTAACCAAAGAACATGAAGACCATTATCACAAAATAATGGGTCTGAGGTCAGTGATCCCGGAAGTGAAATTTGATCTGAAAGAAGATGAATATCCGGGGATCCAAGAGCAAATTCGAACAGAGGATGGGAAGTTCTAACCAATCCTGAGACAAAGGTGGAAGGAACATGGTTCAGGAATTCTACTCAAATCTGTGGCTAACAGATAAGCAGAGAATGACTGGAACTGCTTACCATACCTATAGAACCATGGTCAGAGGGAAAGTTATGTACTTCCATCTGGACAAAATAAGAGAAATCTTCAAGTTGCCTCAACTGCAAGATGATCCTGATTCCTTTAATAGGAGGATGGTGAGAGTAGATAAGGGGTTGGATCAAGTTCTAGAGGACATATGCCTCCCTGGAACTAAGTGGATAACCAATTCTAAGGGTGTCCCAAACCAACTCAAGAGGGGAGACCTCAAACCAATTGCAAGAGGTTGGCTAGACTTTATTGGGCGTTCCATATTGCCCACTAGCAACCGTTCTGAGTCACCATCAAGAGAGCAGTGATGATTCATTGCATTATGCTTGGAAGAGAAGTGGAGGTGCATCATGTGATTGCTTGTGAGATCTACACAATTGCAAATAAGAATTCCACTGAAGCCAAATTGGCTTACCCAAGCTTGATCTCCTTGCTCTGTAAAGAGGCTGGGGTGAAGATGGGAGTAGATGAGTTCATACCATTGAGCATCCAATCACCAAGAAGTCAATGGAAGGACAAGTGCAAGACAACTCTATCAAAAAGAGGGCGCATGAGTTCCTCCCTGAATTCCCTGAAATTGGCTACTGGGCCAACCTAGAAGCATCTATTAACAAGTTGCAAGAGACTATGGAGCAACTGAAGGAAGAACAGCAGAATCAAAACTGCATGCTCTGCAAATTGCTGAAGGAACAAGAGAAGCAGGGGCGTGAAATTCAAGAGATGAAACGCCAAAAGCTCTCCTCTCAAGCTGAGGGAGCATCCACTTCTCAAAATCAAGGTTGTTGAGTCCTAACTCTATGAAAACCTCTATCATTAGGAGCCTATTCTTTTTCGTTTTTTTTTTATATATTATTTCATTTTTTTTTTCTATTTTTAGTTTCATCTTATATTTAATTTCTGAGTCTTGTTCTTAATTCATAATTAATAAAATTTAAGTTTATGCCTTAAAGCTATGAATGTCCTATGAATCCATCACCTCTCTTAAAAGAAAAATGCTTTAATCACAAAAGAACAAGAAGTACAGGGTTTCGAAATTTATCTCTGAAACTAGTTGAATTAGTTTGATGTGGTGACAATACTTTTTGTTTTCTGAATGAATGCTTGAACAGTGCATATGTCTTTTGAATTTGTTGCTTTGAGAATGTTAAAATTGTTGGCTCTTGAAAGAATGAGGAGAAAGAGAACTGTTATTGAGGATCTGAAAAATCATCAAATTGATTCTTGAAGCAAGAAAAAGCAGTGAAAAAAAATTTTTTTTTTCGAAAAAAAAAGAGAAGAAAAGAAAAAGAAAGAAATAAAGTGGTGATCCAAAGCAATAAGAGTGTGCTTAAGAACCCTGGACACCTCTAATTGGGGACTTTAGCAAAGCTGAGTCACAATCTAAAAAGGTTCACCCAATTATGTGTCTGTGGCATGTATGTATCCGGTGGTAATACTGGAAGACAGAGTGCTTTGGGCCACAGCCAAGACTCATACACTAGCTATGTTCAAGAATCATTATACTTAACTAGGAGAATCAATAACACTATCTGAGTTCTGAGTTCTCATAGATGCCAATCATTCTGAACTTCAAAGGATAGAGTGAGATGCCAAAACTGTTCGGAGGCAAAAAGCTACTAGTCCCGCTCATCTAATTGGAGCTATGTTTCTTTGATATTTTGGAATCTATAGTATATTCTCTTCTTTTTATCCTATTTTGATTTTCAGTTGCTTGGGGACAAGCAACAATTTAAGTTTGGTGTTGTGATGAGCGGATAATTTATACGCTTTTTGGCATTGTTTTAGTATGTTTTTGGATTTTAGTTAGTTTTTATTATATTTTTATTAGTTTTAGTTAAAATTCACTTTCTGGACTTACTATGAGTTTGTGTGTTTTTCTGTGATTTCAGGTATTTTCTGACTGAAATTGAAAGTTCTGAGCAAAAATCTGATCCAGAGACTGAAAAGGACTGCAGATGCTGTTGGATTCTGACCTCCCTGCACTCAAAGTGGATTTTCTGGAGCTACAGAAGCCCAATTGGCGCGCTCTCAACGGCATTGGAAAGTAGACATCCTGGGCTTTCCAGCAATATATAATAGTCCATACTTTGCTCAAGATTTGATGGCCCAAACCTGCGTAGCAATCCGGCCTCAGAAATTCCAGCGTTAAACGCCGGAACTGGCATAAAACTTGGAGTTAAACGCCCAAACTGGCATGAAAGCTGGCGTTTAACTCCAGGAAAGGTCTCTACACGAAATTACTTCATTGCTCAGCCCAAGCACACACCAAGTGGGCCCGGAAGTGGATTTTTCTGTCATTTACTCATTTCTGTAAACCTTAGGATACTAATTTACTATTTATAGGATCTTTTGACATTGTATCCGTACCTCATGACCTCATAACATTTTAGACGTTTCATTGTGTACCTTCACAGCATGAGCCTCTAAACCCCATGGTTGGGGGTGAGGAGCTCTGCTGTGTCTTGATGGATTAATGCAATTACTACTTTCTTATTCAATCATGCTTGCTTCCATTCTAAGATATCACTTGCTCTTAACCCGGATGAATGTGATGATCCGTGACACTCATCATATTCTCAACTATGAACGTGTGACTGACAACCACCTCCGTTCTATCTTAGATTAAGTAGATATCTCTTGGGTTCTTTAATCGAAATCTTCGTGGTATAAGCTAGAACTGATGGCGGCATTCAAGAGAATCCGGAAGGTCTAAACCTTGTCTGTGGTATTCTGAGTAGGATTCAATGACTGGATGACTGTGACGTGCTTCAAACTCCTGAAGGCGGGGCGTTAGTGACAAACGCAAAAGAATCACTGGATTCTATCCCGGCCTGATTGAGAACCGATAGATGATTAGCCTATGCTGTGACAGAGCATCAGAGACGTATTTTCACTGAGAGGATGGGAGGTAGCCACTGACAATGGTGAAACCCTACATACAGCTTGCCATGGAAGGAGCCTTGCGTGTTTGATGAAGAAGACAGTAGGAAAGCAGAGATTCGGAAGATGGAGCATCTCCAAAGCCTCAGCCTATTCTCCATTACTGCAAAACAAGTACCTTTTTCATGTTCTTTTGCTTTTTACAATCAATCCTGATAATTTCTGATATCCTGACTAAGATTTACAAGATAACCATAGCTTGCTTCAAGCCGACAATCTCCGTGGGATCGACCCTTGCTCACGCAAGGTATTACTTGGACGACCCAGTGCACTTGCTGGTTAGTTGTGCGGGATTGCAAAAGTGTTATTGCAATTTCGTGCACCAGTCGTCCAAGTAATACCTTACGTGAGTAAGGGTCGATCCCACGGAGATTGTTGGTATGAAGCAGCTATGGTCAACTTGTAAATCTCAGTCAGACGGATTCAAATGTATTTGGATTAGATATTTAAAAGATAAATAAAAAAAGATAGAAATACTTATGTAAATTAATGGTGGGAATTTCAGATAAGCGTATGGAGATACTGTGCCCTTTCTTTTTCTACTTTTCTACTTCTTCCTTCAATCCTTCTACTCCTTTCCATGGCAAGCTGTATGTAGGGCATCACCGTTGTCAATGGCTACATCCCATCCTCTCAGTGAAAAAGGTCCAAATGCTCTGTCACAGCACGGCTAATCATCTGTCAGTTCTCAATCAGGTTGGAATAGAATCCCTTGATTCTTTTGCGTCTGTCACTAACGCCCAGCCTTCAGGAGTTTGAAGCTCGTCACAGTCATTCAATCCCGGAATCCTACTCGGAATACCACAGACAAGGTTTAGACTTTCCAGATTCTCATGAATGCCGCCATCAATTCTAGCTTATACCACGAAGATTCTGATTAAGGAATCCAAGAGATATGCGCCCGGTCTAAGGTAGAACGGAAGTGGTTGTCAGTCACACGCGTTCATAGGTGAGAATGATGATGAGTGTCAGATTCTAACAGCATCAGCAGTCCTTTGTCAGCCTCCTATCAGAGTTTTGCTCAAGTCCCTCAATTTCAACCAGAAATTACCTGAAATCACAGAAAAACACACAAACACATAGTAAAGTCCAGAAATGTGAATTTAACATAAAACTAATGAAAACATCTCTAAAAGTAGCTTGAACTTACTAAAAACTACCTAAAAACAATGCCAAAAAGCGTATAAATTATCCGCTCATCACCTGACAACCACTTCCGTTCTACAAGCAAACAAGGCTGGAATGTTTATCTCTTGGATTCCTTAATCAGAATCTTCGTGGTATAAGCTAGAATTGATGGCAGCATTCAAGAGAATCCGGGAGGTCTAAACCTTATCTGTGGTATTCTGAGTAGGATTCAAGGATTAAATGACTGTGACGAGCTTCAAACTCCTGAAGGCTGGGCATTAGTGACAGACGCAAAAGAATCACTGGATTCTATTCCAACCTGATTGAGAACCAACAGATGATTAGCCGTGCTGTGACAGAGCGCGTTGAACATTTTCACTAAGAGGACGGGACTGTAGCCACTGACAACGGTGATGCCCAACATACAGCTTGCCATGGAAAGGAGTAAGAAGGATTGGATGAAGACAGTAGGAAAGCAGAGAGACGGAAGGGACAAAGCATCTCCATACGCTTATCTAAAATTCTCACCAATGAATTACATAAGTATCTCTATCCTTATTTTATGTTTTAATCATTAATCCTCCATGACCATTTGAATCTGCCTGACTGAGATTTACAAGATGACCATAGCTTGCTTCATACCAACAATCTCTGTGGGATCGACCCTTACTCGCGTAAGGTTTATTACTTGGACGACCCAGTGCACTTGCTGGTTAGTTGTGCAAAGTTGTGATAAAGAGTTGAGATTGTAATTGAGCATACCATGTTGATGGCGCCATTGAAGATCACAATTTCGTGCACCAAGATTTTGGCACCGTTGCCGGGGATTGTTTGAGTTTGGACAACTGACGGTTCATCTTGTTGCTTAGATTAGGTATTTTTCTTCAGAATTTTTAAGAATGAATTCTAGAGTTTCAAGGTGATGTTTTTATCATCACCAAAGCTGATTGATTCTCATCAATTTAGCTCTTGAATGCAATGTCCTGCTGAAGCTTGGCTAGCCATGTCTAATTTCTTTAGACTAAAGCTTTAGACTAACATTGCATGATTCCTGGAATTCTTATTAAAAATTTTGAATCTCTATATTTCTTTTCCATATAATTTTTGAAAAATCCAAAAAAATTTATAAAATCTTAAAATCAAAAATATTTTTATGTTTCTTGTTTGAGTCTAGTGTCTAATTTTAAGTTTGGTGTCAATTGCATGTCTTTATTCTTCTAATTTTTGAAAATTACATGCATTATGTTCTTCATTGATCTTCAAGTTGTTCTTGATGATTTCCTTGCTCTGATCTTTAAATTCTCTTGTCTTGAGTGTTTTGTTGTTTCTCATATGCATTCTCAAGTTGTTAGTGTCAATAGTATACAAACTTCTAAGTTTGGTGTCTTGCATGCATTGTTTATTTGATCTTAGTTTCATTTTGATTATTCCTCATTATTAAAAATTCAAAAAAAAATTTTAATTTGTGTCTTTTCAAGTCAATAATACAGAGAATTGAAGATTCAGAACATTCAGCAGAGGAATTACACAGAAAAAGCTGGGCGTTCAAAATACCCAATAAGGAAGGAAAACTGGCGTTTAAACGCCAGCCAGGGTACCTGGCTGGGCGTTTAACGCCCAAAAGGGTAGCATTTTGGGCGTTAAACGCCAGAATGTATACAATTCTGGGCGTTTAACGCCAGGATGGCACAAGAGGGAAGATTTTGTTTTTAATTTAAATTTTTTTTTCAAGTTTTCAAAATTTTTCAAAATCAAATCTTTTTCAAATCATATCTTTTCAATCATATATTTTCAAAATCAATTTCTTTCCATTTTCAAAAATACTTGCTAACAATTAATGATTTGATTCAACATTTCAATTATGTTGCCTTTTCTGTTGAGAAAAGTTTAATATCTGAATCATATCTTTTAAATTTCTTGTTAGCCAAGTCATTAATTTTCAAAATCAAATCTTTTTAAATTGTTTTTCAAATCATATCTTTTTAAAACCATATCTTTTCAATCATATCTTTTCAATCACATCTTTTTCAAAATTAATTTTCAATCATATCTTTTTGATTTCTAATTTCAAAATCTTTTTCAATTTAACTTTATTTCTTTCCTAATCTTAGTTTTCAAAAATCAGTTAATTTTTTTTTCAAAATTTCTTTTAATTAATTCACTTTAATTTTCGAAAATTTCTTCCCCTCTTCTCACATCCTTCTATTTATGGACTAACACTCCTCCTCAATGCACAATTCGAACTCTATCTCTCTTGATAAGTTCGAATTCTTCTACCTCCTCCTTCTATTTTTCTTTTCCTCTGACACCTCAAGGAATCTCTATACTGTGACATAGAGGATTCCATATTTTCTTGTTCTCTTCTCTTTCATATGAGCAGGAGCAAAGACAAAAGCATTCTTGTTAATGTTAACTCTGAACCTGAAAGGACCTTGAAGCGAAAGTTAAGAGAAGCTAAAGCACAACTCTCTGTAGAGGACTTAACAGAATTCTTCAAACAAGAAGAAGACATGGCAGCCAAAAACAACAACAATGTCAACAATGCAAGGAAGGTGCTGGGTGACTTTACTGCACCTACTCCCAACTTCTATGGGAGAAGCATCTTTATCCCTGCCATTGGAGCAAACAACTTTGAGCTTAAGCCTCAATTAGTTTCTCTAATGCAACAGAATTGCAAGTTCCATGGACTTCCATTGGAAGATCCTCATCAGTTTTTGGCTGAATTCTTGCAAATCTGTGACACTGTGAACACCAATGGGGTTGACCCTGAAGTCTACAGACTTATTCTATTCCCTTTTGCTGTAAGAGACATAGCTAGGATATGGTTGGACTCACAACCTAAAGAAAGCCTGAACTCTTGGGAAAAGCTAGTCAATGCCTTCTTGGCAAAGTTCTTTCCACCTCAAAAATTGAGTAAGCTTAGTGATGAGCGGATAATTTATACGCTTTTTGGCATTGTTTTTAGTATGTTTTTAGTATGTTTTAGTTAGTTTTTAGTATATTTTTATTAGTTTTTAGTTAAAATTCACTTTTCTGGACTTTACTATGAGTTTGTGTGTTTTTCTGTGATTTCAGGTATTTTCTGGCTGAAATTGAGGGACCTGAGCAAAAATCTGATTCAGAGGCTGAAAAGGACTGCAGATGCTGTTGGATTCTAACCTTCCTGCACTCGAAGTAGATTTTCTGGAGCTACAGAAGCCCAATTGGCGCGCTCTCAACGGCGTTGGAAAGTAGACATCCTGGGCTTTCCAGCAATGTATAATAGTCTATACTTTGCGCGAGATTTGATGGCCCAAACCGGCGTTCCAAATCAGCTCAAAACTGCCCGGCGTTAAACGCCGGAACTGGCACAAGAATGGGAGTTAAACACCCAAACTGGCACAAAAGCTGGCGTTTAACTCCAAGAAAAGTCTCTACACGAAAATGCTTCAATGCTCAGCCCAAGCACACACCAAGTGGGCCCGGAAGTGGATTTTTATGTCATTTACTCATTTCTGTAAACCCTAGGCTACTAGTTCTCTACAAATAGGACCTTGTACTATTGTATTTTCATCTCTGGATCTTAGATCATCTTTAGATCTTTGAATCTTTTGATCACGTTTTGGGGGCTGGCCTCACGGCCATGCCTAGACCTTGTTCTTATGTATTTTCAACGGTGGAGTTTCTACACACCATAGATTAAGGTGTGGAGCTCTGCTGTACCTCGAGTATTAATGCAATTACTATTGTTCTTCTATTCAATTCAGCTTGTTCTTATTCCAAGATATTCATTTGCACTCAAGAACTTGATGAATGTGATGATTATGTGACGCTCATCATCATTCTCACTTATGAACGCGTGCCTGACAACCACTCCCGTTCTACAAGCAAACAAGGCTTGAATGTTTATCTCTTGGACTCCTTAATCGGAATCTTCGTGGTATAAGCTAGAATTGATGGCGGCATTCAAGAGAATCCAGAAGGTCTAAACCTTGTCTGTGGTATTCTGAATAGGATTCAAGGATTGAATGACTATGACGAGCTTCAAACTCCTGAAGGCTGGGCGTTAGTGACAGACGCAAAAGAATCACTGGATTCTATTCCAACCTAATTGAGAACCGACAGATGATTAGCCGTGCTGTGACAGAGCGCGTTGAACATTTTCACTAAGAGGACGAGACTGTAGCCACTGACAACGGTGATGCCCAACATACAGCTTGCCATGGAAAGGAGTAAGAAGGATTGGATGAAGACAGTAGGAAAGCAGAGAGACGGAAGGGACTAAGCATCTCCATACGCTTATCTGAAATTCTCACCAATGAATTACATAAGTATCTCTATCCTTATTTTATGTTTTAATCATTAATCCTCCATGACCATTTGAATCTGCCTGACTGAGATTTACAAGATGACCATAGCTTGCTTCATACCAACAATCTCCGTGGGATCGACCCTTACTCGCGTAAGGTTTATTACTTGGACGACCCAGTGCACTTGCTGGTTAGTTGTGCAAAGTTGTGATAAAGAGTTGAGATTGTAATTGAGCATACCATGTTGATGGCGCCATTGAAGATCACAATTTCGTGCACCAAGATTTTGGCACCGTTGCCGGGGATTGTTTGAGTTTGGACAACTGACGGTTCATCTTGTTGCTTAGATTAGGTATTTTTCTTCAGAATTTTTAAGAATGAATTCTAGAGTTTCAAGGTGATGTTTTTATCATCACCAAAGCTGATTGATTCTCATCAATTTAGCTCTTGAATGCAATGTCCTGCTGAAGCTTGGCTAGCCATGTCTAATTTCTTTAGACTAAAGCTTTAGACTAACATTGCATGATTCCTGGAATTCTTATTAAAAATTTTGAATCTCTATATTTCTTTTCCATATAATTTTTGAAAAATCCAAAAAAATTTATAAAATCTTAAAATCAAAAATATTTTTATGTTTCTTGTTTGAGTCTAGTGTCTAATTTTAAGTTTGGTGTCAATTGCATGTCTTTATTCTTCTAATTTTTGAAAATTACATGCATTATGTTCTTCATTGATCTTCAAGTTGTTCTTGATGATTTCCTTGCTCTGATCTTTAAATTCTCTTGTCTTGAGTGTTTTGTTGTTTCTCATATGCATTCTCAAGTTGTTAGTGTCAATAGTATACAAACTTCTAAGTTTGGTGTCTTGCATGCATTGTTTATTTGATCTTAGTTTCATTTTGATTATTCCTCATTATTAAAAATTCAAAAAAAAATTTTAATTTGTGTCTTTTCAAGTCAATAATACAGAGAATTGAAGATTCAGAACATTCAGCAGAGGAATTACACAGAAAAAGCTGGGCGTTCAAAATACCCAATAAGGAAGGAAAACTGGCGTTTAAACGCCAGCCAGGGTACCTGGCTGGGCGTTTAACGCCCAAAAGGGTAGCATTTTGGGCGTTAAACGCCAGAATGTATACAATTCTGGGCGTTTAACGCCAGGATGGCACAAGAGGGAAGATTTTGTTTTTAATTTAAATTTTTTTTCAAGTTTTCAAAATTTTTCAAAATCAAATCTTTTTCAAATCATATCTTTTCAATCATATATTTTCAAAATCAATTTCTTTCCATTTTCAAAAATACTTGCTAACAATTAATGATTTGATTCAACATTTCAATTATGTTGCCTTTTCTGTTGAGAAAAGTTTAATATCTGAATCATATCTTTTAAATTTCTTGTTAGCCAAGTCATTAATTTTCAAAATCAAATCTTTTTAAATTGTTTTTCAAATCATATCTTTTTAAAACCATATCTTTTCAATCATATCTTTTCAATCACATCTTTTTCAAAATTAATTTTCAATCATATCTTTTTGATTTCTAATTTCAAAATCTTTTTCAATTTAACTTTATTTCTTTCCTAATCTTAGTTTTCAAAAATCAGTTAATTTTTTTTTCAAAATTTCTTTTAATTAATTCACTTTAATTTTCGAAAATTTCTTCCCCTCTTCTCACATCCTTCTATTTATGGACTAACACTCCTCCTCAATGCACAATTCGAACTCTATCTCTCTCTTGATAAGTTCGAATTCTTCTACCTCCTCCTTCTATTTTTCTTTTCCTCTGACACCTCAAGGAATCTCTATACTGTGACATAGAGGATTCCATATTTTCTTGTTCTCTTCTCTTTCATATGAGCAGGAGCAAAGACAAAAGCATTCTTGTTAATGTTAACTCTGAACCTGAAAGGACCTTGAAGCGAAAGTTAAGAGAAGCTAAAGCACAACTCTCTGTAGAGGACTTAACAGAATTCTTCAAACAAGAAGAAGACATGGCAGCCAAAAACAACAACAATGTCAACAATGCAAGGAAGGTGCTGGGTGACTTTACTGCACCTACTCCCAACTTCTATGGGAGAAGCATCTTTATCCCTGCCATTGGAGCAAACAACTTTGAGCTTAAGCCTCAATTAGTTTCTCTAATGCAACAGAATTGCAAGTTCCATGGACTTCCATTGGAAGATCCTCATCAGTTTTTGGCTGAATTCTTGCAAATCTGTGACACTGTGAACACCAATGGGGTTGACCCTGAAGTCTACAGACTTATTCTATTCCCTTTTGCTGTAAGAGACATAGCTAGGATATGGTTGGACTCACAACCTAAAGAAAGCCTGAACTCTTGGGAAAAGCTAGTCAATGCCTTCTTGGCAAAGTTCTTTCCACCTCAAAAATTGAGTAAGCTTAGTGATGAGCGGATAATTTATACGCTTTTTGGCATTGTTTTTAGTATGTTTTTAGTATGTTTTAGTTAGTTTTTAGTATATTTTTATTAGTTTTTAGTTAAAATTCACTTTTCTGGACTTTACTATGAGTTTGTGTGTTTTTCTGTGATTTCAGGTATTTTCTGGCTGAAATTGAGGGACCTGAGCAAAAATCTGATTCAGAGGCTGAAAAGGACTGCAGATGCTGTTGGATTCTAACCTTCCTGCACTCGAAGTAGATTTTCTGGAGCTACAGAAGCCCAATTGGCGCGCTCTCAACGGCGTTGGAAAGTAGACATCCTGGGCTTTCCAGCAATGTATAATAGTCTATACTTTGCGCGAGATTTGATGGCCCAAACCGGCGTTCCAAATCAGCTCAAAACTGCCCGGCGTTAAACGCCGGAACTGGCACAAGAATGGGAGTTAAACACCCAAACTGGCACAAAAGCTGGCGTTTAACTCCAAGAAAAGTCTCTACACGAAAATGCTTCAATGCTCAGCCCAAGCACACACCAAGTGGGCCCGGAAGTGGATTTTTATGTCATTTACTCATTTCTGTAAACCCTAGGCTACTAGTTCTCTACAAATAGGACCTTGTACTATTGTATTTTCATCTCTGGATCTTAGATCATCTTTAGATCTTTGAATCTTTTGATCACGTTTTGGGGGCTGGCCTCACGGCCATGCCTAGACCTTGTTCTTATGTATTTTCAACGGTGGAGTTTCTACACACCATAGATTAAGGTGTGGAGCTCTGCTGTACCTCGAGTATTAATGCAATTACTATTGTTCTTCTATTCAATTCAGCTTGTTCTTATTCCAAGATATTCATTTGCACTCAAGAACTTGATGAATGTGATGATTATGTGACGCTCATCATCATTCTCACTTATGAACGCGTGCCTGACAACCACTCCCGTTCTACAAGCAAACAAGGCTTGAATGTTTATCTCTTGGACTCCTTAATCGGAATCTTCGTGGTATAAGCTAGAATTGATGGCGGCATTCAAGAGAATCCAGAAGGTCTAAACCTTGTCTGTGGTATTCTGAATAGGATTCAAGGATTGAATGACTATGACGAGCTTCAAACTCCTGAAGGCTGGGCGTTAGTGACAGACGCAAAAGAATCACTGGATTCTATTCCAACCTAATTGAGAACCGACAGATGATTAGCCGTGCTGTGACAGAGCGCGTTGAACATTTTCACTAAGAGGACGAGACTGTAGCCACTGACAACGGTGATGCCCAACATACAGCTTGCCATGGAAAGGAGTAAGAAGGATTGGATGAAGACAGTAGGAAAGCAGAGAGACGGAAGGGACTAAGCATCTCCATACGCTTATCTGAAATTCTCACCAATGAATTACATAAGTATCTCTATCCTTATTTTATGTTTTAATCATTAATCCTCCATGACCATTTGAATCTGCCTGACTGAGATTTACAAGATGACCATAGCTTGCTTCATACCAACAATCTCCGTGGGATCGACCCTTACTCGCGTAAGGTTTATTACTTGGACGACCCAGTGCACTTGCTGGTTAGTTGTGCGAAGTTGTGATAAAAAGTTGAGATTGCAATTGAGTGTACCATGTTGATGGCACCATTGATGATCACAATTTCGTGCACCATCCATGCGTTAGCATAGAACTCTTGAACCATTAAGATTCCAACTTGTTGAATGGGGTTGGTGAGAACTTCCCAACCTCTTCTTCGGATCTCATGTCGGATCTCTAGATACTCATTCCTTTTGAGCATGAAAGGGACCTCAGGGATCACCTTCTTCTTGGCCACAACTTCATAGAAGTGGTCTTGATGGACCTTTGAGATGAATTTCTCCATCTCCCATGACTTGGAGGTGGAAGCTTTTGCCTTCCATTTCCTCTTTCTAGAGGTTTCTCCAGCCTTAGGTGCCATAAATGGTTATGGAAAAACAAAAAGTAACGCTTTTTTCACACCAAACTTAAAATGTTTGCTTGTCCTCGAGCAAAAGAAGAAAGAAGGGACGGAGAAGAAGAAGAAATGGAGGAGATGGAGAGGTGTGAGTGGTTCGGCCAAGGGGGAAAGAAGTGTTTATGATGTGTGAAAATGAAGGAGGGATGATTAGTTTATATAGGAGTGGAGAGAGGGGTATAGTTCGTGTGTGAGGGTTGGGTTTGGGAGGGAAAGGTCTTGAATTTGAAAGGTGTGGTAGGTGGGGTTTTTGGGGAAGAGTGGGTGGATATGAGTGGTGAAGAGGTGATGGGGAAGAGAGATGGAGGTGATTGGTGAGGGGTATTTAGGGAAGGGTTTTATGGGGAGGTGTGAAGAAGAGAGAGAGTGAGTTGAGGTAGGTGGGGATCCTGTGGGATCCACAGATCTAGAGGTGTCAAAGATTTCTCATTCCTGCACCATTTTGGCATGTAAACGCCCTCCTAGTTCCAATCCTAGCGTTAAACGCCAGGTTGCTTCCCATTTCTGGCATTTAACGCTAGCTTTTCTTCCCTTTTTGGCGTTGAACGCCAACTTGGTTCTCTTTTCTGGCATTAAATGCCAGTCTGGTGCCTTTTTCTGGCGTTAAACGCCCAAAATGGTGTCAGACTGGGCGTTTAACGTCCATTCTGCTACCCTTATTGGTGTTTAAACGCCAGTAAGCTCCTCCTCCAGGGTGTGCTATTTTTAATGCTATTTTTGAGTTTGCTTTGATTTTTGTAGTTGTTTTTGTGACTCCACATGATCATCAACCTAAAGAAAACATAAAATAACAATAGAAAGTGAAAATTTAACATAGATAAATAAAGATTGGGTTGCCTCCCAATAAGCGCTTCTTTAATGTCAATAGCTTGACAGTGAGCTCTCATAGAGTCTCACAGATATTCAGAGCATGGTTGGGGCCTCCCAACACCAAACTTAGAGTTTGAATGTGGGGGCTTTAGTTGACTCTATATTGAGAGAAGCTTTTCATGCTTCTTCTCCATGTGTACAGAAGGAGATCCTTGAGCCTTAAACACAAGGTAGTCCTCATTCACTTGAAGGATCAATCCTCTGTCAACATCAATCACAGCTTTTGCTGTGGCTAGGAAGGGTCTGCCAAGGATGATGGATTCATCCTTATTCTTTCCAGTGTCTAGGATTATGAAGTCAGCAGGGATGTAAAGGCCTTCAACCTTTACTAAGACATCCTCTATAATTCCATAAGCCTGTTTCCTTGAATTGTCTGCCATCTCCAGTGAAATTCTTACAGCTTGTACCTCAAAGATCCCTAGTTTCTCCATTACAGAGAGTGGCATGAGGTTTACACTTGACCCCAGGTCACACAGAGCCTTCTCAAAGGTCATGGTGCCAATGGTACAAGGTATTAAGAACCTTCCAGGGTCCAGTTTCTTTTGAGGTATCTTCAGCTGAGCCAAGGTGTTTAGTTCATTAATGAGCAATGGAGGTTCATCCTCCCAAGTCTCATTACCAAATAACTTGGCATTTAGCTTCATGATTGCTCCAAGGTACTTAGCAACTTGCTTTTTAGTAATATTTTCATCCTCTTTAGAGGAATAATACTCATCAGAGCTCATGAATGGCAAAAGTAGGTTCAATGGAATCTCTATGGTCTCTGTATGAGCCTCAGATTCCCTTGGTTCCTCAGAGGGGAACTCCCTAGTGGTCAGTGGACATCCCATGAGGTCTTCCTCACTGGGGAGCACTGCCTTTCCCTCCTCCACAGGTTCGGCCATGTTGGACGTGGTTATGGCCTTGCACTCTCTCTTGGGATTTTCTTCTGTATTGCTTGGGAGAGTGCTAAGAGGAATTTCAGTAACTCTCTTACTCAGCTGACCCACTTGTGCCTCTAAATTTTTGATGGAGGATCTTGTTTCATTCATGAAACTTAGTGTGGTCTTAGATAGATAAGAGACTATGGTTGCTAAGCCAGAGCGATTCTGCTCAGAGTTCTCTGTCTATTGCTGAGAAGATGATGGAAAAGGCTTGCTATTGCTAAACCTATTTCTTCCACCATTATTGTTGTTAAAGCCTTGTTGAGGCTTCTGTTGATCCTTCTATGAGAAATTTGGGTGATTTCTCCATGAAGAATTGTAGGTGTTTCCATAGGGTTCTCCCATGTAATTCACCTCTTCCATTGCAAGATTTTCAGGGTCATAAGCTTCTCATTCAGAGGAGGCTTCTTTAGCAATGCCAATGCAGCTTGCAATCCAGTCAGATTCTGAGAAACTATATTGACTTGCTGAGTCAATAATTTGTTCTGAGCCAATATGGCATTCAGAGTATCAATCTTAAGAACTCCCTTCTTCTGAGTTGTCCCATTGTTTACAGGATTTTTTTCAGAAGTATACATGAACTGGTTATTTGCAACAATTTCAATGAGTTCCTGAGCTTCTGCAGACGTTTTCCTCAGATGAATAGATCCGCCTGCAGAATAGTCCAATGACATCTTGGATAACTCAGACAGACCATCATAGAAGATACCTATGATGCTCCATTCTGAAAGCATGTCAGAGGGACACCTTCTGATCAATTGCTTGTATCTTTCCCAAGCTTCATAGAGGGATTCACCTTCCTTTTGTTTGAAGGTTTGAACTTCCACTCTAAGCTTACTCATCTTTTAAGGTGGAAAGAATTTAGCTAAGAAGGCATTGACCAACTTTTCCCAAGAGTTCAGGCTGTCTCTAAGTTGTGAGTTCAACCATATACTACCTCTGTCTCTTACAGCAAAAGGGAACAACATAAGTCTGTAGACCTCGGGATCAACTCCATTGGTCTTAACAGTGTCACAGATTTGCAAAAATTCAGCCAAGAATTGATGAGGATCTTCCAATGGAAGTCCATGAAACTTGCAATTCTGTTGCATCAGAGAAACTAATTGAGGCTTAAGCTCAAAGTTGTTTGCTCCAATGGCAGGAATAGATATGCTTCTCCCATAGAAGTCGGGAGTAGGTGCAGTAAAGTCAACAAGCACCTTCCTTGCATTGTTGGAATTGTTGTTATTTTTGGCTGCCATGTCTTCTTCTTTTTCGAAAATTTCTGTCAGGTCCTCTCCAGAGAGTTGTGCTTTAGCTTTTCTTAACCTCCTCTTCAGAGTCCTTTCAGATTCAGGATCAGCTTCAACAAGAATGCCTTTATCTTTGTTCCTACTCATATGAAAGAGAAGAAAATAAAGAAAGTATGGTATCCTCTATGTCACAGTATAGAGATTCCTTGATGTGTCAGAGAAAAAGAAGATAGAAGGATGAGGTAGAGAATTCGAACTTATAAAGAGAGAAGGGGTCCAAATTATCAAAGGAGGATAAGTGTTAGTGATTAAATAGAAAGAGATGAGAGAGAGAGTTTTCAAAAATTAAAAAGGTTTTTGAAAAAGTGGTGATGAGCGGATAATTTGTACGCTTTTTGGCATTGTTTTTAGTATGTTTTTAGTACATTTGGTTGAGTTTTTAGTATATTTTTATTAGTTTTTAGTTAAAATTCACTTTTCTGGACTTTACTATGAGTTTGTGTGTTTTTCTGTGATTTCAGGTATTTTCTGGCTGAAATTGAGGGACCTGAGCAAAAATCTGATTCAGAGACTGAAAAGGACTGCAGATGCTGTTGGATTCTGACCTCCCTGCACTCGAAGTAAATTTTCTGGAGTTACAGAAGCCCAATTGGCGCGCTCTCAACGGCATTGGAAAGTAAACATCCTGGGCTTTCCAGCAATATATGATAGTCCATACTTTGCCCAAGATTTGATGGCCCAAACCGGCGTTCAAAGTCACCCTCAGAAATCCCAGCGTTAAACGCCGGAACTGGCACCAAAATGGGAGTTAAACGCCCAAACTGGCATAAAAGCTGGCGTTTAACTCCAGGAAGAGTCTCTACACGAAAATGCTTCATTGCTCAGCCCAAGCACACACCAAGTGGGCCCGGAAGTGGATTTTTATGTCATTTACTCATCTCTGTACACCCTAGGCTACTAGTTTTCTATAAGTAGGACCTTTTACTATTGTATTGAGATATCGGGGTAGCTATCTTCATTTTATGCTATCTTAGATCATTGGGAGGCTGGCCATTCGGCCATGCCTAGACCTTGTTCTTATGTATTTTCAACGGTGGAGTTTCTACACACCATAGATTAAGGTGTGGAGCTCTGCTGTACCTCGAGTATTAATGCGATTACTATTGTTCTTCTATTCAATCCCGCTTGTTCTTGTTCTAAGATATTCATTTGCACCCAAGAACATGATGAATGTGATGATTATGTGACACTCATCATCATTCTCACTTATGAACAAGTGACTGACAACCACTCTGTTCTACAAGAAAACAAGGCTCTAATGTTTATCTCTTGGGTTCTTTAACCGGAATCTTCGTGGTATAGGCAAGAACTGATGGCGGCATTCAAGAGAATCCGGAAGGTCTAACCTTGTCTGTGGTAGTCTGAGTAGGATTCAATGATTGAATGACTGTGACGTGCTTCAAACTCCTGAGGGCGGGGCGTTAGTGACAGACGCAAAAGAATCAATGGATTCTATTCCGGCCTGATCGAGAACCGACAGATGGATAGCCGTGCCGTGACAGGGTGCGTTGAACATTTCCACTGAGAGGATGGGAGGTAGCCACTGACAACGGTGAAACCCTTGCATAAGCTTGCCATGGAAAGGAGTAAGAAGGATTGGAAGAAGACAGTAAGAAAGCAGGGAGACGGAAGGGAAGGCAGCTTCATACGCTTATCTGAAGTTCCTACCAATGAATTACATATCACCATATCCATTTGAGTTTGCCTGACTAAGATTTACAAGGTGACCATAGCTTGCTTCATACCAACAATCTCCGTGGGATCGACCCTTACTCGCGTAAGGTTTATTACTTGGACGACCCAGTGCACTTGCTGGTTAGTTGTGCGGAGTTGTGATGAAGAGTTGAGATTGCAATGAGCGTACCATGTTGATGGCGCCATTGATGATCACAATTTCGTGCACCAAGTTTTTGGCGCCGTTGCCGGGGATTGTTCGAGTATGGACAACTAACGGTTCATCTTGTTGCTTAGATTAGGTATTTTTCTTCAGAGTTCTTAAGAATGAATTCTAGTGTTTCAAGGTGATCTTCTTATCATCACCAAAGCTGATTGATTCTCATTAATTTAGCTCTTGAATGCAATGTCCTGCTGAAGCTTGGCTGGCCATGTCTAATTCCTTTAGACTGAAGCTTTAGACTAACATTGCATGATTCCTGGAATTCTCATTAAGAATTTTGATATCTTTTTCCACTTAATTTTCAAAAAAAAAATAATAAAAACACAAAAAAATTACAAAATCATAAAATCCAAAAATTTCTTGTTTGAGTCTGGTGTCTCATTTTAAGTTTGGTGTCAATTGCATGCATTCATTCATGTGTCTTAAGGATCTTCAAGATGTTATTGATGATTTCTTACTCTAATCTTTAAATTCTCTTGACTGAGTGTTTTGTGTGTCTCATATGCATTCTCATTAGTGTCAGTAGTATACAAACTGCTAAGTTTGGTGTCTTGCATGCATTGTTATTTGATTTTAGTTGCATTTTGATTATTAAAAATCCAAAAATATTTTTTAATTTGTGTCTTCTCAAGTCAATAATACAGAGAATTGAAGATTCAGAACATACAGCAGAGGAATTACACAGAAAAAGCTGGGCGTTCAAAACGCCCAGTGAAGAAGGACAGACTGGCGTTTAAACGCCAGCCAGGGTGCCTGGTTGGGCGTTTAACGCCCAAAAAGGTAGTGCATTGGGCGTTAAACGCCAGAATGTGCACCATTCTGGGCGTTTAACGCCAGGATGGCACAAGGGGGAGGATTTTGTTTTCAAACCAATTTTTTTTCAAGTTTTCAAAGTTTTTCAAAATCAAATCTTTTTCAAATCATATCTTTTCAATTAAATGTTTTCAAAATCAATTTCTTTCCTTTTTCAAAGATACTTGCTAACAATTAATGATTTGATTGAACATTTCAAGTATGTTGCCTTTTCTGTTAAGAAAGGTTTAATGTTTGAATCATATCTTTTCTTGATAGCCAAGTTATTAATTTTTAAAATCAAATCTTTTTAAAATTGTTTTCAAATCATATTTTCTCAATCACATTTTTTAAACCAATCATATCTTCTTAACCACATCTTTTTCAAAATAGTTTTCAATCAAATCTTTTTGACTTTTAATTTCAAAATCTTTTTCAAAAAAATCACTTGATTTCTTTCCCACTCTTATTTTCGAAAATTAATTAGTGTTTTTCAAAATGTTTTCAAATTCTTTAACTTAATTTTCGAAAAAGCTCTTCCTCTCTTCTCACATCCTTCTATTTATGGAGTACCACTCCTCCTCAATGCACAATTCGAACCCTATCTGATTAAGTTCGAATTCCTCTACCTCTTTCTTCTGTTATTCTGTTCCTCTGACACCTCAAGGAATCTCTATACTGTGACATAGAGGATTCCACACTTTCTTGTTCTCTTCTCTTTCATATGAGCAGGAACAAAGACAAAGGCATTCTTGTTAAAGCTGACCCTGAACCTGAAAGGACCTTGAAGTGAAAGCTAAGAGAAGCTAAGGCACAACTCTCTGTAGAGGACCTAACAGAAATCTTCAAAGAAGAAGAACCCATGGCAGCCGAAAACAACAACAATGCAAACAATGCAAGGAAGGTGCTGGGTGACTTTACTGCACCTACTCCCGATTTCTATGGGAGAAGCATCTCTATCCCTGCTATTGGAGCAAACAACTTTGAGCTTAAGCCTCAATTAGTTTCTCTAATGCAACAGAATTGCAAGTTCCATGGACTTCCACTGGAAGATCCTCATCAGTTCTTAGCTGAATTCTTGCAAATCTGTGACACTGTCAAGACTAATGGGGTTGACCCTGAGGTCTACAGACTTATGCTATTCCCTTTTGCTGTAAGAGACAGAGCTAGGACATGGTTGGACTCACAACCTAAAGAAAGCCTGGACTCATGGGAAAAGCTAGTCAATGCCTTCTTGGCAAAGTTCTTTCCACCTCAAAAATTGAGTAAGCTTAGAGTGGAAGTCCAAACCTTCAGACAGAAGGATGGAGAATCCCTCTATGAAGCTTGGGAAAGATACAAACAATTGATCAGAAAATGTCCTTCTGACATGCTTTCTGAATGGAGCATCATAGGTATTTTCTATGATGGTCTCTCTGAACTATCCAAGATGTCTTTGGATAGCTCTGCTGGAGGATCTCTTCATCTGAAGAAGACGCCTACAGAAGCTCAAGAACTAATTGAAATAGTTGCAAATAATCAATTCATGTACACTTCTGAAAGGAATCCTGTGAACAATGGGACTAATCAGAAGAAAGGAGTTCTTGAGATTGATATTCTGAATGCCATATTGGCTCAGAACAAGATATTGACTCAACAAGTCAATTTGATTTCTCAAAGTCTGTCTGGAATGCAAAATGCACCAAGCAGTACTAAGGATGCTTCATCTGAAGAAGAAGCTTATGATCCTGAGAACCCTTCAATGGAAGAGGTGAATTACATGGGAGAACCCTATGGAAACACCTATAATTCTTCATGGAGGAATCATCCAAATTTCTCATGGAAGGATCAACAGAGACCTCAACAAGGTTTCAACAACAATAATGGTGGAAGAAACAGGTTTAGCAATGGCAAGCCTTTTCCATCATCTTCTCAGCAACAGACAGAGAATTCTAAGCAGAACCACTCTGACTTAGCAACCATGGTCTCTGATCTAATCAAAACCACTCAAAGTTTCATGACTGAAACAAGGTCCTCCATTAGGAATTTGGAGGCACAAGTGGGACAGCTGAGCAAGAAAATTACTGAACTCCCTCCTAGTACTCTTCCAAGCAATACAGAGGAAAATCCAAAAGGAGAGTGCAAGGCCATCAACATGGCCGAATTTGGAGAGGAAGGAGAGGAAGTGAACGCCACTGAGGATGGCCTCAATGGGCGTGCACTAGCCTCCACTGAGTTCCCCAATGAGGAACCATGGAAATCTGAGGCTCAAAATGAGACCATAGAGATTCCATTGGACTTACTTCTGCCTTTCATGAGCTCTGATGAGTATTCTTCCTCTGAAGAGGATGAGTATGTCACTGAAGAGCAAGTAGCTAAATACCTTGGAGCAATCATGAAGCTAAATGATAAGTTATTTGGAAATGAGACTTGGGAGGATGAACCCCCTTTGCTCACCAAAGAATTGGATGACTTGTCTAGGCAGAAATTACCTCAAAAGAGGCAGGACCCTGGGAAGTTCTCCATACCTTGTACCATAGGCACCATGACCTTCAAGAAGGCTCTGTGTGACTTAGGGTCAAGTGTAAACCTCATGCCTCTCTCTGTAATGGAGAAACTAGGGATCTTTGAGGTGCAAGCTGCAAGAATCTCATTAGAGATGGCAGACAACTCAAGAAAACAAGCTCATGGACTTGTAGAGGATGTTCTGGTAAAGATTGAAGACCACTACATCCCTGCTGATTTCATAGTCCTAGAGACTGGGAAGTGCATGGATGAATCCATCATCCTTGGCAGACCCTTCCTAGCCACAGCAAAGGCTGTGATTGATGTTGATAGAGGAGAGTTGATCATTCAAGTGAATGAAGAATCCTTGGTGTTTAAAGCTCAAGGATATCCCTCTGTCATCATGGAGAGGAAGCATGAAGAGCTTCTCTCAAAACAGAGCCAAACAGAGCCCCCACAGTCAAACTCTAAGTTTGGTGTTGGGAGGCCACAACCAAACTCTAAGTTTGGTGTTGAACCCCCACATTCAAACTCTAAGTTTGGTGTTGGGAGGTTCCAACATAGCTCTGAGCATTTCTGAGGCTCCATGAGAGTCCTCTGTCAAGCTAATGACATTAAAGAAGCGCTTGTTGGGAGGCAACCCAATATTATATTTTGACTATTTTCTTTTGTTATTTTATGTTTTTTGTAGGTTGATGATCATGAGAAATCACAAAATCAATTGAAAAAGCAAAAACAGAATGAAAAATAGGAAGAAAAACAGCACACCCTGGAGGAAGAATCTACTGGCGTTTAAACGCCAGTAAGGTTAGCAGATGGGCGTTTAACGCTCAGTCTGGCACCATTCTGGGCGTTTAACGCCAGAAAGGGGCACCAGACTGGCGTTAAACGCCAAGAAAGGGCAAGAACCTGGCGTTAAACGCCAGAAATGGGCACCAGCCCGGCGTTTAATGCCAGAATTGGCTCAAAACGTGATTTTGCATGCCATTTGGTGCAGGGATGACTTTTCCTTGACACCTCAGGATCTGTGGACCCCATAGGATCCCCACCAACCCCACCACTCTCTCTCTTCTTCCCCATTCACCAATCACCTCAATACCTCTTCCCCAAAAACCCTTCACCTATCAAATCCGATCTTCTCTTCACCACTCACATCCATCCTTCATAAAACCCCACCTACCTCACCATTCAAATTCAAACCACTTTCCCACCCAAACCCACCCTCACATGACCGAACCATGAGCCCCCCTCTCCTATATAAACCCCTCTTCACCCCTTCATTTTCACACAACCTAAACACCACTTCTTCCCCTTCTTGGCCGAAAACAAAAGCCATTCCCATCTCCTTCATTTCTTCTTCTTCTACTCTCTTCTTTCTTAATTTGCTCGAGGACGAGCAAACCTTTTAAGTTTGGTGTGGTAAAAGCATTGCTTTTTGTTTTTCCATAACCATTTATGGCATCCAAGGCCGGAGAAACCTCTAGAAAGAGGAAAGGAAAGGCAAAAGCTTCCACCTCCGAGTCATGGGAGATGGAAAGATTCATCTCAAGGGTGCATCAAGACCACTTCTATGAAGTTGTGGCCTTGAAGAAGGTGATCCCCGAGGTCCCTTTTTCACTCAAAAAGAGTGAATATCCGGAGATCCGACATGAGATCCGAAGAAGAGGTTGGGAAGTTCTTACCAACCCCATTCAACAAGTCGGAATCTTAATGGTTCAAGAGTTCTATGCCAATGCATGGATCACCAAGAACCATGATCAAAGTGTGAACCCGGTTCCAAAGAATTATCTTACTATGGTTCAGGGGAAATACTTGGATTTTAGTCCGGAAAGTGTAAGGTTGGCATTCAATTTGCCCATGATGCAAGGAGATGAACATCCTTACACTAGAAGGGTCAACTTTGATCAAAGGTTGGACCAAGTCCTCACTGACATTTGTGAAGAGGGCGCCCAATGGAAGAGAGATTCAAGAGGAAAGCCGATTCAATTGAGAAGGCATGACCTCAAACCTGTGGCTAGAGGATGGTTGGAGTTTATCCAACGCTCAATCATTCCCACTAGCAACCGGTCCGAAGTTACTTTAGACCGAGCCATCATGATCCATAGCATCATGATTGGAGAAGAAATAGAAGTTCACGAGGTTATAGCTCAAGAGCTTTATAAGGTGGCGGACAAGTCCTCTACCTTGGCAAGGTTAGCCTTCCCTCATCTCATTTGTCACCTCTGTTATTCAGTTGGAGTTGACATAGAGGGAGACACCCCTATTGATGAGGACAAGCCCATCACTAAGAAGAGGATGGAGCACACAAGAGACCCCACTCATCATAAGATCCCTGAGATACCTCAAGGGATGCACTTTCCTCCACAAAACTATTGGGAGCAACTAAACACCTCCCTAGGAGAATTGAGTTCCAACATGGGACAACTAAGGGTGGAGCATCAAGAACACTCCATCATTCTCCATGAAATTAGAGAAGATCAAAAAATCATGAGAGAGGAGCAACAAAGACAAGGAAGAGATATTGAGAAGCTCAAGCACTCCATAGGATCTTCAAGAGGAAGAAAGAGCCGCCATCACTAAGGTGGACCCGTTCTTTAATCTCCTTGTTCTTTATTTTCTTGTTTTTCGAAAATTTATGCTTTATGTTTGTCCATGTTTGTGTCTTGTGATCATTAGTGTCTTAAGTGTCTATGCCTTAAAGTTATGAATGTCCTATGAATCCATCACCTTTCTTGAATAAAAAAATGTTCTTAATTGAAAAAGAAAAAGAATTGCATGAATTTTGAATTTTATAACAGTTTAATTATTTTGATGTGGTGGCAACACTTTTGTTTTCTGAATGCATGCTTAAACAGTGCATATGTCTTTTGAATTTGTGACTCATGAATGTTGGCTCTTGAAAGAATGATGAAAAAGGAGACATGTTACTGAGGATCTGAAAAATCATAAAAATGATTCTTGAAGCAAGAAAAAGCAGTGAATATAAAAAAAAGAGAAGGAGAAAAACGAGAAAAAAAAAGAGAAAGAAAAAGAAAAGAAAAAGGAAGAAATAAAAGTTGTGATCCAAGGCAAAAAGAGTGTGCTTAAGAACCCTGGACACCTCTAATTGGGGACTTTAGCAAAGCTGAGTCACAATCTGAAAAGGTTCACCCAATTATGTGTCTGTGGCATGTATGTATCCGGTGGTAATACTGGAAGACAGAGTGCTTTGGGCCACGGCCAAGACTCAATAAGTAGCTGTGTTCAAGAATCATCATACTTAACTAGGAGAATCAATAACACTATCTGGATTCTGAGTTCCTAAAGAAGCCAATCATTCTGAGTTTCAAAGGATAGAGTGAGATGCCAAAACTGTTCAGAGGCAAAAAGCTAAAAGCCCTGCTCATCTAATTAATACTGATCTTCATAGATGTTTTTGGAATTCATTGCATATTCTCTTCTTTTTATCTTATTTGATTTTCAGTTGCTTGAGGACAAGCAACAATTTAAGTTTGGTGTTGTGATGAGCGAATAATTTGTACGCTTTTTGGCATTGTTTTTAGTATGTTTTTAGTACATTTGGTTGAGTTTTTAGTATATTTTTATTAGTTTTTAGTTAAAATTCACTTTTCTGGACTTTACTATGAGTTTGTGTGTTTTTCTGTGATTTCAGGTATTTTCTGGCTGAAATTGAGGGACCTGAGCAAAAATCTGATTCAGAGACTGAAAAGGACTGCAGATGCTGTTGGATTCTGAACTCTCTGCACTCGAAGTGGATTTTCTGGAGCTACAGAAGCCCAATTGGCGCGCTCTTAACGGCATTGGAAAGTAGACATTCTGGGCTTTCCAGCAATATATGATAGTCTATACTTTGCTCAAGATTTGATGGCCCAAACCGGCGTTCAAAGTCACCCTCAGAAATCCCAGCGTTAAACGCCGGAACTGGCACCAAAATGGGAGTTAAACGCCCAAACTAGCATAAAAGCTGGCGTTTAACTCCAGAAAGAGTCTCTACACGAAAATGCTTCATTGCTCAGCCCAAGCACACACCAAGTGGGCCCGGAAGTGGATTTTTATGTCATTTACTCATCTCTGTACACCCTAGGCTACTAGTTTTCTATAAGTAGGACCTTTTACTATTGTATTGAGATATCGGGGTAGCTATCTTCATTTTATGCTATCTTAGATCATTGGGAGGCTGGCCATTCGGCCATGCCTAGACCTTGTTCTTATGTATTTTCAACGGTGGAGTTTCTACACACCATAGATTAAGGTGTGGAGCTCTGCTGTACCTCGAGTATTAATGCGATTACTATTGTTCTTCTATTCAATCCCGCTTGTTCTTGTTCTAAGATATTCATTTGCACCCAAGAACATGATGAATGTGATGATTATGTGACACTCATCATCATTCTCACTTATGAACAAGTGACTGACAACCACTCTGTTCTACAAGCAAACAAGGCTCTAATGTTTATCTCTTGGGTTCTTTAACCGGAATCTTCGTGGTATAGGCAAGAACTGATGGCGGCATTCAAGAGAATCCGGAAGGTCTAACCTTGTCTGTGGTAGTCTGAGTAGGATTCAATGATTGAATGACTGTGACGTGCTTCAAACTCCTGAGGGCGGGGCGTTAGTGACAGACGCAAAAGAATCAATGGATTCTATTCCGGCCTGATCGAGAACCGACAGATGGATAGCCGTGCCGTGACAGGGTGCGTTGAACATTTCCACTGAGAGTATGGGAGGTAGCCACTGACAACGGTGAAACCCTTGCATAAGCTTGCCATGGAAAGGAGTAAGAAGGATTGGAAGAAGACAGTAGGAAAGCAGAGAGACGGAAGGGAAGGCAGCTTCATACGCTTATCTGAAGTTCCTACCAATGAATTACATAAGTATCTCTATCTTTATCTTTATGTTTTATTCGTATATCACCATATCCATTTGAGTTTGCCTGACTAAGATTTACAAGGTGACCATAGCTTGCTTCATACCAACAATCTCCGTGGGATCGACCCTTACTCGCGTAAGGTTTATTACTTGGACGACCCAGTGCACTTGCTGGTTAGTTGTGCGGAGTTGTGATGAAGAGTTGAGATTGCAATGAGCGTACCATGTTGATGGCGCCATTGATGATCACAATTTCGTGCACCAAGTGGTTAGTGATTTTCAAAAATTGGGAGAGAAAAAGTGATTAGGTGGTTTTGAAAAAGATAAAAAATAGTGAAAAGATTTGAAAATCAATTTTTGAAAAGATAAGAAGTTAGAAAAGATTTTTGAAATCAAAATTTGAAAAAGATTTGATTGAAAAAGATATGTTTGAAAAGATATGATTGAAAAAAATTGATTTTTAAAAAGATATGATTGAAAAGATATGATTGAAAAAGATTTGATTTTTTTAAACTTTGACTACTATCGAAGGATTTGAAACTTCGAAGTAAAAGAGGCTCTAAAGCAGATGAAAAATGGCAGGGCAGTAGGACCTGATAATATCCCGATTGAGGTTTGGAAGGGTCTTGGAGGAAAAGGCATCAACTGGTTAACCAAGCTTTTTAATGAGATTTTAAGGTCAAAGAAGATGCCTGATGAGTGGAGAAAGAGCACCTTGGTACCTATCTACATGAATAAGGGGGATATACAAAGTTGTGGAAACTATAGAGGGATTAAGCTTATGAGTCATACTATGAAGTTATGGGAAAGGGTGATAGAACGGAGGTTGAGAAAAGAGACACAAGTAACAGAGAACCAATTTGGATTTATGCCAGGCAGATCTACCACTGAAGCGATATACCTATTAAGAAGGATGATGGAGAGGTATCGTAGTAATAAAAGGGATCTGCACATGGTGTTTATTGATTTGGAAAAAGCGTATGATAGGGTACTGTTCCGGGGGTTACCTGAAACGTGTAGCTCGGTCGTCTGGAGATGCCCGAGGTGGGGGTCAGGGACCCGAGCTTGATGTGTTGGCGATTGGTGGTTGTACCTGCAATGACACTCCGATGCTTAAGTTAGCATGGGTCCAAGCAGATATGTGTAGAATGTGGAATGTATGTCATACCTGGGTGCTCCAGTGTATTTATAGTAGTTGGTCGTAATCTTCCCTGGATAAGATATTCTTATCTTATCTTATCTTTTGGGAGTTTTACCTCTATCTTTGCGGAACCGCCTTTCCTAGGCTTTTTCGGCCTTTAGGTTTTGGGCTTCGTTCCTTTTTGATGGGCCTTCTTAGCTTTATTTGTCTGAGGTCCGACCTTAGGCGTGGGCCTTGGGATGAGGTCGGACCTTTCATGGATTTTGCCGAGTTTAGAGGAGCTCGGTCAGGGTATGAACAGTGCCCTGCCCGAGTTCGTCCTTTTTGGGAGGTCGAGCTCGGGCATAGTTGTTTTTCAAATTTCAAAAATGGCCGTTTCCTGCATTTATTGCATTTTACCGTTTCTCCTCGATTTCCGTTCGGGCTCTGTGAAGGCATTATTTGTTTGCTCCCTTCCTTTTTCTTCGTTTATTCTGTTCCTTCCTGTTTTTTCTAAGTTTTCGCCATCTCTTTTTCGAGCACCGCTTCTTCTTTCTCTTTGTTCTTCTTCCCCGAATCTTTCCGTGCGTCTTTCCGGGGTTTCCTCTGTGCCGCCGTTTCGTTCTTCTTTCTTCGGAGCTCGTCGTCTTCTTTCTTTCTTCCAGGTTTGTTCCCGTCTCTTTTCATTGCGCACATATGCTTTCTGTTCTTTTGTGTGGCTCTTTGTCTGTTTCTTCTTTCTTTATGCCGGGGTTGCCCCAAAAAGAGGCGCCGCCATTGCTTTGTTTGCATATGGGGGGGCTCTTTTTGTTTTTCTGGTACTTTGTTCCGGGTTACCGCATTTTCTTTTTTGTTTCTTGCTTGGCTGAACGGGTTTTTCGCTGTCTGCTTTTATGTGATTTTTGCTTGCTTTTGTATTTCTTCTTTGTAGGTAAGAGTTTTATGTCTCGAAAGGTTCTTCAGGCGATGTCGACCAAGATTCCAAGTGGTCTTGGTTGGGTAGACCCTCTTCCTCTAAAAGTCCCTTCTGTGGTAGATTCTGAATATTTGGCTAGGTTCCGTAGGCACTGTAGTATATGTGAGAATAGAGAGTCTGAGAGGGATTATGAGCTAGTAGCCCCGGATTCCGAGGAGAGAGTTTGCTTCCCGCCTTTAGATAGTTCAGAGAAGCTCTTCTTTTATGCTTATGATTGTTTTTTCTCTAAGCTGAGTGTCCGACTTCCTTTTACCGACCTGGAGTCCGAGGTGTTGTGGTCTTGTAACCTTGCCCCTACGCAGCTCCATCCAAATTCTTGGGCGTTTTTAAAGCTGTTTCAACTTTTGTGTCAGTTTTTGGGCGTCGCTCCCTCTATTTCTCTTTTTTCCTATTTGTTTGTGTTGACGAAGCCGGGGTCGGGTGGAGGGAAGGTGTCTTGGGTCTCTTTTAGGGCTAACCAGGGAAGGAAGTTTTGTACCCTTTATGATGAGTCCTTTCATGATTTCAAGAACTTTTATTTCAAGGTCCGGGCTACTGGAGACGTCTGACCTTTCTTTCTGGATGAGAGTGGGGAGCCTTCTTTTCCTCTTTGTTGGCAGGAGAATGTAGTGTCTGCTAAGTATACTTTTGAGAGTCTAGATGAGGTTGAGCAGGCTTTTGTGGGTGTGGTGAGCAGTTTATGGGGTCGGGCACCTCACTTGGATACGAAGAAAATGTTGGGGGATCCAAGCCTTCTCCGTTCCGAGTTAGGTAGTTTCCCGACCTCTCCGAGATTCTTCTTTTTCAATATTGTTGTTTTACTTGTTTTTGGTTGAAATTCTGTTGTGGTAATCCTTTTCTTTATATTTCTGCAGAGATGTCTTCTCAGGCGGATTCCATGAAGTTCCTTCGTCGGACGAAGAAGTCTGTGGCTGCTCGAAATATCGAGGCTGAGGCTTCTGCTCGATCTTCTCCGCAGAAGGCTACCGTGGGTGTTCAGACTCGGTCGAAGACTATTCCGACTCCCCAGTTCCGAGCTATAAATCAAGACCCTCCGACCTCCGGGCCTGCTACCTCTTCTCCTCCCCCGTTCTCGGGTCCTCCTCCCAAGAAGCAGAAGACCTCTCAAGAGCTTGCGGGTTTTAATGATAAGGATTTCGATGCTCTTGGTTGGATTGAACAGCATATTCTCCCTCAGACTTTTATCTCTACTGATGACGTGTCTATGGAGCATCATTTTCAGTATATGGCGCGGAGTTGTGTTCGGATGGCCAGTCTTCATGCTGCTATTGCCCGGGAGTTCAAGAAATCTCCCATTGGCGCGACCAGCTCCCGACTTGAGAAGGCTCAGTCCGAGTTTGAGAAGTTTAGTGAGCTGAAGGCTGCTAGGATTACGGAGCTGGAGGCCTCTTTGGAGAAGGAGAAAGCTAAAGCTACCGCGGCTGTGGCGGCAGCGAAAGCGTCCGAGGAGATGGCGAAGGCGGCGACGGAGAATTATACTCGGGTATATGCCGAGCTTGTGGAGACAAGGGAGAAGTTGCAATCTGCTCAGGATGATTTTTACGAGCTGGAAGGCCATGTGGCTAAGGGTATGGATGCTATGTTCGAGAATTTGAAGGCTCAGGTCCGGGTTCTTGCTCCTGACCTGGATCTGAGCTTATTTAGTACGGATAACGTTGTTGTGGAGGGAAAGATTGTTCCTGCTCCCAATGAGGATGAGGTGCCGGTGTCCGATCCCAAGGTTCCGGTGTCCGACCTCAAGGTTCCGGTTGCGGACCCGACTTCACCTTTGGCCGGGGATGGATCTGGTGTGGAGGTTTCAAGCCGAGATGATGGTGCTGTCAAGGCTGTCCCGATTTCTATGGTTCTTCCTCTGCAGCCTTCTACCGATGTGGAATCCGGAAAGGACCTTGATCCTCTGTAATCTTTTATTTTTGGTTCTTTGCCCGGCCTGTGGGCTCTTTTGTTTTTGGATGGTTGCTGTGAACGCTTTGGATGCTTTTTTGCTATTAGCTACTTGTAGTAACTTTTTAGCTTATTATGCGGTGTTTTGCTTTGACTTTTTGTTCCGCTTTTATGCTTTTTAGTTGTTTTTTGGATAACAACTTTTTAGCTAGCGCTTTGAAACTTCCGTTTTGTCCTTTCCTTCGTTTTCGTTTCTTCGCTTGTACTTTTTTAGTTGTTTTTGGATAACAACTTTTTTAGTAAGCGTTTTCGAAACTTCGTTTTGTCTTTTCCTTCGATTTCGTTTCTTCGCTTTGTACTTTTTAGTTGTTTTTGTATAGCAACTTTTTAGTAAGCGTTTTCGAAATCTTGGTTTTGCCTCTTCCTTTGATTTCGTTTTTTCGCTTGTACTTTTTAGTTGTTTTTGTATAGCAACTTTTTAGTAAGCGTTTTCGAAATCTTGGTTTTGCCTCTTCCTTTGATTTCGTTTTTTCGCTTGTACTTTTTAGTTGTTTTTGTATAGCAACTTTTTAGTAAGCGTTTTCGAAATCTTGGCTTTTGCTGCTTTAAGGCTTCTTTCTTGGATCCGGGTTTTTCCTCGGACCTCGGGTGTTCGAGTACTTCCCTTTGTTGGGTCCGACCTTGTCGTTGGTCGGCCTTTTAAGTTATTTTTGTAATCTCTTTTTATTTGGCTTTTTTGAACCTTTTCAGAGTTACTTTATAACTTCTCACATTAATTTGAACCTCGTCGCTTTATCTTTGCCGACCTTGTGCGGTCTTTTTGGCAAATGATTTTTTGCGTTTTGCCGAGCATAAATTAATGCGCCTTGGCGGGGTACTTTTTCAGGATTTGTTTCATCACGAGGAAGAACAAAAGAAAATAGAAAGATTTGATTAGTATTTAAAAAAGAAAGAATATTTACAGAGTGTTTACCCTTGACTAGGTCGGGTGCCTTACTTGACCGGGTGTCTCATTAAAAAACCCCTGTAGGGGAAAAAGAGTACACCTCGGGTCAAATTTTTCTAGCTATAGTACCGTCTTAGATTGCAGGCGTGCCAGGCCCTGGGCAGCTCATTGCCTTCTAGGTCGGATATCTTGTAATAGCCTGTTCCTAAGACTTCTGTTACTTTGTAGGGTCCTTTCCAGTTTGCGGCTAGCTTTCCTTCTCCCGACTTTTGTGTTCCGATGTCATTTCGGATTAAAATTAGGTCGTGAGTGGAGAAGCTTCGTTTTATTACCTTCTGATTGTATCTGAGGGCCGTTCGCCGTTTTAAGGCTTCTTCTCGGATCCGGGCCCTTTCTCGGACCTCGGGGAGGAGGTCGAGTTCTTCCTTTTGTGCCTGCGGGTTACCTTCTTCGTTGTAGAAGATGACTCTGGGTGACCCTTCATCTATTTCGATAGGAATCATTGCCTCCATCCCATAAGCTAGTCGGAATGGCGATTCTCCTGTTGTAGAGTGTGGAGCTGTCCGATATGCCCATAGCACCTGGGGGAGCTCTTCAGCCCATGCCCCTTTGGCCTCTTGGAGTCTCCGTTTTAACCCGGCCAAGATGACTTTATTTGCAGCCTCTGCTTGTCCATTGGCTTGTGGGTGCTCGACTGAGGTGAATTGCTGTTTGATTTTTAGTTCGGCCACCAAGTTCTGAAAACTTGTGTCCGTGAACTGTGTTCCATTGTCTGTTGTGATGGAGTAGGGGACTCCGAACCTTGTGACAATATTTTTGTATAGGAATTTGCGACTTTTCTGAGCCGTAATGGTGGCTAAGGGTTCAGCTTCGATCCACTTTGTGAAGTAGTCGACCCCTACTATGAGGTATTTGACTTGCCCCGGTCCTGGGGGAACGGGCCGAGTAGGTCAAGTCCCCATTTTGCGAAGGGCCATGGTGCGGTGATGCTGATGAGGTCTTCGGGTGGTGCTTTGTGGAAGTTGGCGTGTTTTTGGCAGGGGGGGCATATTTTCACAAACTCCGTTGCGTCTCTTTGCAAAGTTGGCCAGTAGAACCCGGCTCGGACTACTTTCTTGGATAACGCCTGAGCTCCGAGGTGGTTCCCACACATGCCTCCGTGGACTTCTTCGAGGACGCTCTTTGTTTCTGAGGTCGGGACGCACCTAAGGAGGGGGTTTGCGAATCCTCTTCTGTATAATACGTCGTGAATTAGTGTATAATTCTGGGCGTCTTTCGTGAGTCTTTTAGCTTCCTTTCTTTCAGTGGGGAGAGTTCCCGACTTCAGGTAGTTGAGTATGGGGGTCATCCATCCTTGCTGTTGGTTGGATATTTAGCGTTTCTTCTTCTCTTGTCACGGAGGGAGATTGTAAGGTTTCCTGGAGGAGACTTCTGTTGTTGCCTCCGGGCTTGGTGCTGGCGAGCTTTGAGAGGGCGTCTGCCCGGGCGTTTTGTTCCCGCGGTATGTGTTGGATCTATATTTCTGAAAAGTGGCGTAATTGTGCCTGTGTTTGGTCCAGGTATTTCTTCATAGTTGGGTCTTTGGCCTGGTAGCTTCCATTTACTTGTGATGTGACGACCTGGGAGTCGCTGAAGATCGTGATTTTCTGGGCTCCGACCTCTTCGGCTAGTTTTAGGCCTGCTAGTAGGGCCTCGTATTCGGCTTGGTTGTTCGAGGCCTGGAACTCGAATTTTAGGGATAGTTCTATCCGCGTTCCTTGGTCGCTTTCGAGTATAACCCCTGCTCCACTTCCTGTTTTGTTTGAGGACCCGTCGACATACAGGTTCCATGAGAGTGGGGTTCCAGGGGTCTCAGTGTATTCTGCGACGAAGTCGGCTAGATACTGAGATTTTATGGCAGTCCGGGCTTCATAGTGGAGGTCGAACTCGGACAGTTCCACCGCCCATTGTAGGATTCGTCCCGCCAGGTCTGTTTTTTGTAGGATGTGTCTCATGGGTTGGTTTGTCCGGACTTTGATGGTGTGGGCTTGAAAGTAGGGACGGAGCCTCCGAGCTGTGAATACTAGGGCGTAGGCGAATTTTTCTATTTTCTGATAGTTTAATTCAGCCCCTTGTAGTGCCTTGCTTACAAAGTATATGGGGTGTTGTCCTTGGTTATTTTCTCGTATTAATGCTGAAGCGACTGCTCGATGTCCGACCGAGAGGTATAGTATGAGCTCTTCCCCTTTTAAAGGTCGGGTTAGGATTGGTGGCTGCCCGAGGAATTCCTTGAATTCTTGAAAGGCTTTTTCGCACTCCGGGGTCCATGAGAAGGGTTTCCCTTTCTTTAGGAGTAAGTAGAGAGGTAGTGACTTTATCGCTGATCCTGCCAAGAATCTTGATAGGGCGGCCAGCCTTCCATTCAGTTGTTGTACTTCTTTGACACACGTCGGGCTTTTCATATTGAGTATTGCTTGGCATTTATCCGGGTTCGCTTCGATGCCCCTTTGAGTCAGCATGAAGCCTAAGAACTTTCTAGCTTCTGCGGCGAAGGTGCACTTTGTCGGGTTAAGTCTCATGTTGTGTTTTCTGAGGGTGCCGAAGACGCTGGCGAGGTCGGTCAGTAAGTTTCTGTCTTCTTGTGTCTTTACCAGCATGTCGTCGACGTACACCTCTAGCTGTAGTCCGATGTGCTCTGAGAACACTTTGTTCATTAGCCTCTGGTAGGTTGCCCCTGCGTTCTTCAGCCCAAAGGGCATTACTACGTAGCAGTAGTTTGCCCTTGGGGTTATGAACGAGGTTTTTTCTTGGTCGGGTCCGTACATCGGGATTTGATTGTATCCCGAGTATGCGTCCATGAAGGAGAGATATCTGTAGCCTGAGGCTGCGTCTACTAAGGCGTCGATGTTTGGTAGTGGATATGGGTCTTTGGGGCAGGCTTTGTTGAGGTCTGTGTAATCGACGCACATCCTCCACTTTCCGTTGGGCTTTTTTACCAGGACCACGTTTGCAAGCCATAGGGGATATTTTACTTCCTTAATGAACCCTGCATCTAGTAGTGCTTGTACTTGTTCTTTTATCGCTTGCATGCGCTCGGGTCCGAGCTTCCGGCGTCTTTGTTGGACAGGTCGGGATCCCGGGTAAACTGATAGCTTATGGCACATCAAGTCGGGGCTTATGCCTGGCATGTCGGAGGCTTTCCAGGCGAAGAGGTCGGAATTCTCTTTTAAGAGGGTTATGAGTTCCTCTTTTAGGCCCGTTTTGAGGTTCGCTCCTATGTTTGTTATTTTTTCAGGTGTGTTCCCAATCTGGACTTTTTCGGTCTCTCCCTCTGGTTGTGGTCGAAGATCTTCTCGGGACTGCACTCGTCCGAGTTCTATCGTGTTGACCTCCTTCCCTTTTAGGCTCAGGCTTTCATTGTAGCATCGTCGCGCTAGTTTTTGGTCGCCTTTTAGGGTAGCGATTCCCTTTACGGTAGGGAACTTCATGCAGAGGTGTGGGGTCGAGACTATAGCTGCCAGTCTGTTTAGGGTTGGTCGCCTAATGAGGGCATTATATGCCGAAGTGACGTCGACCACAATGTAGTCGATGCTTAATGTTTTAGATTGCTCGCCTCTTCCAAAGGTAGTGTGTAGCGGGATGTATCCTAAGGGATGGATCGGGGTGTCCCCTAGCCCAAATAGGTCGGTGGGATAGGCCTTCAGTTCTTTTTCTTCAAGTCCGAGCTTGTCGAATGCCGTTTTGAACAGGATATCTGCCGAGCTTCCCTGGTCAATCAGGGTTCGATGTAAGTTGGCGTTTGCTAGGATAATGGTGACTACCATTGGATCGTCGTGCCCGGGAATTATCCCTTGAGCGTCTTCTCGGGTAAATGAGATAGTAGGTAACTCGGGCAGGGGGCTGTCTTCTCGGACATGATAGACTTCTTTGAGGTGTCTTTTTCGCGAGGATCTGGATGTTCCCCCGCCTGCAAAACCTCCATTTATCATGTGAATGTGTCTTTCAGGGGTTCGCGGGGTTTGTTCGGCCCGACCTTCGTTATCTCCCCGCCTTCTCTTCCTGGTCTCTTCTCCTTTTTCTGCTATGTATCTGTCGAGTTTTCCTTCTCTGGCCAGTTTTTCTATAACATTTTTTAGGTCATAGCAGTCGTTAGTAGAATGACCGTAGAGCTTGTGATATTCACAGTATTCGGACCGATCTCTTCCCGCTCTCTTGTGTTTTAGCGGTCGGGGCGGTGGGATCTTTTCGGTGTGGCATACTTCTCTGTAGACGTCTACCAGGGAGACTCGGAGGGGGTGTAGTTGTGGTACTTCCGTGGCTTGTCCGAGTTGGGGTCTTCTTTTTCTTTTGTTCCCGATCCCGATCTCGGAGTGGGTAGGTTGATTCCTTCCTAGAAGAGTCTCTTAGCTGGGAGGTTTCCTCCATGTTGATATATTTTTTTGCCCGCTCCTGCACCTCGTATAGGGAGGTTGGGTAGCGCTTGGATAGGGATTGGCTAAACGGTCCCTCTTTTAGGCCGTTTGCTAGTCCCATGATGGCCGCTTCAGTGGGTAAGTGTTGTATGTCCAGGCAGGCTTTGTTGAATCGCTCCATGTATTCTCGGAGAGTTTCTTGGTTACCTTGCTTGATCCCGAGTAGACTGGGGGCATGCTTTGTCTTGTCCTTTTGAATAGAGAATCTTGTTAGGAATTTTTTGGTTAGGTCTTCGAAGCTGGTGATTGATCTTGGTGGCAGGTTGTCGAACCACTTCATGGCTGACTTGGTGAGAGTGGTGGGGAAGGCTTTGCACCGAATCGCGTCGGAGGCATCAACTAGGTACATTCTGCTTCTGAAGTTGCTGAGGTGGTGACTTGGATCGGTGGTGCCGTCGTAGAGATCCATATCAGGTGGTTTGAAGTTTCGCGGTACCTTCTCCTTCATGATCTCTTGCGTGAAGGGATCATGGTTGCCTTCGGGGGTGGTGTCGCGTTCTGTCCGATCTTTCAGGTTGGCCTCTATTTTTCGTAGTTTTTCTTCTAATTCTCTGCGCTTGCGAGCCTCCCTTCTCAGATCTTGTTCAGTTTCTTTTTGCTTCTTTATGTCCTCTTCGAGTTGTTTCAGTCGGTTTTGTTGTGCCCGGACTGCTTCTAGAATTTCTGAGCTCTTTTCTTTTTCGGGATTTTGTGGATCTTTGTTTGGGAGCGATGTCTTTGGGCGATTCTGTTTGTTTCCTCCTGGAGTGCGTGGTGATAGAGGGCTGTCCGGTCGTTCTCCGGTGTCAACTTCCTCCTCTTGTTCTGATGCAGCGTGGTCATTGTTGAGAGGGTCGTCCGCCATGGTAAAGGGATGACTTCCAGGTCCCCGGCAACGGCGCCAATGTTCCGGGGGTTACCTGAAACGTGTAGCTCGGTCGTCTGGAGATGCCCGAGGTGGGGGTCAGGGACCCGAGCTTGATGTGTTGGCGATTGGTGGTTGTACCTGCAATGACACTCCGATGCTTAAGTTAGCATGGGTCCAAGCAGATATGTGTAGAATGTGGAATGTATGTCATACCTGGGTGCTCCAGTGTATTTATAGTAGTTGGTCGTAATCTTCCCTGGATAAGATATTCTTATCTTATCTTATCTTTTGGGAGTTTTACCTCTATCTTTGCGGAACCGCCTTTCCTAGGCTTTTTCGGCCTTTAGGTTTTGGGCTTCGTTCCTTTTTGATGGGCCTTCTTAGCTTTATTTGTCCGAGGTCCGACCTTAGGCGTGGGCCTTGGGATGAGGTCGGACCTTTCATGGATTTTGCCGAGTTTGGAGGAGCTCGGTCAGGGTATGAACAGGTACCAAGGGAGGTCTTATGGAAGGTTTTAGAAAAGAGGAGAGTAAGGATCGCATATATTCGGGCAATCAAAGACATGTATGATGGGGCCACAACTAGTGTGAAGACTCAAGGTGGTGTGACAGAGGAATTCCCTATTGGTATAGGATTACACCAGGGATCATCCTTAAGTCCATACCTTTTCACATTAGTCTTGGAAGTACTCACAGAGCACATCCGAGAGCCTGTGCCATGGTGCATGCTTTTTGCCGATGATATCGTCCTTATGGGAGAGTCAAGGGAAGACCTAAATAAGAAGTTGGAGTTATGGAGAGAAGCTCTAGAAGTGTATGGTCTGCGCATAAGCCGTAACAAGACGGAATATATGGAATGTAAATTCAGTCTGAGAAGGGAAAACTCCAATATAGAGGTGAAGATTGGAGAAAACATCCTACGAAAAGTTAAAAGTTTTAAGTATCTTGGGTGCATCATACAGGATAATGGAGAGATTGAACAGGATGTAAATCATAGGATCCAAGCAGGTTGGTCAAAATGGCGGAGTGCATCTGGTTTTATATGCGACAAAAAAGTGCCTTTAAAACTTAAAGGTAAATTCTATTGCACCGCTATAAGACCGGCTATGCTGTATGGTACGGAGTGTTGGGCGGCTAAAGGGGAGCACGAACATAAGCTGAGTGTGGCAGAGATGAAGATGTTGAGATGGATGAGTGGTCATACGCGATTGGATAAAATAAGGAATGAAGATATAAGGGAGAGAGTTGGAGTAGCACCCATTGTGGAAAAGATGGTTGAATCGCGTCTCAGGTGGTTTGGACATGTGGGAAGAAGACCGATAGAACATCCAGTCAGGAGGGTGGATGAGATGGAAGATGGACAAAGAGCGAAAGGCAGAGGAAGACCTAAGAAGACCATCCGTGAGGTGGTCAAACGAGATCTACATGTAAACGGTCTCTCTGTAGACATGATACATGACAGAGCACAATGGCGTCATTTGATTCATGTAGCCGACCCCACTTAGTGGGACAAGGCTTTGTTGTTGTTGATGACTTGACTAACAAGAAACTAAAAGATATGATTCTAAAATTCAAATATTGAACCTTTCTTAAAAAGAAAGTAACAAACTTGAAATTTTGAATCACAACATTAATTGTTAGCAAGGATTTTCGAAAATATTAAAAGAAAAAGGAAAAAGATTTTATTTTGAAAAAGATATGATTGATAAGAGAGGATATGAAAAAGATAAGGTTTTGAAAAATTAGTTTTGAAACTTGAAAAATTGAAAAAGATTTGAATTGAAAACAAAACTACCTCCTTGGTGCTACCATTCTGGGCGTTTAACGCCAGGATAGCACCAAGGAGGTAGTTTTGTTTTCAATCCATTCTGGCGTTTAACGCCCACTTGGTTACCTCCTTAGGCGTTAAACGCCAGAATTCCTTTTTCACTGGGCGTTTTGAACGCCCAGCTTTTTCTTTGTGATTCCTCTGTTGTATGTTCTGAATCTTTAATTCTCTATATTATTGACTTAAAAAATAATTTTGAAAATTTTTTTGAATTTTTTTATGATGAGAGAGAAAAACAACAAAATGTAACTAATCATGAAAAACTAAGATCAAATAAACAATGCATGCAAGAACACTTTGAATGTCAAGATGAACATCAAGAACATATTTTTGAAAATTTTTAATAAAAGAAAGACATGCAAGACACCAAACTTAGAAATTGACACTAGACTCAAACAAGAAACATAAAATATTTTTTATTTTTATGAGTTTATAAAAAAATTTTGTAATTTTTTCGAAAAATTTTTTGAAAAAGAAAATAAGAAACTCAAAATTTTTAATAAGAATTCCAGGAATCATGCAATGCTAGTCTAAAACTTCAGTCTAAAAAGATTAGACATGGTCAGCCAAGCTTCAGCAAGACATTGCATACAACAGCCAAATTGATGGGAATCAACTAGCTCCTGTGATGATAAAAGCATCATCTGAAACTCTAGAATTCATTCTTAAAAATTTTGAAGAAGAAAATAAAAAGAAAAATACCTAATCTAAGCAACAAGATGAACCGTTAGTTGTCCAAACTCGAATAATTCCCGGCAACGGCACCAAAAACTTGGTACACGAAATCGTGATACACAACTTCGTGCAGCTGACCAGCAAGTGCATTGGGTCGTCCAAGTAATACCTTACGTGAGTAAGGGTCGATCCCACGGAGATTGTTGGCTTGAAGCAAGCTATGGTCATCTTGTAAATCTCAGTCAGGCAGATTCAAATGGTTATGGGGTTTTGATAAGTAAAAGATAAATAAAACATAAAATAGGATAGAAATACTTATGCAATTCATTGGTGGGAATTTCAGATAAGCGTATGAAGATGCTTTGTTCCCTCTGAGCCTCTACTTTCCTATTGCCTTCATCCAATCATTCATACTCGTTTCCATGGCAAGCTGTATGTAGGTGGATCACCGTTATCAATGGCTACCATTCATCTTCTCAGTGAAAATGGTCCTCTACAGTTTTCCACATGGCTAATCAACTGTCGGTTCTCGATCGTGTCGGAATAAGATCCATTGATCCTTTTTCAAACTGTCACTGCACCCCACAGTCACGAGTTTGAAGCTCGTCACAGTCATCCCATCCTAGATCTTACTCGGAATACTACAGACAAGGTTTAGACTTTCCGGATCTCAAGAATGCTGCCCATGTGATTCTAGCTTATACCACGAAGACTCTGATCGCATGGAATGGAAGCTCTGTTGTCAGGAGAGGCAACCATGTGTCGCGAACCAATAGGCCAAGAGATACACACTCAAGCTCTCGCAGATAGAACGGAGGTGGTTGTCAGACACGCGTGCATAAGGGAGGATGGTGATGAGTGTCACGGATCATCACATCCATCAGGTTGAAGTACGAAGGAATATCTTGGAACAAGAATAAGCTTGAATTGAATAGAAAACAGTAGTAATTGCATTAATTCATGAGGAACAGCAGAGCTCCACACCTTAATTTATGATGTGTAGAAACTCCACCGTTGAAAATACATAAGAACAATTGGCCATGCCTCCCAAATAGCATGAGACAAACAAAAAAGAGTTCAAAGACCTGATCCCAAGATCAAAGATGATCAAAAGATCACAGATGATCCAAAAGATGAAAATACAATAGTAAAAGGTCCTATTTATAGAGAACTAGTAATCTAGTGTTTACAGAAATAAGTAAATGATGCAGAAATCCACTTCCGGGGCCTACTTGGTGTGTGCTTGGGCTGAGCATTGAAGCTTTCACCTGCATAGGCTTCTCTTGGAGTTAAACGCCAGATCTGGTGCCAGTTTGGGCGTTTGACTCCTGCTTTTATGCCAGATTGGGCGTTTTACGCCAGAATTTTTATGCTGACTTGGAACGCCAGTTTGGGCCATCAAATCTCGGGAAAAGTATAGACTATTATATATTTCTGGAAAGCCCAAGATGTCTACTTTCCAACGCAATTGAGAGCATGGCAATTGAGCTTCTATAGCTCCAGAAACTCCAGTTCGAGTAAAGGGAGGTCAGAATCCAACAGCATCTGCAGTCCTTTTTCAGCCTCTGAATCAGATTTTTGCTCAGGCCCCTCAATTTCAGCCAGAAAATATCTGAAATCACAGAAAAACACACAAACTCATAGTAAAGTCCAGAAATATGATTTTTGTATAAAAACTAATAAAAATATACTAAAAACTAACTAAATCATACTAAAAACTATCTAAAAATAATGCCAAAAAGCATATAAATTATCCGCAAGCAAACCAACACAACCTAAAGAAGTGACAAGTTAGTATGGCTAGTGTGTAAAAATTATATATGGATAAAAAAGGGCCAAGTCCAATAAGGTAGAATAACAAGCAAAGGCCCAACTAGTGATCCAAGCTCATTCATTCTTATGAATGCTAACCAAGAGATAAAACTTCACTTCCATCTAAACTAAACACAAACCAACCGAACCACTTCTCTCTCTTCTCTTTGTCTCTCTTCTCTCTCGCCCACGTGAAGCTTTTCAAAAGCTAAACAAGAAAAAGAAACTCTTCTTAGGGTTCAAATAAAGGAAGAAAAAGATGGGTTACCAAAATCAAAAAAGAAGAAGAAAGTAAAAGAAGCTAGGACTTCAAGCAAAGATCGCATCTGAAGGCTACATTAGAAAAATATTTTTTTCTTTGTGCTTCATTGAAGATTGTTAAAGAAATCTCCTCTCTTCATGCACTGAACTGGAAAGATCAAGAAGTTAAAGATTATGGAGCTCTTCTACAGATCAACAGACAAAAAAAAACCTTGGAGTCAAAGCACAAATAAATGGCTCAAATCCTTCAATGTATTTGGAGAAGGATGAAAGAGAAGATGGTAGGTATGGATGCATGTATGGTTCCATCACTGTTGTGGGGAAGAATAGATGTAGACCACATTACACATGGTGGCTGATCCAAGATATATAGTTGTGTCACTTTTCTTTCTCCGTTCTGATTTTGGTTTTATTTTCTAAGAGACAAAATAAAATTGTCTCTTGCTTATTCTAACCATCAAGATGTTACAGTAACTCTGTACTCATACAATTCTGTTATGGCTCCTCTATTAATAAGAGAAAATAAAAATGTCTCTTGGGCTTTCAACAAAAGAAGACTTATTAGATTCTTTAAAGTTCCATCCAGTTTAAATTAAAAGCTGATGCTAGGGCATCTAGGCCAGTTTCACTGACCTTTTCTTTACTGTTTTAGGATAGTTTCATGCATTTTCTTAGTGAATAAGGCAAGTTTTGGATGAAATTACACTTACACCTTGATTCAAGCAACTTTTGTGAACTTTGCATAAACTCATGAGTATTTTGCTAGAATTGCATGATAAATTGATGATGCATAATCTCATGACTTTGGCTAGAGCTTTGATGCACTTTAATTGCTTGTTTTCATGGCAAAGGAAGCAAGGAAGAACCACGTTGGTATTCACGTTAACCTAGTTAACGTGAACACCAACGTGGAATGGTAAAGCTTGCAACGTTAATGAGAAAAGTGATCACCAATAACACCTGCGAAGCCATCCAAAGCTCACGTTACTTGCCACGTTAACTAAGTTAACGTGGTAGTTAACGTAGAAGAAAAAGGAACTCCAACGTTAAGAGAAAAAGTGAACACCACTAACATTGGAGAACTTGGCAATGATCCACGTTAAGAGTCATGTTAACTTAGTTAACGTGAACTCTAACGTTAACGTGGAAGAGGAAAACAAGAGCCAACGTTAGTGACACTCACTTTTGTCACTAACGTTGGACCAACTAGCATTGCCTACGTTAACTTTCACGTTAAGATTATTAACGTGAAAGTTAACGTGGAGTTGAGATCAAAGAGCCAACGTTAATGACACTCACTTTTGTCACTAATGTTGGAAGATGGCATCACTACTACGTTAAGAGCCACATTAACTTAGTTAATGTGAGTTCCAACGTAGAGAATGTGGCATTTGGAGCGTTAGTGACAAAGGTGAGTATCACTAACGCTCTCGAAGGTGGATCACACCTACGTTAAGAGTCACGTTAGCTATACTAACGTGGACTCTAACATAGGAACAAAGGGGCACTAAGCAACGTTAATGGGAAAAGTGATTCCCATTAACGTTTGCGAAGGGGTATAAGCCAACGTTATTGGGAAACGTGAGTCCCAATAACATTGGCCAAGTTTAGAGAAAGCAACGTTAGTGGTTACGTTAAGACCACTAACGTTGGATTTAACGTGGATATATAAGGTTGGAACGTTAGTGGAAAAAGTGAATGCCACTAACGTTCTCGAACCCACAATGGCAATTAACGTTAAATCTTACTAAATACCCAAAGCCTAATTCATATTTCTCTGTAAGTTGGTCCCACTAAAGATGAGAACTGCTTCAACTCAAGATCCAAAGCCCACATCCAAGACTTGAAGAACTCACTAGAAGATCAAGAGGAGTAGAATATATAGGAGTAGTTTTGAACTATAGAGAAGCTTGGCACATTTGTGAACTACTCTCTATAGATTTACTTTTCTGCACTTTTAGCATGGATTCTTCTTTTCTGCCATTTTTCATTTCTAGAGCTATGAACAACTAAACCCCTTTCATTGGGTTAGGGAGCTCTGTTGTAATTTGATGGATCAATTATAGTTTTCATTCTTCTTCTTCTTTCTTTTCTCTTGATCTTACTAGAAAGCTTTCGATCTTAATTCCTTTGAGCCTTGGAAAATAGATGAGGAGATCATGCTAGAAATACTTTCTCATGTTGGACCAAATTGGGGTCTGGGCGGATATAGTCACATGTAATCCTCCCAACACTTTGATTTGGAAATATATGTGGTATAATCAGTGACCACACTTCATCACTTCCCATGAGCAATTAAATTAAGGAATTGGGCAATTGTTCAAGCTTAGAGAAATTGGATTGCCAAGGAATTGGGATTCAATCACTTAAGATTGCCAAGGAGATCAATGAATGCATTAATTGAGGAAGAGATGAGAATGAACTTGATCCGGAGAATGCAACATCTCCTAAACCCAATGATTTCCCCATTTCTAATCTTATCCATTCTATTTACTTTCTGCCATTTAATTTCATGCTCATTACCCCAAATCCCCATTTAAGATTCTGCACTTTAATTTCTGTTATTTACTTTCCAGTCATTTAAATTTCTACATCTCAATCTAAATTTTGTTTAGCTCAACTAGCATATTCTTCTAACTAAAGTTGCTTGACCAATCAATCTTTGTGGGATTCGACCTCACTCTATTGTGAGTTTTACTTGACGATAATTCGGTATACTTGCCGAAGAGAAATTTGTTGAGAGACAAGTTTTCATGCATCAAAAGCAAGGAAAGAAAAAAGAGATCTATATTCAACCTCCCTTCTCTAAGCCACTGATACCCATCAATTAGTATCAGAACTTGGTCTCAAGACATCAAGCTTCATAACTTGGAACAAAGATAAGATAGCCAACAACATGGAATCCAATATTGTGGCTTACACTCTGACGGAAGGGCAATCCAACAACAGACCCCCATTCTTCAATGGAAAGAATTACAACTACTGGAATGAAAGAATGAAGATCTTTGTGCAGTCTGTAGATTACAATATCTGGAAATCATCATGAATGGTCCATAAATTCCAACCAAAACAAATGCTAAAGGAGTTGCTCCTCTTAAAGAAGAAGCAAATAGAATGACGAAGACAAGAAAAAAGTGGAGTTAAATGCTAAAGCTGTCAACATGCTAAACTGCGCCATCAGCTTTGAGGAGTACTGGAAGGTATCTAGATGCAAAATAGCAAAAAAATAGTGAATAAATTCTAAGTTACTCATGAGGGTTCTAAACAAGTAAAAGAGACAAGAATTGACATGCTGAGTAAAGAATATGAAATATTTGCTATGAAGGAATGAGTAATCATAGATGATATGTTTGAAAGATTCTCTATCATCATAAATAGCTTGGATGCTATGGGAATAACTCATTCTGAATAGGTGCTGGTGAGAAAAGTTCTGAAAAGCCTAACCAAAGAGTGGAAAACTAAGGCTACTGTCATTTCTGAAAGCAATAACCTGAGCAAAATAACCTATGATAAGCTAAGAGAAAAGTTACTACCTTATGAAACTACACACATGAAAAATGACACAAAAAAGAAAGGAGTGGCACTAAAGTCTTGTGTTGAGTTATTTGAAGATGATTCTATCAACAATTTATTAGATGACGAAATTGTATTTTTTGCTAGGAAACTAAGGAGGCTGATGAGACAAAAGGAAAGGAGCAGAGGAGGCAGATCGAAGGAACCAAAGAAAGACATCAGCAAAGTCATCTGCTATCATTGCAAGGAGGTTGGACATTTCAAATATGACTGTTCTAAGCTCAAAAGGGAAGACGGGACAAGGAAGGACAAGAAAAAGGTGATTATAGCTTCATGGAAAGATCTAAAAAATGACTTTGAAGAAGATGAAAAATTTGACCATAACTTTTAAGCTTGTCTAATGACTGATCATAATCAAGATGATGAGATTTGCCTTGCATCTAAAAACAAGAAGAACTTGGGTACTTGGATAGTGGATGCTTGATAAAAGAGGTTTGTCGTCGGTCTAAATAATTTCCTCAAATGAATGAAGTCTTCTCGTTGTAAGTATAGCTCTAAACCAACAAACAATCCTCCCAATCAAAAATATTGGTTGTCACAAGTACAAACACCAATAAAAATTTTTAACCGAAGTATTTAAATCTCGGGTTGTCTCACAAGGAATTGCGATGAAGTGCTCAATTATTGGCTATGAAGATGTAAAGGGGTTTGATTTGGAAAAAGGGGCAAGAAAAGTAAACGAACAACTAAAGAAAGCAATTAATAAAAGAGAGACATCCTTGGCAAGAATTGAGAATCTAAGCTTTCTATCCTAGTCACTAATAACAATAATTAACAAGAATTTATCTTATTACGTCATCCCCGACAATGGAAGAAGGTATCATATTATCTTCACACTCGAAGAAAATCTAATAAGACTAGCTAATCTCAATTCAAATGTCCTAATCAACTTACTAAGTGAATTAGCAAGAGATTATAGTTAATGGAAACAATACTAGCTAACAACTCTAGATCACCAACATAGTTGGGTCTAATGACTCAAGATCACCTAGTTTCTCTTTCCAAGCAAAGAATGCTAGAAAATCTACTCTAAAGCCCAACCAAGCATTTTGTCAAACACTTGGTGGGTATGAAAGAAAAACATAATAAATTGCAAAGGAAACAAGATCACCAACTCAAATCATCAATAAAACATCAAACATCAATTTGCATTAAAGGAGATCCAAATCCAATATAAGTTCAACAACACAAAAGAGAGCATTAAGTGAAATTAACAAGAAAAGCAAGAGAAACAAAGGTGTATGGTGCACGAAATTGCAATCACACTTTTGCAATCCCGCACAACTAACCAGCAAATGCACTGGGTCGTCCAAGTAATACCTTACGTGAGTAAGGGTCGATCCCACGGAGATTGTCGGCTTGAAGCAAGCTATGGTTATCTTGTAACTCTTAGTCAGGAGATTAGTAATTCTCAGGTTTAATTGTGAAAAGTAGAAGAACATGAAATAAATACTTGTTTTGCAGTAATGGAGAACAGGTTGAGGTTTTGGAGATGCTCTATCTTCTGAATCTCTGCTTTCCTACTGTCTTCTTCTTCAAGCACGCAAGGCCCCTTCCATGGCAAGCTGTATGTAGGGTTTCACCGTTGTCAATGGTTACCTCCCATCCTCTCAGTGAAAATGTTCAACGCACTCTGTCACAGCACAGCTAATCATCTGTCGGTTCTCAATTAGGTTGGAATAGAATCCAGTGATTCTTTTGCGTCTGTCACTAACGCCCAGCCCTCAGGAGTTTGAAGCTTGTCACAGTTATTCAATCCTTGAATCCTACTCAGAATACCACAGACAAGGTTTAGACCTTCCGGATTCTCTTGAATGCCGCCATCAATTCTAGCTTATACCACGAAGATTCTGATTAAGGAATCCAAGAGATATCTACTCAATCTAAGGTAGAACGGAGGTGGTTGTCAGGCACACGTTCATAGGTGAGAATGATGATGAGTGTCACGAATCATCACATTCATCAGGTTTAGGAACAAGTGATATCTTAGAATAGAAGCAAGCATGATTGAATAAAAAACAGTAGTAATTGCATTAATCCATCAAGACACAGCAGAGCTCCTCACCCCCAACCATGGGGTTTAGAGACTCATGCCGTAGAAGATACAATGAGAAACGTGTAATCTGTCATGAGGTAGAGATACAATGTCAAAAGATCCTATTAATAGTGAACTAGTAACCTAGGGTATACAGAAATGAGTAAATGACGTAAAAATCCACTTCCGGGGTCCACTTGGTGTGTGCTTGGGCTGAGCATTGAAGCTTTCATGTGTAGAGACTTTTTCTGGAGTTAAACGCCAGCTTTTATGCCAGTTTGGGCGTTTAACTCCAATTTTTGTGCCAGTTTGGACGTTAAACGCCGGAAATTCTGAAGCTGATTTGCAATGCCGGTTTGGGCCATCAAATATCAGACAAAGTATGGACTATTATACATTGCTGGAAAGCCCAGGATGTCTATTTTCCAACACAATTGAGAGCGCGCCAATTGGGCTTCTGTAGCTCCAGAAAATTCACTTCGAGTGCAGGGAGGTCAGAATCCAACAGCATCTGCAGTCCTTTTCAGCCTCTAAATCAGATTTTTGCTCAGGTCCCTCAATTTCAACCAGAAAATATCTGAAATCACAGAAAAACACACAAACTCATAGTAAAGCCCAGAAAAGTGAATTTTAACTAAAAACTAATGAAAATGTAATAAAAACTAACTAAATATACTAAAAACATACTAAAAACAATGCCAAAAAGCGTATAAATTATCCGCTCATCACAACACCAAACTTAAATTGTTGCTTGTCCCCAAGCAACTGAAAATCAAAATGGAATAAAAAGAAGAGAATATACTATAGACTCCAAAATATCAAAGAAACTTAGCTCCAATTAGATGAGCGGGACTAGTAGCTTTTTGCTTCTGAACAGTTTTGGCATCTCACTTTATCCTTTGAAGTTTAGAATGATTGGCATCTATAGGAACTCAGAACTCAGATAGTGTTATTGATTCTCCTAATTAAGTTTGATGATTCTTGAACACAGCTACTTTATGAGTCTTGGCCGTGGCCCAAAGCACTCTATCTTCCAGTATTACCACCGGATACATACATGCCACAGACACATACTTGGGTGAACCTTTTCAGATTGTGACTCAGCTTTGCTAGAGTCCCCAATTAGAGGTGTCCAGGGTTCTTAAGCACACTCTTTTTGCCTTAGATCACAACTTTATATTTTTTTTTCTTTTTCTTTTTCCTCTTCTCTCTTGTTCTTTTCGTTTTTTTGTATTCACTGCTTTTTCTTGCTTCAAGAATCAATTTGATGATTTTTTAGATCCTCAATAACATATCTCCTTTTCCATCATTCTTTCAAGAGCCAACAATTTTAACATTCTTAAAACAACAAATTCAAAAGACATATGCACTATTCAAGCATTCATTTAGAAAACAAAAAGTATTGTCACCACATCAAACTAATTCAACTAGTTTCAAAGATGAATTCGAAATTCTGTACTTCTTGTTCTTTTGTGATTAAAGCATTTTTCATTTAAGAGAGGTGATGGATTCATAGGACATTCATAGCTTTAAGACATGAACCTTAAATTTTATTAATCATGAATTAAGAACAAGACTCAAAAATAGATATAAGATGAGACTAATAGTAATAGAAAACAAAGATTTAAATAGACTCCTAATGATAGAGGTTATCACAGAGTTAGGACTCAACAACCTTGATTCTGAGAAGTGGATGCTCCCTCAACTTGTGGGGTATTTGACCCTTCAAGGGAGAGCTTTTGGCGCTTCAACTCCTATAGCTCATGCCCTTGCTTCTCTTGTTCCTTCAGCAATTTGTAGAGCATGCAGTTTTGGTTCTGCTGTTCTTCCTTAATTTGTTCCATAGCTTCTTGCAGCTTGGCAACAGATGCTTCTAGACGAGTCCTATAGTCAATTTCAGGAAGTTCAGGGAGGAACTCCTGCGCCCTCCTTTTGATAGAGTTATCTTGCATTTGTCCTTCCATTGACCTCTTGGTGATTGGGTGCTCAATTGGGATGAATTCATCTACTCCCATCCTCACCCCAGCATCTTTACATAGTAAAGAGATTAAGCTTGGGTAAGCCAGTTTGGCTTCAGTGGAGTTCTTGTTTGCAATTGTGTAAATCTCACAAGCAATCAGATGATGAATCTCTACTTCTTTTTCCAGCATAATACAATGAATCATCACTGCTCTCTTGATAGTAACCTCAGAACGGTTACTAGTGGGCAAGATAGAACGCCCTATGAAGTCCAACCAGCCTCTTGTAACTGGTTTGAGATCTCCCCTCTTGAGTTGGTTTCTGACACCTTTTGAATTGGTCATCCACTTGGTTCCAGGGAGGCATATGTCCTCTAGAACTTGATCCAACCCCTTATCTACTCTCACCATTCTCCTATTAAAGGATTCAAGATCATCTTGTAGTTGAGGTAATTTGAAGACCTCTCTTATTTTGTCCAGATGGAAGTAAATAATTCTCCCTCTGACCATAGTTCTGTAGGTATAAAAAGCGGTTCCAGTCATTCTCTGCTTGTCTGTCAGCCACAGATTTGAGTAGAATTCCTGAACCATATTTCTTCCAACCTTTGTCTCAGGGTTGGTTAGAAACTTCCCATCCTCTGTTTCAGATTTTCTCTTGGATCTCCGGATATTCATCTTCTTTCAGATCAAATTTAACTTCCGGGATCACTGACCTTAGACCCATTATTTTGTGGTAATGGTATGCATGTTCTTTGGTTAAGAACTTCTCTTGACTCCAAAGGTCTTTTGGAGCATTCTCTTTCTTGCCTCTTGAATTGGTTTGTTTTCCTTTGGGGGCCATGATCTTGATGAGCCTTAACTTAGTGATCACGGAAAAACACACCAAACTTAGAGGTTTGCTTGTCCTCAAGCAAAAGAAAGGAAAGAGGAGAGAGAGGAGGAGAGCAAATTCGAATGGTGGGGAAGGGGGGTGTGGCCGAACATATATTTATAAGGAAGGGAGAGAGAGTTCGAAAATTTTGAAGGAGATTTGAGAAGATATGGAAAGGAATTGAGAGATATTTGAGTTTTTTTTTTTTTTTGAAGAAGATTTGGAAAGGATTTGAAAGAGATTTGAAGAATGATTTTAATTTTGAAAATTTGAAGGTGAATGATGAAAGTTTGAAATGTATTTATGTAGAAAATTATGGATCAAAACAGGAAAGTTTGAAAAAATTTGAAATGAAAAGCAAAATCTCTGTCTCCCACCTTTCTGGCGTTAAACGCCCAGAATGGTATCTATTCATACCTTGGGTCGAGCTGTCCGACCCGGGATGTTCTACAGACAAAGCGACCGACCTCTTCAGGTCAGGACAACCCGACCACTTCCCAAAGAGCTCGGTCAAGTCCTCAGGAAAGCCCAAAGAAGGGCCCAAATAGAGGAACACGCCCCAAATCCTAAGGCAGGCCCAAGCCTACAGAGAGAAGGGCGGTTCCCTTAAAGATAAGATGACCTCACTTAAAGATAAAGATAAGATAAGATAACTAACTTATCTTATCCACAGAAGGCCACATCTCACAGTTATAAATACACTGGAGCACCCAGGTATAACTCATACTCTGATTCTACTCAATACCTGCTTAATACCCTTGCTAACTTAAGCATCGGAGTCCCTTGCAGGAACCCCCCACCCTCTGGGAACGAAGGATCAGCACCACCACCAAGTCCAACAAGTCAGACACACCAGCTCCGGCCGATACCCACCTGCCGGACACGTCGGTTCTGACCAACACAGACGATCTCATCCAAGATCGACCTACAGTTTCAGGTAACCCTCGGAACATTGGCGCCGTTGCCGGGGAACCTGGAAGTCATCCCATTGACATGGTAGATGACCATGACAACGACCACGATTCAGGTTTGGAAGACAGAACGCCGCATAAAAACGCGGACACAATACTCAAAGATACTCCAGAAACTAATGGAGACAAAAATTCATCAAATTCAGGAGTAATAGAAGCACTTCAAAATCGGTTGGAGCAACTCGAGAAAGAAGCCCAACATCGACGTGAAAAGGAAGAAGATCTACGCCGGGAGATAAGGCGGCGCAAAGAACTAGAAGATAAGCTTGTAAAACTCGAAGCCGATCTTAAAACTAAAGCTACTCGATCATCCGCAGAAGATAGCTCTCAGAAAGATCAAGATCCATTCACCAGAGAAATTATGAAGACCAAAATCCCAAAATATTCCAAGCTTCCGGATATGACTCTATATGACGCCACCTCGGACCCCAACCATCATCTCAGCAACTTCAGAAGTAGAATGTACCTCACAGATGCCTCAGATGCAGTTCGCTGCAAAGCCTTTCCAACAACTCTCACCAAGACAGCCATTAAATGGTTTGACAACCTACCTCCAAAATCCATCTCGAGTTTCGACGATCTGGCCAAGAAGTTCCTGGCCCGATTCTCCATACAAAAGGACAAAGCCAAACACGCACCTAGCCTACTAGGGGTCAAGCAAGGAGATCGGGAGAGCCTTCGCAATTACATGGAAAGATTCAACAAAACATGCATGGACATACAAAGTCTACCAACAGAGGCTGCCATTATGGGCCTTATAAATGGCCTACGAGAAGGACCATTTAGCCAATCTATATCAAAGAGATACCCTACATCCTTAGACGAAGTACAAGAACGGGCACAAAAATACATCAACATGGAGGAAAACTCTCGACTTGGCGAAACCTCAAGGTTCGCTTCTGCCTACCGAGATAAAGAATCCAAGAAAAAGGAAGATCGCTACGGAGAGAAAATCAAAAGATATCATAACTATACTCCTCTTAGGGTATCCTTGGTAGATGTTTACAAAGAAGTCTGCCATACAGAGAAAATCCCTCCAGCTCGGCCACTTAAAGGCAAAAGAGGAGGAGGAAATCGGAATGAATACTGTGAGTATCACCGACTTCGAGGGCATTCCACCAACGAATGCTTCGACTTGAAAAACGTCATAGAAAAACTAGTAAGAGAAGGAAAGCTAGATCGGTTTTTGGCCAATCAGGATGACGAACCAAGAAAAAGAAGAAGGGATGAGGATGTTGGACGATCTGAACGATCACCTCGCATACCGGAAAGACACGTTCACGTAATACACGGCGGATTTGCCGGAGGAGGAATCTCCAAATCATCCCGAAAGCGACACCTCAAAGAAGTATACCACGTCGAAGGAAAAAAGGAAGCCCCAGACATACCAGCAATCACGTTTACCAAGGAAGACGCATCCGGAATCATCTCGGGACACGATGACCCCATGGTCATTACGATCATACTGGCAAACGCCAACCTTCACCGTACATTAATTGACCAGGGAAGTGCTGCCGACATCTTATTCAAAACTGCCTTCGACAAACTTGGTCTAGAAGAAAAAGAGCTAAGAGCATACCCGAACAGCCTGTTCGGACTAGGAGATGCCCCAGTTCAACCGCTGGGATACGTATCGCTGCATACAACCTTCGGAAAGGGGAACCAATCCAGAACACTCAAGATAGACTACATCGTGGTCGACGTAAGCTCAGCCTACAATGCCTTAATAGGTCGGACAACGTTAAATCAACTCGGCGCAATAGTTTCAACCCCACATCTATGTATGAAATTCCCAACTGCGAAAGGGATAGCTACGATAAAAGCAGATCAAAAGATGGCACGTCGCTGTTATAACAAAAGCCTAAACCTCCGAGGTGAAGGAGGAGAGTTCCACACAATCGAGCTCGGTGGAGTTCAGAGGCGAGAAGAATTCTGACCACAACCCGAAGGAGAAGTAGAAAGAATCCAGATCGGAGACACCTCGGATAAAACAACTAATATTGGCACGATCCTGAAAGGAGACATAAAGGAATCACTAATACGGTTCCTAAGAGATAATATTGATCTCTTCACATGGAAAGCTGCCGACATGCCAGGTATTGATCCCGAACTAATGAGCCACAAATTGGCAGTCTATCCGGGATCCCGGCCGGTACAACAAAGACGAAAAAAACTTGGACCAGAATGAGCTCAGGCTGGAGAAGAACAAGTACAAGCGCTACTTGAGGCCGGGTTCATACGGGAAGTCAAATATCCACTATGGCTAGCAAACGTCGTCTTGGTGAAAAAGTCAAATGGGAAGTGGCGAATGTGCACCGACTACACCGACCTCAACAAAGCCTGCCCAAAAAACCCCTACCCACTCCCAAGCATCGACGCTCTAGTAGATGCTTCATCAGGATATAAGTATCTCTCATTCATGGACGCATATTCAGGGTACAACCAAATCCCCATGTATCCACCAAATCAAGAAAAAACCTCGTTCCTGACACCGAAAGCAAACTACTGTTACATCGTGATGCCCTTCGGTCTCAAGAACGCAGGAGCTACTTATCAAAGGCTAATGAATAAAGTTTTCTCAGATCACATCGGAAAAATCATGGAAGTTTATGTAGACGATATGTTGATAAAGACACAAAGCGAAGATACATTGTTATCCGACCTAACTCAAGTGTTTTACAATATCAGGAAACACAACATGCGGCTCAATCCCGCAAAATGCACCTTCGCAGTAGAAGCCAGCAAATTCTTGGGCTTCATGCTCACACAAAGGGGGATTGAAGCAAACCCAGATAAGTGTCGAGCCATACTCAACATGAAGAGCCCAACCTGTATCAAAGAAGTACAACAACTCAACGGGAGGTTGGCCGCTCTATCCCGATTCTTAGCAGGAGCTGCGATAAGATCTCTTCCCTTTTATGCTACTTTAAGAAAGGGAAAACAGTTCGAATGGACGACAGAATGTGAGCAGGCCTTCCTAGACTTCAAGGAGTTCTTAGGACGGCCACCTATCCTATCTCGGCCACGAGAAGGAGAACCGCTCATATTATATCTCGCAGTAGGGAGCCGGGCAATAGCCTCAGCACTAGTCAGAGAAGACGAACATGGGCAAAAACCCGTCTACTTCATTAGCAAAGCACTAAAGGGATCCGAGCTGAACTACCAGAAAATAGAAAAGTGTGCCTACGCTTTGATCCTCACATCCTGGCGGCTTCGCCCATATTTCCAAGCGCATACCATTAAAGTTCGAACCAACCAACCCATAAAAGGGATATTGCAGAAAATAGATCTAGCAGGAAGAATCCTACAATGGGCAATCGAGTTGTCTGAATTCGACCTCCAATACGAGGCGCGTACAGCAATCAAATCACAACACCTGGCCGACCTCATCGCAGAATTTACAAACATCCCGAAAATCCCCATAGAATGGAACATATATGTAGACGGATCCTCGAATAAAACAGGAAGCGGTGCGGGTGTGATAATTGAAAGCAACCAAGGAACTCAACTTGAGCTCTCCCTTAAATTCGGATTCCCGGCCGCAAACAACCAGGCAGAATACGAAGCACTATTAGCTGGTCTGAAGCTGGCTAGGGAGGTTGGAGCTCGGAAACTCAACATCTACAATGACTCACAAGTCATCACCTCACAAATAACAGGAAGCTACCAAGCCAAAGATCCGACCATGAAAAAATATTTGGATAAAACCAAAGAACAGCTTGGACAACTCAGGAAATATAGGATCCACCACATACCTCGTGAGCAAAATGCCTGAGCTGACGCCCTTTCAAAATTAGCCAGCACCAAACCAGGGGGCAACAACAGAAGCCTCATCCAGGAGGTATTACAGAACCCGTCAATAGCGGAAAAAGAAAGAATCCTAGCCATAATAGGTCGGGATCAAGGATGGATGACCCCCATAATAAACTACCTCAAAACAGAAGAACTCCTTACAGATGAAAAGGAGGCAAAGAGGCTGAAAAGGGAGGCACAATACTACACTATCATAAACAACACGCTGTACAAAAGAGGGATATCAACACCTTTACTAAAATGCGTACCAACTTCCAACACAAAGGAAGTCTTGGAGGAAGTACACAGCGGCATTTGTGGTAATCATCTCGGAGAGCGAGCTCTCACAAAAAAGATACTCCGGGCGGGATTCTATTGGCCAACTCTACAAAAGGATGCTACAGAATTTGTAAGGACATGTCCACCATGCCAACTTTCACATTGCCCCACCAGAAAAGCTCATCAGCGTGACCTCACCCCGGCCATTTGTGAAATGGGGACACGACCTTCTCGGACCCTTCCCACAGGGATCAGGACAAGTAAAATTCCTCATAGTAGGGGTAGACTATTTCACAAAATGGATCAAGGCAGAACCCCTGGCCAACGCCACCGCTCAAAGAAGTCGAAAATTCCTATATAGGAACATTATTACAAGGTTCGGGGTACCATACTCCATCACCATGGACAACGGTACCCAATTTACAGAAGCAGGCTTCAGAAAATTGGTGGCCGACTTGAACATAAAACACCAGTTCACCTCCGTCGAACATCCCCAAGCCAATGGACAAGCCGAAGCGGCCAACAAAGTCATATTGGCCGGACTAAAGCGGAGGCTACAAGAAGCAAAAGGAGCTTGGGCCGAGGAACTCCCACAAGTCCTATGTACGTATCAAACAACCCCCCATTCTACTACAAACGAGTCACCATTCCGACTGGCATACGGAGCGGAGGCAATGATTCCAATAGAAATCGAAGAAGGATCTCCCCGAGTAGTCCACTACAATGAACAAGCAAACTCCCAACTTCAGAGAGAAGAGCTCGACTTGTTACCCGAAATCCAAGAAAGAGCTCGGATCAAGGAAGAAGCTCTAAAACAACGAATGGCCTCCAGATATAATCAAAAGGTAGTACCGAGAAGTTTTGCAGAGAATGATCTCATCCTAATCAGAAATGACATTGGAACAACTCAACCCGGAGAAGGAAAGCTGGCAGCAAACTGGAAAGGACCCTACCGAGTCATTGAAGTACTGGGGAAGGGCTACTACAGACTGTCCGAGCTTGATGGACGAGAGCTTCCCCGATCATGGCACGCCTGCAACCTAAGAAGGTACTACAGTTAGAAAAGGTAAAGGACCTCACTAAATGGATGCGCTCTTTTTCCTGAAAAGGTTTTTTAATGAGGCACCATGTAGAGGCCTAGATCATACCCGACTTAAAGGGACAAGAAAATTCCCACATGTATATATTTGCATTTTTTCTTTGAATAAAGTTTATTTAGATATTCTACAAGATTCCAAGACGCATTAATCTAAAGTATTCATCGTCCGATTATAAAGCAACAGGTCGGCAGAAAAGTGAAAAACAAATTCACTGCGCGACCACGATAAAAGACAATTGTCCGATAACGGTGAAAACGTGATTCACCCAAAAGACGATCTAAAGACGCCAACCATTTTACAGAATAATGTAAGAAGTTATCGAAAGCAATCCAAAAAAAGAACCTGACGAGGTCTTACGGATAGCTAATATAATAACTTAAAAGACTGGCCGACGTTTAGAAGTCGGACCAAGTCAAACCAAGTTATAAGTAAACCCTGGAAAGAGGTCTGGCCAACCCTATTAAAGAGGATTACTTTAACTTAGAAGGGCCTGACATAACAAAGTCAGCCCAAAACTAAAAAAGTTATACAAGTAGTCCCTGAAAGAGATCTGACAAAGATCCAAGAAAGAGGACTACGAAAAATAACTTAAAGGAGACCGACACATCCAAGTCAGACTCCTATCATTAAAAACTTATACAAGTAGTCCCTGGAAGAGATCTGACAAAGATCCAAGAAAGAGGACTACGAAAAATAACTTAAAGGAGACCGACACATCCAAGTCGGACTCCTATCACTAAAAAGTTATACAAGTAGTCCCTGAAAGAGATCTGACAAAGATCCAAGAAAGAGGACTACGAAAAATAACTTAAAGGAGACCGACACATCCAAGTCGGACTCCTATCACTAAAAAGTTATACAAGTAGTCCCTGAAAGAGATCTGACAAAGATCCAAGAAAGAGGACTACGAAAAATAACTTAAAGGAGACCGACACATCCAAGTCGGACTCCTATCACTAAAAAGTTATACAAGTAGTTCCTGAAAGAGATCTAACAAAGACCCAAGAAAGAGGACTACGAAAAATAACTTAAAAGAGACCGACATAACGAAGTCGGACACCTGCTACTAAAAAGTTAATACAAGTAACCCCTGAAAGAGACCTGACGAAGACCCAGGAAAGAGGATTACAGAAATAAAGAGAATCAACGCAAAGAAATCGGTTGGAGAAACACCAAAAATACCTACAAAAAACGAGAAAACAAGTTGGATCCACACAAATACAGAGGATCCAAGCTACAAACGAGGCAATCCAAAAAGGTCAAAACTGCAAGATCCAACATTCTCAGAAAACAGAAGAAAATATCAAAAACCTTGATATGATCTATAAAGTTTTAAAGCCTCGGAGGCCATCAAAAAAGGATAAACGAGCTACTTTTGTTTTTCAAAAAGGTTGCCAGACAAAACAACCAGAAAATGTCAGCGAATAAATAAAAAGTTTTAAGAGCCCACAAGCCGGGCCAACTAACATGAGAATCCAGAAAAAGATCAGCAAACATCAGGAGCATCCTTGGTAGTATCAGGACAAAGAGAAGGAGGACGAGTCTGAATAGGCACGGCATCTATAGTTCCATCCTCCCAGTTCAGAACTTGGCAATCTGAATCAGGTGCAACCGGAGGAGCAGAAGTAGTCGACACTTTGGCAGAAGACATAGGAGGAGGATCAGCATCATCATCACCCTCGTCATCAGGGACAATCTTGCCATCTCTGACAATGTTGTCTAAACTGAAAAGGGTGAGATCGGCCTCGGGAGCAATGACCCGAACTTGCTCCTTCAAGTTCTCGTAAGCAGCAGTCACGCTGCCAACAAGATGACCTTGGAGCTCAGAATAATCCTCCCGAGCACTGTCCAACTCCCCCCTCAGATGCATCACCTCCCGATAAGTTGTAACATAACTATCTTTATGCATCAGGGTTGTGTCCTCGGCCAACCTCAAAGAAGCCACCAATGAAAGGGAACTCGCCTTCTCATTCTCTAGATCCTTCTCTAACTTGGTCACCTTTAATTCAAGCTCCTCCTTCAGCCCCTTCATCTGGTCAAACTCTTGCTTTGCCTCCTCCATAAATGCCTTGGTGGCATGAAGAGGGAGACTTTGAGCAGTCCGATGAACAGCAGCCACCATAAACGCCATCTGCACGTGATTCCGGGCCATAAATTCCAAATGATGGAGGATGGACACATCGTCCATCGAAAGGGTACCATAGGGCCCAATTTGTTGATCTATGAACTCGATGGCATTGAAGTCAGGGGCTTTAAGGTCGAAGGGCTCAACCATCTTTTGCTTCTTACTTGGAGGGGCAGCAGATGGAACGGCAGAAGCAGGAGGATCCACCAAGCGGACCCGAGGTGTCGGAATCGCTTTCTTCACTATGGGGGAACTCGGCACTGATGGCTTTTCGCGCACTTGGGAGGACCCCTCCCCAGCCGCCTTGGCGGCAATATTCCTGGCAGCAGTTGCCTTCTGTGCCCTCTTAAAAGCTTTCATGGAATCGTTATTCTTCATTGCCTCTGCAAATAAAACAGAAGTCAAGCTACAAATCGAACAAGTCGGAAATACAGCTACAAGCAAACATAAACAGATAGCAAAAGAAAACATAAGATACCCAGTTCAGTTTGAAGAAGAGAAGGATTGGTTAGAAATTTCTTTGTATCAAGATGGGGAGGCTGACCCCAGCGCTCTTCCAAAACAGTCACAAAGGCCCGCTCAGCCTCATCCAACATGTCCCAAGAATACCTGGAGACCCTCACATCTTTTTGCCATTCCAGGAGAAAGGCAGGCTCATCATTTTCATCCAGAAAAAAGGGCCGAGCTCCTTCAACAGCTCGGACCTTGAAAAAGTAGTTTTTAAAATCACGGAATGACTCGTCAAACATGGAAAAGACCTTCTTTCCTTGGGTAGAGCGAAAGGAGACCCAAGCTGCCTTCTTTTTTACCACTCCGGGCTTAGTCAAGACAAACAGATAGAAAAAGAGAGATTGGGAAGCAGGGATACCAAAACCATTGCACAACAATTGAAAAATCTTTATAAAACCCCAGGAATTAGGGTGAAGTTGAGAGGGGGCAATATTACAAGACCATAATAGGTCGGTTTCAAATTGAGTAAAAGGAAGGGTAATACCCAGCGGACCAAAGAAAAAGTCATAAACATAAAAGAAAGGGCGACCATCAACAACCCGAGTTGAAAAACAGACTCTCTCGTCAGAAGAAGGAGGGACAAGTTCATAGTTCTTCTCATCACCAGAATTGCTACAGACACTATGAAATTGCCTAAGCTGAGCACAAAACTCAGAATCAGCCAGCGAAACACACAGGAGAACCATGGAGTCCACCCAATCGGCCATACCCGCAGGAACCTGGGAAGGCATCTCTACAACGTTATTTCGGGAAGACATGAGGCCAACTAAATCCTACAAAAGAAAAAGAAGAGTGGATTACTTAAAAACATCTCGGACATGGGTCCAAACATCTCAAACGGGCAGATTAACCAAAAAGGGAAAAACCCCAAGACTCAAGAGAAGAAGTCTTGGAGCATCCCTTAGAGGCAGTAAACAAGAAGGGTCCTCAAAATCATTTCTGCAATCTACATCTCGGTACTCATCAGAATAAAGTCCAGAAAAGAAAGCAAAGGAAGCCAAAAACGCAAAAAATCCACCCTTCTACAGTTTATCAGGAAAAGCATTGCTCCTACAGTTTACCAACACTACTGCTACAAAGAAGAAATTACAAAGCTCTGGGCAAGAAACAGAAAATGAGAGAGAAAAGGGAGGAGTTACGGAGAAAAAGTAAAGAAGAGAAACCGTTTTTTGATTAAGAGATTCAAAATAAAAGCCAAGAGAGAATGGGGCAATTCATACCAATTAAATGCAGATATTAAAACTACTTGCGTTCCCAAAAAAAAGTGCTAATACAAAAAGCGCGCGCTTTTAGAGAAAAACGTTCTACATTCAAAAAGAAAGGACTCTACAGAGAAAGGAATCGACAAAATGCTTGAGTTCGACTTCACTGAAGAAAGGACCGAAGTCAAGGACTCGACCTCAAAAAGAAGATCGAGCTCAAGCAGGGGCACTGTTCATACCCTGGGTCGAGCTGTCCGACCCGGGATGTTCTACAGACAAAGCGACCAACCTCTTCAGGTCAGGACAACCTGACCTCTTCCCAAAGAGCTTGGTCAAGTCCTCAGGAAAGCCCAAAGAAGGGCCCAAATAGAGGAACACGCCCCAAATCCTAAGGCAGGCCCAAGCCTATAGAGAGAAGGGCGGTTCCCTTAAAGATAAGATGACCTCACTTAAAGATAAAGATAAGATAAGATAACTAACTTATCTTATCCACAGAAGGCCACATCTCACAGTTATAAATACACTTGAGCACCCAGGTATAACTCATACTCTGATTCTATTCAATACCTGCTTAATACCCTTGCTAACTTAAGCATCGGAGTCCCTTGCAGGTACCCCCCACCCTCTGGGGACGAAGGATCAGCACCACCACCAAGTCCAACAAGTCGGACACACCAGCTCCGGCCGATACCCACCTGCCGGACACGTCCGTTCCGACCAACACAGACGATCTCATCCAAGATCGACCTACAGTTTCAGGTAACCCTTGGAACAGTATCCATTCTGGCGTTTAACGCTCAAATGTTGGCCAATTTGGGCGTTTAACGCCCAGCCAGGTACCCTGGCTGGCGTTAAACACCAGAAACCCCTTCATCACTGGGCGTTTTGCTAAACGCCGAGGATACTGCACACCTGGCGTTAAACGCCCAGAATGGTGCCCATTCTGGCATTTAACGCCCAAAATGGCACCTTTACTGGCGTTAAACGCCCAGAATGGTGCCCATTCTGGCGTTTAACGCCCAAAGTACCCCTTACTGGCATTTTTTCGCCAGCAAGCTCCTTTTCTCTGCTTTTTGTACTGAATCCTTCTGTAACTTTGTGAATTCCTTCAATTTTGATAATTGCCCTTTGAGAATATGTATCAAACTTTGATTAAACAAAACAGATAACCTGCTAATGACTGGGTTGCCTCCCAGCTAGCGCTTCTTTATTGTCTTTAGCTGGACCTTCACTGAGAATCATTCAAGCCTCAGTTTTGAGCATTCTTGCTCAAAATTGCTTTCAAGATAATGCTTGATCCTCTGTCCATTAACAATGAACTTTTTGTCAGAATCAGTATCCTGAAGCTCGGTGACACTCCTGTAATCACATACGGATCCCTCCACCGGGATTTAAGTTTTCCTGGGAACAGTCTGAGCCTAGATTTGAAGAGCAGAACTTTTTGTCCTAGATCAAAGACTCTGGATGACAACTTCTTGTCATGCCACTTCTTTGCCTTTTCCTTATAAATTTTTGCATTTTCAAAGGCACTGAGTCTAAATTCATCTAGCTCATTTAGCTGGAGTAATCTTTTTTCACCAGCTAACTTAGCGTCCGGGTTTAGGAATCTGGTTGCCTAGTAGGCTTTACGTTCCAGTTCCACGGGCAGATGACAGGCCTTGCCATACACAAGTTGGTTTGGAGAGGTTCCTATTGGAGTCTTGAATGCTGTTCTGTATGCCCACAGAGCATCATCCAAGCTCTTTGCCCAGTCCTTTCTACGGGCAATTACAATCCGTTGTAGGATTTTTTTTAGCTCTCTGTTAGAGACTTCAGCTTGCCCATTTGTCTGTGGATGATATGGGGTTGCCACTTTGTGGCTAATTCCATATCAGACCATAGCAGAGTACAGTTGTTTGTTGCAGAAATGAGTGCCTCCATCACTGATTAGGACTCTAGGAACACCAAATCTGCTGAAGATGTGTTTCTGGAGGAATTTCAGCACAGTCTTAGTATCATTAGTGGGTGTAGCAATTGCTTCTACCCATTTAGATACATAGTCCACTGCCACCAGAATGTAAGTGTTTGAGTATGATGGTGGGAACGGACCCATGAGGTCAATACCCCATACATCAAACAATTCAATCTCTAAGATCCCTTGTTGAGGCATGGCGTATCCATGAGGCAAGTTACCAGCTCTTTGGTAACTGTCACAGTTACGCACAAACTCTCGGGCATCTCTATAGAGAGTAGGCCAGTAGAAGCCACATTGGAGGACCTTAGTGGCTGTTCGCTCACTTCCGAAATGTCCCCCATACTGTGATCCATGGCAGTGCCATAGGATCCTTTGTGCTTCCTCTCTGGGTACACATCTGCGGATCATTCCGTCTGCACATCTCTTAAAGAGATATGGCTCATCCCAAAGGTAGTACTTGGCATCTGAAATTAATTTCTTTCTTTGCACCTTGCTGTACTCCTGGGGTATGAACCTCACAGCTTTATAATTTGTAATATCTGCAAACTATGGAGCTTCCTGAATGGCAAAGAGTTGCTCATTTGGGAAAGTCTCAGAGATCTCAGAGAAGGGAGGGACGCCCCATCTACTGGTTCTATTCGGGATAGATGATCAGCTACTTGGTTCTCTGTCCCTTTTCTGTCTCTTATTTCTATATCAAACTCTTGCAGAAGCAGCACCCACCTTATGAGCCTGGGTTTTGAATCTTGCTTTGTGAGTAAGTATTTAAGAGCAGCATGGTCAGTGTACACAATCACTTTTGACCCTACTAAATAGGATCTAAACTTGTCAATGGCATAGACCACTGCAAGTAACTCTTTTTCTGTGGTTGTGTAATTCTTCTGTGCATCATTTAGAACACGGCTGGCATAATAAATGACATGCAGAAGCTTGTTATGCCTTTGTCCCAACACTGCACCAATGGCATGGTCACTGGCATCACACATTAGTTCGAATGGCAATGTCCAGTCTGGTGCAGAGATGACTGGTGCTGTGACCAGCTTGGCTTTCAGGGTCTCAAATGCCTGCAGACACTGTGTGTCAAACACAAATGGTGTGTCAGTAGCTAGCAGGTTGCTCAGAGGTTTTGCAATTTTTGAAAAATCCTTTATAAACCTTCTATAGAATCCTGCATGCCCCAGAAAGCTTCTGATTGCCTTAACATTGGCAGGTGGTGGTAATTTTTCAATTACCTCTACCTTTGCTTTATCCACCTCTATTCCCTTGCTTGAAATTTTGTGCCCAAGGACAATTCCTTCAGTCACCATAAAGTGACATTTCTCCCAGTTTAAAACCAGGTTAGTCTCTTGGCACCTTTTCAGGACAAGTGCTAGGTGGTTAAGACAGGAGCTGAATGAGTCTCCATATACTGAGAAGTCATCCATGAAGACTTCCAGGAATTTCTCCACCATATCAGAGAAGATGGATAGCATACATCTCTGAAAAGTTGCAGGAGCATTACACAAACCAAAAGGCATTCTCCTGTAGGCAAACACGCCAGAAGGGCAAGTGAATGCTGTTTTCTCTTGGTCCTGAGGATCTACTGCAATTTGGTTGTAACCTGAATAGCCATCCAAAAAGCAGTAATAATCATGACCGGCTAGTCTTTCTAGCATTTGGTCTATGAATGGTAAAGGAAAATGATCCTTTCTGGTGGCTGTATTGAGCCTTCTGTAGTCAATACACATACGCCACCCTGTAACTGTTCTTGTAGGAACCAGTTCATTTTTTTCATTATGAACTACTGTCATGCCTCCCTTCTTGGGGACAACTTGGACAGGGCTCACCCAGGGGCTATCAGAAATGGGATAAATAATCCCAGCCTCTAGTAATTTAGTGACCACTTTCTGTACCACCTCTTTCATGGCTGGATTTAGCCGCCTTTGTGGTTGAACCACTGGTTTGGCATTATCCTCCAATAGGATCTTGTGCATGCATCTTGCTGGGCTAATGCCCTTAAGATCACTTATGGACCACCCAAGGGTTGTCTTGTGTGTCCTTAGCACTTGAATCAGTGCTTCCTCTTCCTGTGGATTTAAAGCAGAGCTTATGATCACTGGAAAAGTGTCACCCTCTCCCAGAAATGCATACTTCAGGGATGGTGGTAGTGGTTTGAGCTCAGGTTTGGGAGGCTTATCCTCTTCCTGAGGAATTTTTAAAAATTCTTTTGTTTCCTCTGGTTCTTCCTGATCAGGCTGAACATCCTTCAAGATGTCCTCTAGCTCTGATTCTAGACTTTTAGTCATATTGATCTCTTCTACTAAAGAGTCAATAATGTCAGCGCTCATGCAGTCATTTGGTGTGTCTGGATGCTGCATAGCTTTTACAGCATTCAACTTGAACTCATCCTCATTGACTCTCAGGGTTACTTCCCCTTTTTGTACATCAATAAGAGTTCGTCCAGTTGCTAAGAAAGGTCTTCCTAGAATGAGAGTTGCACTCTTGTGCTCCTCCATTTCCAGCACTACAAAGTCAGTTGGAAAGGCAAATGGCCCAACCTTGACAATCATGTCCTCAATTATGCCTGATGGATATTTAATGGAGCCATCAGCAAGTTGGAGACATATCCGGGTTGGTTTGACTTCATCAGTCAACCCAAGCTTTCTGATAGTATATGCAGGTATTAGATTGATACTTGCTCCAAGGTCACACAGTGCTGTCTTGGTGCAAGCACCTTCTAATGTGCATGGTATCATAAAGCTTCCTGGATCTTGAAGCTTTTCTAGTAAGCTTTTCAGAATGACTGCACTGTATTCTTTAGTGAGAAACACTTTTTCAGTTTCTCTCCAATCCTTCTTATGACTTAAGATCTCTTTCATGAACTTAGCATAAGAAGGTATTTGCTCAAGTGCCTCTGCAAATAGAATCTTTATTTCAAGAGTCCTTAGATAGTTTGCAAAGCGGGCAAATTGCTTATCCTGTTCCGCTTGGCGGAGTTTCTGAGGATAAGGCATCTTGGCTTTATATTCCTCAACCTTAGTTGCTGCAGGTTTATTCCTTACAGAGGTGGTTGGAGAAGCCTTTTTAGAGGGGTTACTATCAGCACTCTCAGGTGTCTGATTCCTCATTGGCATTTGAACGCCAGGATTGGGTGAGGAATGGGCGTTTAACGCCAACTTTTCCCCATTTTCTGGCGTTTGAACGCCAAAACTATGCAAGGAATGGGCGTTTAACGCCAGCTTTTCCCCCCTTTCTGGCGTTTGAACGCCAGGAGTATTCCTCTCTGGGCTCTTACTGTCCTCAGAGGGATTTTGAGCAGTGGTTTGGTTATCCTCTGTCAATTGTTCCTTTCTTGGCTTTTTGCTACTTTGAGCAGTGTTATTCAATGTTTTCCCACTCCTCAGTTGAACTGCTTGGCATTCTTCTGTTATCTGTTTAGATAACTGTTGTTTTGTTTGATTCAATTGTGATTCTATGTTCTTGTTGGCAAGTTTTGTTTCTTGGAGCTTCTCTTTAAATTCTGCCAACTATTTTGTTATCAGGAGTAATTGCTGATTAAGCTCAACAATCTGTTCTTGAGGATTAGGATCAGTAGCTACTGCCATAGCTTCTTCTTTTGTAGAGGGCTCACTGCTAGAGTACAAATGTTGATTTCTAGCAACAGTATCTATGAGTTCTTGAGCCTCTTCAATCGTCTTCCTCATATGTTTAGATCCACCAGCTGAGTGGTCTAGAGACATCTGAGCTTTTTCTGTAAGCCCATAGTAGAAGATGTCTAACTGTACCCACTCTAAAAATATTTCAGAGGGGCATTTTCTTAGCATACCTCTATACCTCTCCCAGGCATTATAAAGGGATTCATTATCCTCTTGTTTAAAGCCTTGGATGTCCAGCCTTAGCTGTGTCATCCTTTTTGGAGGGTAAAATTGATTCAGGAATTTGTCTAATAACTGTCTCCATGTTTTTATGCTTGCTGTGGGTTGGTTATTCAACCACCTCTTAGCTTGATCTTTTACAGCAAATGGAAACAGTAATAATCTGTAGACATCATGATCTACCTCTTTATCACGTACTGTGTCAGCAATTTGTAAGAACTGTGCCAGAAACTCAGTAGGTTCTTCCTGTGGAAGACCGGAATACTGGCAATTTTGCTGCACCATGATAATGAGTTGAGGATTTAGCTCAAAGTTGCTTGCTTTAATGGGAGGTATACAGATGCTACTCCCATATGCAGCTGTAATGGGGTTAGCATATGACCCCAGAGTCCTTCTGGACTGCTCAATTCCACTTAGGTCCATGATGGAGAAAGGGAATATGATATGGATCTCACAAGTAAAGTAAATATATTTTTTTTTAGTTGACCAAAAAAAAAATAAAACAAATGGAAAATAAAATAAATTTTCGAAAACTAAAAGAAAATAATATCAAAGCAAATTGAAAACTAAATCAATTAGTTAATTAAAATGATTTTGGAATTAGCAATTGAAAAGATATGATTGAAAATTATTTTGAAAAAGATTTAAATTTTGAAATGAGGAAAGAGAAAAACAACAAAATGACACCAAACTTAAAATTTTTAGAAAATCAGACACAAATTTTTGAAAACATAAAGGAAAACACAAAGAAGACACCAAACTTAGAATTTTTAAGGATCAAGAAAGGACTAAGGACATGCAAATTCGAAAAATAAAAGAAAACAAAAGCATGCAATTGACACCAAACTTAAAATATAAAACTAAACTCAAATAAAAGACTCTAAACCAACAAAAATAAAACAGTCCTAATCTAAGCAACAAGATAAACCATCAGTTGTCCAAACTCAAACAATTCCCGGCAACGGCGCCAAAAACTTAGTGCACGAAATTGCAATCACACTTTTGCAATCCCGCACAACTAACCAGCAAGTGCACTGGGTCGTCCAAGTAATACCTTACGTGAGTAAGGGTCGATCCCACGGAGATTGTCGGCTTGAAGCAAGCTATGGATATCTTGTAACTCTTAGTCAGAAGATTAGTAATTCTCAGGTTTAATTGTGAAAAGTAGAAGAACATGAAATAAATACTTGTTTTGCAGTAATGGAGAACGGGTTGAGGTTTTGGAGATGCTCTATCTTCTGAATCTCTGGTTTCCTACTGTCTTCTTCTTCAAGCACGCAAGGCCCCTTCCATGGCAAGCTGTATGTAGGGTTTCACCGTTGTCAATGGCTACCTCCCATCCTCTCAGTGAAAATGTTCAACGCACTCTGTCACAGCACAGCTAATCATCTGTCGGTTCTCAATCAGGTTGGAATAGAATCCAGTGATTCTTTTGCGTCTGTCACTAACGCCCAGCCCTCAGGAGTTTGAAGCTCGTCACAGTTATTCAATCCTTGAATCCTACTCAGAATACCACAGACAAGGTTTAGACCTTCCGGATTCTCTTGAATGCCGCCATCAATTCTAGCTTATACCACGAAGATTCTGATTAAGGAATCCAAGAGATATCTACTCAATCTAAGGTAGAACGGAGGTGGTTGTCAGGCACACGTTCATAGGTGAGAATGATGATGAGTGTCACGGATCATCACATTCATCAGGTTTAGGAACAAGTGATATCTTAGAATAGAAGCAAGCATGATTGAATGAAAAACAGTAGTAATTGCATTAATCCATTAAGACACAGCAGAGCTCCTCACCCCCAACCATGGAGTTTAGAGACTCATGCCGTAGAAGATACAATGAGAAACGTATAATGTGTCATGAGGTAGAGATACAATGTCAAAAGATCCTATTAATAGTGAACTAGTAACCTAGGGTATACAGAAATGAGTAAATGACGTAAAAATCCACTTCCGGAGTCCACTTAGTATGTGCTTGGGCTGAGCATTGAAGCTTTCATGTGTAGAGACTTTTTCTGGAGTTAAACGCCAGCTTTTATGCCAGTTTGGGCGTTTAACTCCAATTTTTGTGCCAGTTTGGGCGTTAAACGCCGGGAATTCTGAAGCTGATTTGCAACGCCGGTTTGGGCCATCAAATCTCGGGCAAAGTATGGACTATTATACATTGCTGGAAAGCCCAAGCTGTCTAATTTCTAATGCAATTGAGAGCGCGCCAATTGGGGTTCTGTAGCTCTATAAAATCCACTTGGAGTGCAGGGAGGTCAGAATCCAACAACATCTGCAGTCCTTTTCAGCCTCTAAATCAGATTTTTGCTCAGGTCCCTCAATTTCAGCCAGAAAATACCTGAAATCACAGAAAAACACACAAACTCATAGTAAAGCCCAGAAAAGTGAATTTTAACTAAAAACTAATGAAAATGTAATAAAAACTAACTAAAATATACTAAAAACATACTAAAAACAATGCCAAAAAGCGTATAAATTATCCACTCATCAGTGTAGAAACAAGAAATCACAATGGAAGCAAGATGAAAACAACAATTGAACATGGATCTATGATGCAAATAACCCTAGAACCCTAATTCTAGAGAGAAGAGGGAGCTTCTCTCTCTAGAAACTAAACTACATGATGCTATTCTTCAAACAATTACTCCCACTTTGCTCAATCTTCAATTCTGCATGAAATACCCTCAGAAACGAGTTGGTTTTGGGCCTAGGCAGCTCAGAAATTGCCCCCAGCATTTTTACTTTAATGAAGTCACGTGCGAACACTGGCGCGTACGCATCGCTTGGCGATTTGCAATCCACGCGCACGCGTCATGTATGCGTATGCGTCGCCATGCGACCTCATCCTTACGCGTGCGCGTCAGCTGCGCATGCGCATCGATTTAAGCACCACAAATTCCTGTTTCTTCATGGATTCTCCACCATGCATGCTTTTCTCTTTACTTCTTCCATCCAATACTTGCCTTATGAACCTGAGATCACTCAACAAACACATCAAGGCATCGAATGGAATTAAAGTGAATCATAATTAGCAATTTAAAGGCCTAAAAAGCATGTTTTCACTCTTAAGCACAAAACCAAGGAGAATTATAAAATCATGCTATTTCATTGAATAAATGTGGGAAAAAGGTGGTAAAATCCCCTAAATTAAGCACAAGATAAACCACAAAATTGGGGTTTATCAAACCTCTCCACACTTAAACTAAGCATGTCCTCATGCTTAACCAAGAAAGAGACAAAGGGTATCAACATTTATTCAATGTAAACTATCTAAATACAACCACCTTCATGCAATCTATATGAATACAACCACTCAGTCAAAACAAATCAATTTCCAAAAAACATATGCAAGCATAAGGGCTAAAGCAATAGAGATCAAATCAAACCCACAATTTTATTGAATTATCCAAAGGTTTACAAACTTGCCAGAAGAAGAATGATCATGGTGAAAACATGTAATTGAGCAATTGAACCCTCACCGGATGTGTATCCGCTCTAGTCACTCAAGTGTTTGGGGTTGATTCACTCAATTCTCCCCTAATCATGCTTTCCAATATTTATTTTTCATCTAACAATCAACAATTATTTCATGCATGCATACAAATATCATGAGGACTTTCCCAAAGGTTGTAATAGGGCTAGGGTCAAGGTAGGGTTGTATTTGGTCAAGTGAGCTTGAGATTTTGAATCTTTGATCAACCTAAGCTTCACACCTAACCTACAACCTATACAATTTGAAGCTAACCTATCTACCCATTCTTTACTTTTTTCTCACAGACTCATGCATTTTCTTTTTAATTCACATTCCATATGCATTGATTTTTATTAAACTTCACTTTGGGGCATTTTGTCCCCTTTTTATTGCTATTCTTTCGCTTTCTTTCTTTTTTTTTTTACAATAAACTATATACAAAAGTATCAATGCATATGGTTTTACATTTAATTAACACATGAGTATGTACCCAATTCTCAAAATTTAAAAAAATACACTTTTATCCCAACCAATGTTCCCAACTCTCCCAAAATCAAATGATAACACTCTCACTAGTCTAAACTAATCAAAGATTCAAACAAGGATCAATTATTATTTTTTACTTTAGGCTTGTAATGTGCTGAAATTAAGAACAAAAGAGTTAAGCGTAGGCTCAAAATTGGCTAACAATGAAAGATAAAAGGTAAGGCTATTTGGGAAAGTGAGCTATTTGAACAATAGCCTCAATCATATAAATGCATGAATACATGGAATAATGGACATATAGAATCAAACAAATCCAAGATTACAAACATAGAAAGGGAATAATCACATAAGAAAGAAAATAAGTGGTTATATGATGTAACTACGCAATTAGGCTCAAAACTCACTTGCTTGTGTTCTGGTGCACGAAAATTACACTCAAACTATGTAATTTCACACAACTAACCAGCAACTGTACTGGGTCGTCCAAGTAATACCTTACGTGAGTAAGGGTCGATCCTACGGAGATTGCCGGCTTGAAGCAAGCTATGCTTATCTTATTATTCTTAGTCATGATATCAATAGGGTTCTTAGTTTTAATTGCAAAAAATAAAAGAACATTAAATAATTACTTGTTATGTTGTAATGGAGAATGGGTTGGACTTTTAGAGATGCTCTGTCTTCTGAATTTCTACTTTCTTACTGTCTTCTTCTTCACGCATGCAGGTCTCCTTCCATGACAAGCTGTATGTTGGTGGATCACCGTTGTCAATGGCTACCAGCCGTCCTCTCAGTGAAAAGGGTCCATGTACATGGCTAATCATCTGTTGGTTCTCACTTGTGTTGGAATAGGATCCAGTGATCCTTTTGCGTCTTTCACTACACCCAACGTTCGTGAGTTTGAAGCTCGTCATAGACATCCCCTCCCAGATCCTACTCGGAATACCACAGACAAAGTTTAGACTTTCTAGATCTCAGAAATGTTGCCAATTGGTTCTAGCTTATACCATGAAGACTCTGGACTCATGGATTGAACGCTTGATGAGCGGATAATTTGTATGCTTTTTGGCATTGTTTTTAGTATGTTTTTAGTATTTTTGAGTTAGTTTTTAGTATATTTTTATTAGTTTTTAATTAAAATTCACTTTTCTGGACTTTACTATGAGTTTGTGTGTTTTTCTGTGATTTCAGGTATTTTCTGACTGAAATTGAGGGTTCTGAGCAAAAATCTGATCCTGAGACTGAAAAGGACTGCAGATGCTGTTGGATTCTGACCTCCCTGCACTCGAAGTGGATTTTCTGGAGCTACAGAAGCCCAATTGGGGCGCTCTCAACGGCATTGGAAAGTAGACATCCTGGGCTTTCCAGCAATATATAATAGTCCATACTTTGCTCAAGATTTGATGGCCCAAACCGGCGCTCAAAGTCACCTACAGAAATTCCAGCGTTAAACGCCGGAACTGGCATAAAATTTGGAGTTAAACGCCCAAACTGGCATGAAAGCTGGCGTTTAACTCCAGAAAAGGTCTCTACACAAATTCCTTCATTGCTCAGCCCAAGCACACACCAAGTGGGCCCGGAAGTGGATTTTTCTGTCATTTACTCATTTCTGTAAACCTTAGGACACTAGTTTACTATTAATAGGATCTTTTGACATTGTATCCGTACCTTAGGACCTCATAACATTTCTTACACGTTTCTTTCCACAGTATGAGTCTCTAAACCCCATGGTTGGGGGTGAGGAGCTCTGCTGTGTCTTGATGGATTAATGCAATTACTACTGTTTCTTATTCAATCATGCTTGCTTCCATTCTAAGATAATACTTGTTCTTAATCCGGATGAATGTGATGATCTGTGACAATCATCATCATTCTCAACCATGAACGTGTGACGGACAACCACCTCCGTTCTACCTTAGATTAAGTAGTTATCTCTTGGATTCTTTAATCGGAATCTTCGTGGTATAAGCTAGGACTGATGGCGGCATTCAAGAGAATCCGGAAGGTCTAAACCTTGTCTGTGGTATTCTGAGTAGGATTCAATGACTGAATGACTGTGACGTGCTTCAAACTCTAACCTGCTGGGCGTTAGTGACAGACGCAAAAGAGGGATTCTATTCCAGCAGGGGCGGGAACCAAACCGGTGATTGGCCTTACTGTGACAGAGTGCGTGAGCATTAGCTTTCACTGTGAGGATGGGAGGTAGCTGCTGACAACAGTGAAACCCTACACAGCTTGCCATGGAAGGAGCCTTGCGTGTTTGATGAAGAAGACAGTAGGAAAGCAGAGATTCAGAAGATGGAGCATCTCCAAGCCTCAACCCATTCTCCATTACTGCAATACAAGTAACCATTTCATGTTCTTTTGCTTTTTACAATCAATCCTGATAAATTCTGATATCCTGACTAAGATTTACAAGATAACCATAGCTTGCTTCAAGCCGACAATCTCCGTGGGATCGACCCTTGCTCACGCAAGGTATTACTTGGACGACCCAGTGCACTTGCTGGTTAGTTGTGCGGAGTTGCAAAAGTGTTATTGCAATTTCGTGCACCAAGTTTTTGGCGCCGTTGCCGGGGATTGTTCGAGTTTGGACAACTGACGGCTTATCTTGTTGCTTAGATTAGGACTGTTTTCTTTTTGTTGGTTTAGAGTCTTTTAGTTGAGTCTAGTTTCATATTCTAAGTTTGGTGTCAATTGTATGCTTTTGTTTTTCTTTTGATTTTCGAATTTTGCATGTTCTTAGTCCCTTTTTGATTCATAAAAGTTCTAAGTTTGGTGTCCTCTTTGTGTTTTTCCTTTAAAATTTTCGAAAAAATTAGTGTTTGATTTTCTAAAATTTTAAGTTTGGTGTCTTTTTGTGTTTTTCTCTTTCATCTTTTTAAAAGAATCAAATCTTTTTCATAAAAATTTTTCAATCATATCTTTTTAATTGCTGTTTTCAAAATTTTTTTTACTAATTGATTCAGTTCTCAATTTGCTTTGATCTCATTTTCCCTTTTAATTTTCGAATTTTTTTATTTATTTCCTTTTGTTTTATTTTTTTTCGGTTATTTCAAAAAAAAATAATAAAAATAAAAATAAACAAAATATATCTCTTTGTAATCATCATCATTTCCCTTTTGTCCATTATGGACTTAAGTGGAATTAATCAGTCCAGAAGGACTCTGGGGTCATATGCTAACCCCATTACAGCTGCATATGGGAGTAGCATCTGCACGCCCCCCATCAAAGCAAGCAGCTTTGAGCTAAATCCTCAACTCATTATCATAGTGCAGCAAAATTGCCAGTATTCCGGTCTTCCACAGGAAGAACCTACTGAGTTTCTGGCACAGTTCTTACAAATTGCTGACACAGTACATGATAAAGAGGTAGATCAGGATGTCTACAGACTATTACTTCTTCCATTTGCTGTAAAGGATCAAGCTAAAAGGTGGTTGAACAACCAACCTACAGCAAGCATAAAGACATGGAAACAGTTGTCAGACAAATTCCTGAATCATTTTTACCCTCCAAAGAGGATGACACAGCTAAGGCTGGACATCCAAGGCTTCAAACAAGAGGATAATGAATCCCTTTACAATGCCTGGGAGAGGTATAGAGGTATGCTAAGAAAATGTCCCTCTGAAATGTTTTCAGAGTGGGTACAGTTAGACATTTTCTACTATGGGCTTACAGAAAAAGCTCAGATGTCTTTAGACCACTCAGCTGGTGGATCTATACACATGAGGAAGACAATTGAAGAAGCTCAAGAGCTTATAGACACTGTTGCTAGAAACCAATATTTGTACTCTAGCAATGAGTTCTCTCCAGAAGAGGAAGTCATGACAGTAGTCACTGACCCTCATCCTCAAGAACAGTTAATTGAGCTTAATCAACAACTGCTCTTGATGACAGAACAGTTAGCAGAATTTAAAGAGATGCTCAATGAAACTAAAGTTGCTAATAAGAGCATAGAACTACAGTTGAATCAAGCAAAACAGCAAATATCTAAACAGATAACAGAGGAGTGTCAAGCAGTTCAATTGAGGAGTGGGAAGACCTTGAATAACACTGCTCAAAAGAGCAAAAAGCCAAACAAGGAACAATTGACAGAGGACAACCAACCCACTGTTCAAAATCCCTCTGAGGACAGTAAGAGCCCAGAGAGGAATATTGGCGTTCAAACGCCAGAAAGGGAAGGAAAGCTGGCGTTAAACGCCCATTCCTTGCCCAGTTCTGGCGTTCAAACGCCAGAAAAGGGGGAAAAGTTGGCGTTAAACGCCCATTTTCCACCCATTCCTGGCGTTCAAACGCCAAGGGAAGATCAGACACCTGAGAGTGCTGACAGTAATCCCTCTAAAAAGGCTTCTTCAACCACTTCTGTAAGGAATAAACCTGCAGCATCTAAGGTTGAAGAATATCAAGCCAAGATGCCTTATCCTCAGAAACTCCGCAAAGCGGAACAGGATAAGCAATTTGCCCGCTTTGCAGACTATTTAAGGACTCTTGAAATAAAGATCCCGTTTGCAGAGGCACTTGAGCAAATACCTTCTTATGCTAAGTTCATGAAGGAAATCCTAAGTCATAAGAAGGATTGGAGAGAAACTGAAAAAGTGTTTCTCACTGAAGAATGCAGTGCAGTCATTCTAAAAAGCTTACCAGAAAAGCTTCAAGATCCTGGAAGCTTTCTGATACCATGCACATTAGAAGGCACTTGCACCAAGACAGCCCTATGTGATCTTGGAGCAAGCATCAATTTAATACCTGCATCCACTATCAGAAAGCTTGGGTTGATTGGAGAAGTCAAACCAACCAGGATATGCCTCCAACTTGCTGATGGCTCCATTAAACACCCATCAGGCATAATAGAGGACATGATTGTCAAAGTTGGGCCATTTGCCTTTCCAACTGACTTTATGGTGCTGGAAATGGAGGAGCACAAGAGTGCAACTCTCATTCTAGGAAGACCTTTCCTAGCAACTGGACGAACTCTCATTGATGTACAAAAGGGGGAAGTAACCTTGAGAGTCAATGAGGATGAGTTCAAGTTGAATGCTGTAAAAGCTATGCAGCATCCAGACACACCAGATGACTGCATAGGCGTTGACATTATTGATTCTCTGGTAGAAGAGATCAATATGGCTGAAAGCCTAGAATCAGAGCTTGAGGACATCTTCAAAGATGCTCAAACTGATCAGGAAGAGCCAGAGGAGGCAAAGGAATTTTCAAAAATTCCTCAGGAGGAGGATAAACCTCCTAAGCCTGAACTCAAACCACTACCACCATCCCTGAAATATGCATTTCTGGGAGAGGGTGACACTTTTCCAGTGATTATAAGCTCTGCTTTAAATTCACAGGAAGAGGAAGCACTGATTAAAGTGCTTAGGACACACAAGACAGCTCTTGGGTGGTCCATAAGTGATCTCAAGGGCATTAGCCCAGCTAGATGCATGCACAAGATCCTGTTGGAGGATAATGCCAAACCAGTGGTTCAACCACAGAGGAGGCTAAATCCAGCCATGAAGGAGGTGGTGCAGAAAGAGGTCACTAAATTACTGGAGGCTGGGATTATTTATCCTATTTCTGATAGCCCCTGGGTGAGCCCTGTCCAAGTTGTTCCTAAAAAGGGAGGCATGACAGTGGTTCATAATGAAAAAAATGAACTGGTTCCTACAAGGACAGTCACAGGGTGGCGTATGTGTATTGACTACAGAAGGCTCAATACAGCCACCAGAAAGGATCATTTTCCTTTACCATTCATAGACCAAATGCTAGAAAGACTAGCTGGTCATGATTATTACTGCTTTTTGGATGGCTACTCAGGCTACAACCAAATTGCAGTAGATCCTCAAGACCAAGAGAAAACAGCATTCACTTGCCTTTCTGGCGTGTTTGCCTATAGGAGAATGCCTTTTGGTCTGTGCAATGCACCTGCAACCTTTCAAAGGTGCATGCTCTCTATCTTCTCAGATATGGTAGAGAAATTTCTGGAAGTCTTCATGGATGACTTTTCAGTATATGGAGACTCATTTAGCTCCTGTCTTAATCACCTATCACTTGTCCTGAAAAGATGCCAAGAGACTAACCTGGTTTTAAACTGGGAGAAATGTCACTTTATGGTGACTGAAGGAATTGTCCTTGGGCACAAAATTTCAAGCAGGGGAATAGAGGTGGATAAGGCAAAGGTAGAGGTAATTGAAAAATTACCACCACCTGCCAATGTTAAGGCAATCAGAAGCTTTCTGAGGCATGCAGGATTCTATAGAAGGTTTATCAAGGATTTTTCGAAAATTGCTAAACCTTTGAGTAACCTGTTAGCTGCTGACACGCCATTTGTGTTTGACACACAGTGTTTGCAGGCATTTGAGACCCTGAAAGCTAAACTGGTCACAGCACCAGTCATCTCTGCACCAGATTGGGCATTACCATTTGAATTAATGTGTGATGCCAGTGATCATGCCATTGGTGCAGTGTTGGGACAGAGGCATAACAAACTTCTGCATGTCATTTATTATGCTAGCCGTGTTCTAAATGATGCACAGAAGAATTACACAACCACAGAGAAAGAGTTACTTGCAGTGGTTTATGCCATTGACAAGTTTAGATCCTACCTAGTGGGATCAAAGGTGATTGTGTATACTGACCATGCTGCTCTTAAATACTTACTCACAAAGCAGGATTCAAAACCCAGGCTTATCAGATGGGTGTTGCTTCTGCAAGAGTTTGATATAGAAATAAGAGACAGAAAAGGGACAGAGAATCAAGTAGCTGATCATCTGTCCAGAATAGAACCAGTAGCTGGGGCGTCCCTCCCTTCTACTGAGATCTCTGAGACTTTCCCAGATGAGCAACTCTTTGCCATCCAGGAAGCTCCATGGTTTGCAGACATTGCAAATTATAAAGCTGTAAGGTTCATACCCAAGGAGTACAGCAGTGTGCAAAGAAAGAAATTAATTTCAGATGCCAAGTACTACCTTTGGGATGAACCATATCTCTTTAAGAGATGTGCTGACGGAGTGATCCGCAGGTGTGTACCCAGAGAAGAAGCACGAAGGATCCTATGGCACTGCCATGGATCACAGTATGGAGGACATTTTGGAAGTGAGCGAACAGCCACTAAAGTTCTCCAGTGCGGCTTCTACTGGCCTACTCTCTATAAAGATTCCCGAGAGTTTGTGCGTAACTGTGACAGTTGCCAAAGAGCTGGTAACCTGCCTCACGGATATGCCATGCCTCAACAAGGAATATTAGAGATAGAATTGTTTGATGTATGGGGAATTGATTTCATGGGACCATTCCCACCATCATACTCAAACACTTACATTCTGGTGGCAGTGGACTATGTATCTAAGTGGGTAGAAGCAATTGCTACACCCACTAATGATACCAAGACTGTACTGAAATTCCTCCAGAAGAATATTTTCAGCAGATTTGGTGTTCCCAGAGTACTAATCAGTGATGGGGGCTCTCATTTCTGCAACAAACAGCTATACTCTGCTATGGTTAGATATGGAATTAGCCATAAAGTGGCAACTGCATATCATCCATAGACTAATGGGCAAGCTGAAGTCTCTAACAGAGAGCTAAAAAGAATCCTGGAACGGACTGTAATGGCCCGAAGAAAGGATTGGGCAAAGAGCTTGGATGATGCTCTGTGGGCATACAGAACAGCATTCAAGACTCCTATAGGAACCTCTCCATACCAATTGGTGTATGGGAAGGCCTGTCATTTGCCTGTGGAACTGGAACACAAAGCCTACTGGGCAACCAGATTCCTAAACATGGATGCACAGTTAGCTGGTGAGAAAAGACTGCTCCAGCTAAATGAGCTAGAGGAGTTCAGACTCAATGCCTTTGAAAATGCAAAAATTTATAAGGAAAAGGCAAAGAAGTGGCATGACAAGAGATTGTCAACCAGAGTCTTTGAGCCAGGACAAAAAGTTCTGCTCTTCAACTCCAGGCTCAAATTGTTTCCAGGAAAACTCAAATTCCGGTGGAGGGGTCCGTATGTGATTACAAGTGTGTCACCATATGGATATGTTGAGCTTCAGGATATTGATTCTGACAAGAAGTTCATTGTTAATGGACAGAGAATCAAGCACTATCTTGAAGGAAATTTTGAGCAGGAATGCTCAAGACTGAGACTTGAGTGATTCTTAGCAGAAGTCCAGCTAAAGACAGTAAAGAAGCGCTTTCTGGGAGGCAACCCAGTCATTAGGAAGGCATATGATTAGTTCTTACAGAGGCAAGTATCAAAAATGAAGGAATTCACAGAGTTACAGAAGGATTCAGCTCAAAAAGCAGAGAAAATGAGCTTACTGGCGAAAAAACGCCAGTAAGGGGCATTTTGGGCGTTAAACGCCAGAATGGGTACCATTCTGGGCGTTTAACGCCAGGAATGGTGCCATTTTGGGCGTTAAACGCCAGAATGGGCACCATTCTGGGCGTTTAACGCCATGTGTGCAGCATCCTGGGCGTTTTGGAAAAACGCCCAGTGACAAAGGATTTCTGGCGTTTAACGCCAGCCAGGGCACCTGGCTGGGCGTTAAACGCCCAAAAGGGGTAGCAAATGGGCGTTAAACGCCAGAATGGGTGCCATTCTGGGCGTTTAACGCCAGAAAGGTGGGGGGACCACATCTTTGTTTTCAACTCAATTTTTTTCAAACTTTCCTCTTTTTAACCATACTCTTCTACATAAATGCACTTCAACCCTTCATTATTCACTTTCAAATCTTCACAAATGAAAACCATTCTTCAAATCTATTTCAAATTAATCCCAAATCTTCCTCAAAAACTCACCCTTTTCTCAATTTCTTTCCATATCTTTTCAAATCTCTCTCTCTTTTTTTTTCGAAAACTCCCCTCCCCACCTTTTAAATACACGTTTGGCTCCCTAATTGCACCACACCATTCGAATTTCCTCTTCTTCCCCCTCTCTTCTCTCTTTTATTTTGCTTGAGGACAAGCAAACCTCTAAGTTTGGTGTGCTTTTCCGTGATCACTAAGCCAAGATTCATCAATATCATGGCTCCTAAGGGAAAACAAACCAATTTAAGAGGCAAGAAAGAGAATAATCCAAAGAATCTTTGGAATGAAGAGAAGTTCTTAACCAAAGAACATGAAGACCATTATCATAAAATAATGGGTCTGAGGTCAGTGATCCCGGAAGTTAAATTTGATCTGAAAGAAGATGAATATCCGGGGATCCAAGAGCAAATTCGAAACAGAAGATGGGAAGTTCTAACCAATCCTGAGACAAAGGTTGGAAGGAACATGGTTCAGGAATTCTACTCAAATCTGTGGCTAACAGATAAGCAGAGAATGACTGGAACCGCTTACCATACCTACAGAACCATGGTCAGAGGGAAAGTTATATACTTTCATCTGGACAAAATAAGAGAAATCTTCAAGTTGCCTCAACTGCAAGATGATCCTGATTCCTTTAATAGGAGGATGGTGAGAGTAGATAAGGGGTTGGATCAAGTTCTAGAGGACATATGCCTCCCTGGAACTAAGTGGATAACCAATTCTAAGGGTGTCCCAAACCAACTCAAGAGGGGAGACCTCAAGCCAATTGCAAGAGGTTGGCTAAACTTTATTGGGCGTTCCATATTGCCCACTAGCAACCGTTCTGAGGTCACCATCAAGAGAGCAGTGATGATTCATTGCATTATGCTTGGAAAAGAAGTGGAGGTTCATCATCTGATTGCCTGTGAGATATACATAATTGCAAATAGGAATTCCACTGTAACCAAATTGGCTTACCCAAGCTTGATCTCCTTGCTCTGTAAAGAGGCTGGGGTGAAGATAGAAGAAGATGAATTCATACCCATTGAACATCCAATCACCAAGAAGACAATGGAAGGAGCAAGAGAAGCAAGGGCGTGAACTCCAAGAAATGAAGCGCCAAAAGCTCTCCTCTCAAGCTGAGGGAGCATCCACTTCTCAAAATCAAGGTTGTTGAGTTCTAACTCTGTGAAAACCTCTATCATTAGAAGCCTATTTTTTTTGTTTTTCTTATCTTATTTTTTATTTTTATTTTTAGTCTCATCTTATATCTATATTTAAGTCATGTTCTTAGTTCATAATTAATAAAATTTAAGTTTATGCCTTAAAGCTATGAATGTCCTATGAATCCATCACCTCTCTTAAAAGAAAAATGCTTTAATCACAAAAGAACAAGAAGTACAGGATTTCGAAATTTATCTCTGAAACTAGTTGAATTAGTTTGATGTGGTGACAATACTTTTTGTTTTCTGAATGAATGCTTGAACAGTGCATATGTCTTTTGAATTTGTTGCTTTGAGAATGTTAAAATTGTTGGCTCTTGAAAGAATGAGGAGAAAGAGAACTGTTATTGAGGATCTGAAAAATCATCAATTTGATTCTTGAAGCAAGAAAAAGCAGTGAATGCAAAAAAAAAAATTCGAAAAAAAAAGAAGAAAGAAAAAAAAAGAAAGAAAAGGAAGGAAATAAAGTTGTGATCCAAGGCAAAAGAGTGTGCTTAAGAACCCTGGACACCTCTAATTGGGGACTTTAGCAAAGCTGAGTCACAATCTAAAAAGGTTCACCCAATTATGTGTCTGTGGCATGTATGTATCCGGTGGTAATACTGGAAGACAGAGTGCTTTGGGCCACAGCCAAGACTCATACACTGGCTATGTTCAAGAATCAATATACTTAACTAGGAGAATCAATAACACTATCTGAGTTCTGAGTTCTTATAGATGCCAATCATTCTGAACTTCAAAGGATAGAGTGAGATGCCAAAACTGTTCGGAGGCAAAAAGCTACTAGTCCCGCTCATCTAATTGGAGCTGTGTTTCTTTGATATTTTGGAGTCTATAGTATATTCTCTTCTTTTTATCCTATTTTGATTTTCAGTTGCTTGGGGACAAGCAACAATTTAAGTTTGGTGTTGTGATGAGCGGATAATTTGTATGCTTTTTAGCATTGTTTTTAGTATGTTTTTAGTATTTTTGAGTTAGTTTTTAGTATATTTTTATTAGTTTTTAATTAAAATTCACTTTTCTGGACTTTACTATGAGTTTGTGTGTTTTTCTGTGATTTCAGGTATTTTCTGACTGAAATTGAGTGTTCTGAGCAAAAATCTGATCCTGAGACTGAAAAGGACTGCAGATGCTGTTGGATTCTGACCTCCCTGCACTCGAAGTGGATTTTCTGGAGCTACAGAAGCTCAATTGGCGCGCTCTCAACGGCATTTGAAAGTACACATCTTGGGCTTTCCAGCAATATATAATAGTCCATACTTTGCCCAAGATTTGATGGCCCAAATCGGCGCTCAAAGTCATCTACAGAAATTCCAGCGTTAAACGCCGGAACTGGCATAAAATTTGGAGTTAAACGCCCAAACTGGCATGAAAGCTGGCGTTTAACTCCAGAAAAGGTCTCTACACGAAATTCCTTCATTGCTCAGCCCAAGCACACACCAAGTGGGCCCGGAAGTGGATTTTTCTGTCATTTACTCATTTCTGTAAACCTTAGGACACTAGTTTACTATTAATAGGATCTTTTGACATTGTATCCGTACCTTAGGACCTCATAACATTTCTTACACGTTTCTTTCCACAGTATGAGTCTCTAAACCCCATGGTTGGGGGTGAGGAGCTCTGCTGTGTCTTGATGGATTAATGCAATTACTATTGTTTCTTATTCAATCATGCTTGCTTCCATTCTAAGATAATACTTGTTCTTAATCCGGATGAATGTGATGATCTGTGACAATCATCATCATTCTCAACCATGAACGTGTGACTGACAACCACCTCCGTTCTACCTTAGATTAAGTAGTTATCTCTTGGATTCTTTAATCGGAATCTTCGTGGTATAAGCTAGGACTGATGGCGGCATTCAAGAGAATCCGGAAGGTCTAAACCTTGTCTGTGGTATTCTGAGTAGGATTCAATGACTGAATGACTGTGACGTGCTTCAAACTCTAACCTGCTGGGCGTTAGTGACAGACGCAAAAGAGGGATTCTATTCCAGCAGGGGCGGGAACCAAACCGGTGATTGGCCGTACTGTGACAGAGTGCGTGAGCATTAGCTTTCACTGCGAGGATGGGAGGTAGCTGCTGACAACAGTGAAACCCTACACAGCTTGCCATGGAAGGAGCCTTGCATGTTTGATGAAGAAGACAGTAGGAAAGCAGAGATTCAGAAGATGGAGCATCTCCAAGCCTCAACCCATTCTCCATTACTGCAATACAAGTAACCATTTCATGTTCTTTTGCTTTTTACAATCAATCCTGATAAATTCTGATATCCTGACTAAGATTTACAAGATAACCATAGCTTGCTTCAAGCCGACAATCTCCGTGGGATCGACCCTTGCTCACGCAAGGTATTACTTGGACGACCCAGTGCACTTGCTGGTTAGTTGTGCGGAGTTGCAAAAGTGTTATTGCAATTTCGTGCACCAACGCTCTGTTGTCAGGAGAGGCAGTCTAACTCGTAAACCAGAAATCCAAGAGATATACATTCAATCTAAGGTAGAACGGAAGTGGTTGTCAGGCACGTGTTCATTAGTTGAGAATGGTGATGAGTGTCATGGATCATCACTTTCATCATGTTGAAGTGCGAATGAACATCTTAGAATAGAAACAAGCGAGATTGAATAGAAAACAGAAATACTTGCATTAATTCATCGAGACGCTGCAGAGCTCCTCATCCCCAATCATGGGATTTAGAGACTCATGCCGTCAAAGGTACAATTTCAGATGTAAAATGTCATGAGATACAAAATAAATTTCTAAAAGTAGTTTTGATACTCAACCAGTATCCTAGGTTTACAGAAAATGAGTAAACTAAGATAGATAGTGCAGAAATCTACTTTTGGGGCCCACTTGGTGTGTGCTAGGGCTGAACATTGAAGCTTTCACGTGAATAGGCTATTCTTGGAGTTAAACGCCAGTTTGTAACCTATTTTTGGCATTTAACTCTGGTTTGTAACTTGTTTCTGGCGTTTGACGCCAGAATAAGGTAGAAAGCTGGCGTTGAACGCCAGTTTGCGTCATCTAAACTTGGGAAAAGTATGAACTATTATATATTGCTGGAAAGCCCTGGATGTCTACTTTCCAACGCAAGTAAGAGCGCACCATTTGGATTTTGGTAGCTCCAAAAATTTTACTTCGAGTCCAGGGAGGTCAGAATCCAACATCATCAGCAGTCCTTTATCAGCCTCTGAATCGGATTTTTGCTCAGGTCCCTCGGTTTCAGCCAGAAAATAACTGAAATAACAAAAAAACACACAAACTCATAGTAAAGTCCAAAAATGTGATTTTTGCATAAAAACTAATAAAAATGTACTAAAAATTAGCTAGATCCTACTAAAAACTACGTGAAAACACTCCCAAAAAGCGTATAAAATATCCGCTCATCATGTTCTTAGCTCAAAAACATGATCCACAAAATATAGAATTCAAGCAAGTTTAACACAAAAATTTTTCAATCAATTGGGTTGGTGCCCTATAGATAAATTCCTTGGAAAAAAATCATTGTTTTGACTAAGCTTATTATATGTATCCCAAATGCAATGTTGTGATTGAGAATTTTTTTTAAAAAAAAAATTCCTTAGTTTATTCCCTTTCCAATCAAACCAAATTTCTTATATAAAAAAGGGTAAACTAAGCTCCAACAATCTAGATTTTTCTAATTACAACCAATAATCTCAATGGTGAACTAAGAAATATGAAATATATACAAACTCAAGGTGCAAAGTACAAAATACAATAGCTAAAGCAAAAGTATCTAAAATACCATTATGTACATTAATCCAAAATTGTAAAATAAAACAAAGTAACATAAAATAAGAGATAAATGTCCGAAATTGTCACCCAAAATAGCAATTCCACCGATGGTGACGACGGTGACCTCCCCACACTTAGAATGAAGTATCGTCCTCGATGCTATGGCTGAGACTGGAAGTGAAGGTCAACGTTCGCATCCGGTTGGGGCTAAGGTTGTGGCTTTATAGAGGTGTGCTGCGCCTCTGTGGGAGCCTGAATCTGAGTGGGTGCCTTTGGCTGTTGAGCCTGCTCCTCATCATGCTCCTCCTCCTCTGCAGAAGAAGGGTCGGAATCAGGGGGCATCTCGGCACCCAGCGATACTAGCATCTAAGTCACACGATCATAGCGTCGCTTGTGGCGACGCTCGCTGTGCTCCATGAATCTAAAAAGATTCTATACCAGTAGGTAAGTCGGCTGGGGTGCTGACGGTGGTGGTCCGGTGTGTGCTGCTGGTGCTGCGGATGGTTCGGCTACAGCTGATGAAGATGAGGGGCCAGATGCCACTGCTGCAGAGGATCGAGCTCAAGACCTACGCGAGACTGGTGGCTTGTCATTCACCCAAGTCCCCCACAGAATAAATCTCTCCTTTCCGTGGACTGGGGATGGTGACTCATCATCCTGTCGCCATGGAAAGCCAGCTCGCTGAGCCATCTCAGTGACCAAAGCAGGGAATGAAAGTGTGCCCCTGACATGAGCTCGCCAGATAAACTTCTTGATCAAATAGGGAAAGTACAGCTCTTTCCCTTCCATAACACATCCAACGAGCACTAACATGTCGATCGGTATCTCGGTGAAGTGCGTGGTCGGCATGACATAATGAGCGAGAATCTACTGCCATGTCCTCGCCTCCCTCATCAAGTAATCAAACAACATCCCCTTGGGTTTCACTTTGTCGGCATCCAACACCTAAGGAGCATCTGGTTGGGCAATCACACTCCTCAGTGCATCATAGTCAACGGTTAAGCAATGCATCTCCTCCTCAACCCTATGAAAAGCGTCCTTATCGCGGGCTGATGAGCGGATATTTTATACGCTTTTTGGGGGTGTTTTCACATAGTTTTTAGTAGGATCTAGCTACTTTTTAGTACATTTTTATTAGTTTTTATACAAAAATCATATTTCTGGACTTTACTATGAGTTTTTGTGTTTTTCTATGATTTCAGGTATTTTCTGGCTGAAATTAAGGGACCTGAGCAAAAATCTGATTTAGAGGCTGAAAAAGGACTGCAGATGCTGTTGGATTCTGACCTCCCTGCACTTGAAATGGAATATTTAGAGCTACAAAAATTCAAATGGTGCGCTCTCAATTGCGTTGGAAGGTAGACATCCAGGGCTTTCCAGCAATATATAATAGTTCATACTTTGCTCAATTTTAGACGACGCAAACTGGCGTTCAACGCCGGCTTTCTGCCCTATTCTGGCGTTAAACGCCAGAAACAAGTTACAAACCAGAGTTAAACGCCAAAAACAAGTTACAAAATGGCGTTTAACTCCAAGAATAGCCTATGCACGTGAAAGCTTCAATTTTCATCCCCAGCACACACCAAGTGGGCCCCAGAAGTGGATTTCTGCACTATCTATCTTAGTTTACTCATTTTCTGTAAACCTAGGTTACTAGTTGAGTATATAAACTACTTTTAGAGATTTATTTTGTACCTCATGACATTTTACATCTGAATTTGTATCTTTGACGACATGAGTCTCTAAACCCCATAGTTGGGGGTGAGGAGCTCTGCTGTGTCTTGATGAATTAATGCAATTATTTCTGTTTTCTATTCAATCACGCTTGTTTCTATTCTAAGATATTCATTCGCACTTCAACATGATGAATGTGATGATCCGTGACATTCATCACCATTCTCAACCTATGAACGCGTGCTTGACAACCACTTCCATTCTACCTTAGATTGAATGGATGTCTCTTGGGTTCTTAGCTCACAAGTTTGACTGCCTCTCCTGACAACAGAGCATTCAAATCTGTGAGATCAGAGTCTTCGTGGTATAAGCTAGAATCAATTGGCAGCATTCCTGAGATTCAAAACTCTAACCCATTCTCCATTACTGCGTAACAAGTATTCATTTCATGCTCTTTCACTTTTTACAATTAAAACTAAGAACCATTATTGATATCCTGACTAAGAATAATAAGATAACCATAGCTTGCTTCAAGCCGGCAATCTCCGTGGGATCGACCCTTACTCACGTAAGGTATTACTTGGACGACCCAGTGCACTTGCAGGTTAGTTGTGCAAAATTACATAGTGTGAGTGTAATTTTCGTGCACCAAGTTTTTGGCACCGTTGCCGGGGGATTGTTCGAGTTTGGACAACTGACAGTCTATCTTGTTATTTAGATTAGGAAAAATTTATCTTTTTGGTTTAAAATCACTAGGATTGCATATTTTATTATTCCTTTTAAAAAAATCTTTCAAAAATTATTATTTTTCTTTATTAGTTTTTAATTTTTCTTTGAGTCTTTTGTTTGAGTTTAGTTTCATATTTTAAGTTTGGTGTCAATTGTATGTTTTTATTTTCCTTTAAATTTTCGAGTTTGTGTTCATTGTTCTTGCTTGATCTTCAACTCCTTCTTGCTATTTTTCTTGTTTGATCTTTAGTTTTTCTTGTTTTGTGTCTTTTCTTGTTTTTCTTGTGCATTTTGAAATTATGAGTTTTCAAAAAAAATTATATATTAAATACCTTTTTAAAACACGTTAAATTTATAGCTCAGTTGGCTAGAGCGTTGTGCTTATGTTCTTGGTAATTGGGTATTTTCCTTTTAAAACATTTTCAAAAATATTTTTTCTTTGATTAAATCTTGTGTCAAACTTTTAAGTTTGGTGTTCTCTTGTTATTTTTCTTTAATTTTCGAAAATTTATTTTGGTTTTCTAAAAATTTTAAGTTTGGTGTTCTTTTTTTGTTCTTATTGTTCTTGTGAGTCTTCAAGGTGTTCTTGAGTCTTCTTTGTGTTTTGATCTTAAAATTTTTAAGTTTGGTGTGTCTTGGTATTTTTCCTCCAAAATTTTCGAAAACAAGGAGCATTGGATCTAAAAATTTTAAGTCTTGTGTCTTTTGTGTGTTTTTCTCTTTCATAATAAAATTCAAAAATAAAAAAAATATATTTTCCTTTAATTGCTCATAATTTTCGAATCCCTTGGGTTGACTTGGTCAAAATTTTTCAAATAATATCCTTTTAAGATTTTTAAAATAATATCTTTTTCAAAAACATCCTAACCACTTTCTCTCTCCTCACTTTTTCGAAAGTCCTCATAAAATATTTTCAAATCTTTTTTGTATTTTATTATTTCGAAAAAAATTTTTAATAAATATAATAAAATAAATCCACATCATCTCCCTTTCTCCATCATGGACCTAAGTAGAAATGAATAATCCAAAAGGACTCTGGGGTCATATGCTAACCCCACTACTGCTTTATATGGGAGTAGTATCTGTATACCCTCCATCAGAGTCAGTAGTTTTGAGTTGAATCCTCAACTCATTATCATGGTGCAGCAAAATTGCCAGTATTCCAGTCTTCCACAGGAAGAACCTACTGAGTTTCTGGCACAGTTCTTACAAATTGCTGACATAGTACATGATAAGGAAGTAGATCAGGATGTCTACAGATTATTACTATTTCCATTTGCTGTAAAAGATCAAGTTAAGAGGTGGTTAAATAACCAACCTAAAGCTAGCATAAAAACATGGAAACAGTTGTCAGACAAATTCCTGAATCAATATTTCCCTCCTAAGAGGATGACACAGCTAAGTCTGGACATCCAAGGCTTTAAACAAGAGGATAATGAATCCCTTTACAACGCCTGGGAGAGGTATAGAGAGATGCTAAGGAAATGCCCCTCTGAAATGTTTTCAGAATGGGTGCAGTTAGACATCTTCTACTACGGGCTTATAGCAAATGCTCAAATATCTCTAGTCCACTCAGTTGGTGGATCTATACACATGAGAAAAATAATTGAAGAGGCTCAAGAGCTCATTGATACAGTTGCTAGAAATTAGCATCTGTACTTAAGTAGTGAGTCCTCCATAAAAGAAAAGGCTAAGGCAGTATCCACTGAACTTAGTCCTCTAGAACAAGTTGCTGAAATCAATCAGCATTTATGTTATCTGACAGAATAGTTGGCAGAATTTAAAGAGATGTTACAAGACACTAAGGATGCTAACAGGAACATAGAAGCACAACTTGACCAGACAAGACAACAATTATCAAAACAGATAACAGAAGAGTGCCAAGCAGTTCAATTAAGGAGTGAAAAAATATTGAATACCTCAACTCAAAGCAGTAGAAAGCCAAGAAAAGAACAAATAATAGAGGATAAGCAGACTGCTACTCAAAATCCCTCTGAGGATAGTAAGAGCCCAGAGAGGAATCATTCTGGTGTTCAAACACCAGAAAAGGGTGAAAAACTAGCGTTAAACGCCCAGTGGATGCCCAGTTCTAGCATTCAAACGCTAGAAAATGGAGAAAATTTGGCGTTAAACGCCCAACCCATGTTCAGTTCTGGCGTTCAAATGCCAGAAAAGGGATGGAATCTGGCGTTAAACGCCAATCCAGCCCCCAATCCTGGCGTTCAAATGCCTATGAGGGGTCAGACAGTTGCAAGTGCTGATGATAACTCCCTCAAGAAGGCTTCTCAACCTACCTCTATAGGAAATAAACCTGCAGCAACCAAGGTTGAAGAATACAAAGCCAAAATACCATATCCTCAGAAACTCCGCCATGCGGAACAGGATAAATAATTTTCCAACTTTGCAGACTATCTCAGGACTCTTGAAATCAAGATTCCGTTTACAGAGACACTTGAGCAAATACCCTCTTATGCTAAGTTCATGAAAGAGATCTTAAGTCATAAGAAGGATTGGAGAGAAACTGAAAAAGTTTTTCTCACTGAAGAATGCAGTGCAATCATTTTAAAGAGCTTATCAGAGAAGCTTAGGGAACCTGGAAGCTTTATGATACCATGCACATTAAAGGGTACATATACCAAGACATCTCTATGTAATCTTGGGACAAGTATCAACCTAATCCCTGCATCCACTATCAGAAAGCTTGGCTTGACTGAAGAGGTCAAACCAACCAGGATATGTCTTCAACTTGCTGATGGCTCCATTAAATACCCATCAGGCATGATTAAAGACATGATTGTCACAGTTGGACCATTCGCCTTTTCCACTGACTTTGTAGTGCTGGAAATGGAGGACCACAAGAGTGCAACTCTCATTCTAGGAAGACCTTTTTCTAGCAACTAGACGAACCCTCATTGTCAATGAGGATGAGTTTAGGTTGAATGCTATTGAAGCAATGAAGCACCCAGACACATCAAAAGACTGCATGCGTGTTGATATTATTGACTCCCTGGTACAGGAGATCAGTATGGTTGAGAGTCTCGAATCAGAGCTAGAGGATATCTTTAAAGATGTTTAGCCTGATCTGAAAAAACCAGAGAAAATAAAAGAACCTCTGAAAGTTCCTCAGGAAGAGGAAAAACCTCCTAAACCCGAGCTCAAACCACTGCCACCATCCCTAAAATATATATTTCTGGGAGAAGGTGAAACTTTTCCTGTAATCATAAACTCTGCCTTAGAGCCACAGGAAGACAAAGCACTAATTCAGGTGCTAAGGACACACAAGATAGCTCTTGGGTGGTCCATTAGTGATCTCAAGGGCATTAGCCCAGCCAGATGCATGCACAAGATCATACTGGAGGATAATGCCAAACCAGTGGTTCAACCACAAAGTCGGCTGAATCTGGCCATGAAGGAGGTGGTGCAAAAAGAGGTCACTAAATTACTAGAGGCTATGATTATTTATCCCATTTCTGATAGCCCCTGGGTGAGCCCTGACTATTATTTTATACGCTTTTTGGGGGTGTTTTCACATAGTTTTTAGTAGGATCTAGCTACTTTTTAGTACATTTTTATTAGTTTTTATGCAAAAATCACATTTCTGGACTTTAATATGAGTTTGTGTGTTTTCCTGTGATTTCAGGTAATTTCTGGCTGAAATTGAGGGACCTGAGCAAAAATCTGATTTAGAGGCTGAAAAAGGACTGCAAATGTTGTTGGATTCTGACCTCCCTGTACTCGAAATAGAATATTTGGAGCTACAGAGATCCAAATAGTGCGATCTCAATTGCGTTGGAAAGTAGACATCCAGGGCTTTCCAGCAATATATAATAGTCCATACTTTGCCCAAGTTTAGATGATGTAAACTAGCGTTCAACGCCAGCTTTCTGACCTATTCTGGCGTTAAACGCCAGAAACAAGTTACAAACCAGAGTTAAACGCCAAAAATAGGTTACAAACTGGCGTTTAACTCCAAGAATAGCCTATGCACGTGAAAGCTTCAATGCTCAGCCCCAGCACACACCAAGTGGGCCCCATAAGTGAATTTCTGCACTATCTATCTTAGTTTACTCATTTTCTGTAAACCTAGGTTACTAGTTGAGTATATAAACTACTTTTAGAGATTTATTTTGTACCTCATGACATTTTACATCTGAATTTGTATCTTTGACGGCATGAGTCTCTAAACCCCATGGTTGGGGGTGAGGAGCTCTGCTGTGTCTCGATGAATTAATGAAATTATTTCTGTTTTCTATTCAATCACGCTTGTTTCTATTTTAAGATGTTCATTCGCACTTCAACATGATGAATGTGATGATCCGTGACACCCATCACCATTCTCAACCTATGAACGCATGTCTGACAACCACTTTTATTCTACCTTAGATTGAATGGATGTCTTTTGGGTTCCTGGCTCACGAGTTTGACTACCTCTCCTGACAACAGAGCATTCAAATCTATGAGATCAGAGTCTTCGTGGTATAAGCTAGAATCAATTGGCAGTATTTTTGAGATCCAAAAAGTCTAAAACTTGTCTGTGGTATTCTAAGTAGGATCCGGGAAGAGATGACAGTGACGAGTTTCAAACTCACGAACGTTGGGCGTAGTGACAGACGCAAAAGGATCAATGGATCCTATTCCAACATTAGTGAGAACCAACAGATGATTAGCCATGTACATGGACCCTTTTCACTGAGAGGACGGCTGGTAGCCATTGACAACGGTGATCCACCAACATACAGCTTGCCATGGAAGGAGACCTGCGTGCGTGAAGAAGAAGACAGTAGGAAAGTAGAAATTCAAGGGACAGAGCATCTCCAAAACTCCAACCCATTCTCCATTACTGCGTAACAAGTATTCTTTCATGCTTTTTCACTTTTTACAATTAAAACTAAGAACCACTATTGATATCCTGACTAAGAATAATAAGATAACCATAGCTTGCTTCAAGCCGGCAATCTCCGTGGGATCGACCCTTACTCACGTAAGGTATTACTTGGATGACCCAGTGCACTTGCTGGTTAGTTGTGCGGAATTACATAGTGTGAGTGTAATTTTCGTGCACCACTGGCCCTGGGCAGACAATGGAGTGCATCCTCAATATAAGCTTCTATCATCAGAATCTGTCCACCTCGCAGGTGAATCGAGTCAAAGGTCGGTCGAAAGAAGTTACAGTAAAACTCACGGACACATGACTCATTCACCCTGGTTACCTCCCGATCAATAAAAGACATGCCTAACCCCTCAATTCGAGACTCAATAGATTGCCTCAAATCGGAAGGGATAGGAAGCTTCTTCTCCAAATTCAGAAGTCGCCCCTAATAGATCGAAAAGCAGAGCTCACAATATAGTTTAGGAAACCTTTCTCCGTCAGTAGGGGGTAAAAGCTGATCCGCCTTCTCCTTGTCGGAGAGGCGTATTTTAGTATAGCCAGAGAGTGCAGAAGCAGTGGAAGACTAATGTTGCTTCCTTTTTCGGGGGGTAACCGTTGCTTTACCTTTTCCTCTATCAGACATCCTGGAAAAATAGAAACACAGGATACAGACAATTAAGTAAGGTAGAGGAATATAAAGCAAGGAATCAAGTAGCAGACAGAAGACAAGAGGATTGAGATATGTTCATGAAGTGAGTTAAAGAAAGGAATTCTTGGAATGCAAGAAAACAAAATCCAAATCTCAGACGGAGTACAAACCAAGAAATTCATGCAATAACAGTCAAGTGCTTGTTTGTTGAGCAACCACAATTGTCATACCCAAAAAGAATGTGAAAGGGTTAATTTGAAAAGTTAGAGAGTCAATTAAGTCAAAAGTTAGAAAAGTGGTTAGAAATTAGTGGTATGACCATGATGAAGCATAACCAAGAGAAGTTCATAAATCATAAGAAACAAGCACACTCACATTCATGAGGATGATGCACGTCATCGATGATGAAATATAAATTGCGTAAAAGCATACAATAGAAAAGCAAGTCATCATCAATGTCATGATCACTAAGTTTGTAAAAATTGGTGATAAAAGAATTAGGATTAGCACTTGGTGTAACCAAAAGAAAGTTGAAAGCAATTTGAGTTCAAAAGGGTTCACACCAGTGGAAGGCACCAATTGTTACACATGTATGAACCTCTATCAAGAAAGACAAGTCTAAATCAAATGGTGGGCTTTGGCATTAGGTTCATTGGGCAAGTAAGTTGAAAATTGAACCTTAACCAAGAAGTCATAAAGCATTTGACTTAACTTGAAATGTTGAAAACACAAGAAGGTTCACATTGCTTAGTTAGTCAAGGTACTATTTGACACAAAAATCTGACAAATAGTTCCTTGAATTAACCAATTTCAATGCACATCAACGGGACTCAAAATAAAATGGGAATGCCAACCAAATTAACTAAGGAATTGCACTTGGTATAAATTGAATGAATTTTTAAACCAAAAAGTGCTAAGTTCAATCCCTAAGTTGCAAGTTAACAATAGATTGCTTTCCAAAAATTTTGACAGCATTCCGGTAGTAAAATGGACGTTCCTGGATAACAAACAGCAATAAAATTATGCATATAAATCCAGATAGCATCAACAAGCAAAATAATTGACCAATTCATATGGTTTAGGCGACATTAAGCAGAATAACATAATTCAATTCAGCAAGCCAGCAATCAAACAATTCATGTGAATCCAAAATCAGCATAGTAGTAATAATCTATACACAGAACAACAACATCATTCACCATTCAGCAAAGCAAATTAACTCAGCTATTTCAGACAACAAGAACGGAGCAATTATCAGGCCTAAAATCCTCTAATCACATCCTAGCTACCTAACCACATGCAATTCTAACTAACCTAATCAAATAGAATTAAACAACACTAACCAAATAACTAAACAGAACAGAAAGCTAAGAACATAAAATACAGAGAGGACAGGGGAACCTAGGGAAGAGGTAGGAACAGAATTGTGGAGGGATGAGAAGTAATGCCAACTAGGGATGACGGCGAGACAGTGGCTCGCGGTGGCACGGAGCAGTAAAAGACAGGGGCAGTGCTGAGCTCAGTGAGATGCATAGCAGATAGGCAGAGCTCCCCCTCTGTTTGCAACAATGAGAACGCATGAAACGAGATAGGGAGTGAAAAGTTGTTGGTGGTGGTCGAATGAGGCTCGCCGGCGGCAATAGAGGACCGCGGCGGCTCTGGCGGTGGCGCTGAGGTGAACGGTCAGAAAAGGGGAAGAGATGGAAAAAAAGAGAAGGGGAAAGGAAAAGGAGAGGAAGGAAGGGTGGTCACCGGTGGCGGTCAGGTCGCCGGACAATGGTCGGCAGTAGCCGAGGGTGGCTGGCAGTGGTGGTTCTGGAGGAAGAAGAAAGAAAGAAACGGAACGTTGGAAGGAAAGAGGGAAGGACGCGAATGGCTAGGGCTTCTCGCTTAGATGGGGGTTATTGAATTTGAATCCACGCATACGCGTCACAGATGCGTGCGCGTGGGATGACAGAAAAGCGATAGACCCGTTGATGAGCGGATAATTTGTATGCTTTTTGGCATTGTTTTTAGTATGTTTTTAGTATGATCTAGTTAGTTTTTAGTATATTTTTATTAGTTTTTAGTTAAAATTCACTTTTCTGGACTTTACTATGAGTTTGTGTATTTTTCTGTGATTTCAGGTATTTTCTGGCTGAAATTGAGGGATCTGAGCAAAAATCTGATCCAGAGACTCAAAAGGACTGCAGATGCTGTTGGATTCTGACCTCCCTGCACTCGAAGTGGATTTTCTGGAGCTACAGAAGCCCAATTGGCGCGCTCTTAACGGCGTTGGAAAGTAGACATCCTGGGCTTTCCAGCAATATATAATAGTCCATACTTTGCCCAAGATTTGATGGCCCAAACCGGCGTTCAAAGTCACCTCAAGAAATTCCAGCGTTAAACGCCGGAACTGGCACCTAATTGGGAGTTAAACGCCCAAACTGGCACTAAAGCTGGCGTTTAACTCCAAGAAGAGTCTCTACACGAAAATGCTTTATTGCTCAGCCCAAGCACACACCAAGTGGGCCCGGAAGTGGATTTTTATGTCATTTACTCATTTCTGTACACCTTAGGCTACTAGTTTTTTATAAGTAGGACCTTTTACTATTGTATAAAAAATCTTCGGATCTTTGGAACCTTTTTCTAGAGATCTTTTGATCACTTTGGGAGGCTGGCCATTCGGCCATGCCTAGACCTTGTTCTTATGTATTTTCAACGGTGGAGTTTCTACACACCATAGATTAAGGTGTGGAGCTCTGCTGTACCTCGAGTATTAATGCAATTACTATTGTTCTTCTATTCAATTCCGCTTGTTCTTTGTCCAAGATATCACTTGTTCTTCAACTTGATGAAGGTGATGATTGACGCCCATCACCATCCTCACCCATGAACAAGGTGACTGACAACCATTCTTGTTCTACAAGCATCTGAGGCTTAGTGAATATCTCTTGGATTCCTGATTGCACGATGCATGGTTGATCGCCTGACAACCGAGTGCTCGCCTGACAAACGAGCCAACCATTCCGTGAGATCAGAGTCTTCGTGGTATAGGCGAGAACTGATGGCGGCATTCAAGAGAATCCGGAAGGTCTAACCTTGTCTGTGGTATTCTGAGTAGGATTCAATGATTGAATGACTGTGATGTGCTTCAAACTCCTGAAGGCGGGGCGTTAGTGACAGACGCAAAAGAATCACTGGATTCTATTCCGCGCCTGATTGAGAACCGACAGATGATTAGCCTATGCTGTGACAGAGCATCAGGGACGTATTTTCACTGAGAGGATGGGAGGTAGCTGCTGACAACAGTGAAACCCTACACGAGCTTGCCATGGAAAGGAGTAAGAAGGATTGGATGAAGGCAGTAGGAAAGCAGAGAGACGGAAGGGAAGGCATCTTCATACGCTTGTCTGAAGCTCTTACACCAATGATATACATAAGTATCACTATCTTTATCTCTTATGTTATTTTCGTTCATCATCATATACATTTGAGTTTGCCTGACTAAGATTTACAAGATGACCATAGCTTGCTTCAATGCTAACAATCTCCGTGGGATCGACCCTTACTCACGTAAGGTATTACTTGGACGACCCAGTGCACTTGCTGGTTAGTTGTGCGAAGTTGTGTAATGCCATGGAATTGAACCACCAAGTTTTTGGAGTTCATGACCAGGGATTATGAGAGTTGTGAAAAGTATTGTTCACAATTTCGCGCACCACCCGTAAGCGTCCTATACGCTTAGGCGTGGAAGTAGAGTGTGTGCAGCGACGCGTACGCGTAGGGTACGCGTACACATGGAATGAAACTTGCGCTAGAAGCATAATCCTCATGCCAAGATCGCACAACTCTCGAGTATGATGTATGGGATCTTCGTTGACGCATCGGTGCGTATGCGTACGCGTGCCTGCCCCTTTTTTTTGAAAAATTTCAAATACTAAACAACCATAACTTGCACCTCAGGTAAAACGTAATCCAACACAAAGGTGCATCCTGAACCAACTAACAACCAAAGTGTTAAATCAAGGATAAATGAAGAGGAGAAACTACCTACAATGGCAACTCAAATCACTTATTAATCAAATTTATAAGAGAGTGGAAAGAGTTTACCATGGTGGGGTGTCTCCCACCTAACACTTTTGTTTATTGTCCTTAAGTTGGACTTATGGGGAGCTCTTATCAAGGTGGCTTGTGCTTGAATCCATCCTTGAACATCCACCAATACTTGGACTTCCAATAGGCTCCATCATTCAAAATTTTAAGCTCCAAGCTTTGATGGAGTTCTTCACAGACCATGGGCTCCCAAAGGTGATCCTCTCCTTGTAATCCGGGATCCCATATATTGTTCTCACACCCGTCTTCTAATTGATCATCATTGTTCCATCCGGGTGGTAGGCGACTCGAATTCTCATCTGAGCACCCAAACATTCTTCTAGACTTATGCAATTTGGTTCTACACCAACCATTGCTATTCAACCTTGAGCATGCAACCATCATGAACCTAGAGTGATGTTTCTAACCACCACGTAATTCTCTCCTACTCTTAACTCCACAAAGAGTTCTAAGTTGTCTATCATTTTCAATCAAGCCATATTCAAGTGGGAAAGTAAAGCTTAGGGATAAGAATTTTACCCACTTGAATGTTGTGTTAGATGGTGACTTAGGAAGAGGGACCTCCCCACACTTAGACAATGCGAGGTCCACTCTCTTGTGCTCTTCCTTGATTGTCTTCACCTCTTGACAACTTTCTTCAACCTCAACCTCCTCCTCTTGGTAGCTTTCTTCCAGTTCAAGCTCTTCATCATTGCTTACCAAGGGTATGGGAGGTGAGGTGTCTTCTTCCTTGATCTTTATGTTAAGTCCAATGGAGGAGGATTTACTTGTAGATAGGGATTCATCAATGATTGAATCCATCTCTTGATCAACATCTTTAAAGTCTTCCACCATGATATGTCTTGGAGATTGTACACCCTTCTCAGCATCAATATCAAGCTTCCTGGAAGAGGGCTCTCCCAGTATACATCCCCATGGACTTCCAACATCTCCTAAGTCTTCGACCACTTCTTCTGGCCTAGTTTTCTCCACTTTCAACAATGGGAGAGTCTTGATTTTATAAGCTTAGGCGGGAGGGGGCCATGTTACTAACAACTTCCGCCATGGTAACAATCGCGGCGTCTACCTTCTTAAACTCCCCTTGCATCTCCTCTTCATGCCTTAGGATACGAGAACTGAGATTTCTGTGTTCTAGCATGAAGGCATGGCAACCTTCGTCCATTGGAGGTGGTGTAGGAAGAGAGGTTTCATTGTTTGGGGGAAATGGCTCATAATTGGGAGGTGGTTCAATAACTTCCACAAAATCATCAACAATGTCACTTGGTGTGGAATTGTTCTCAAACTTGGAACTCACCTCTTGCTCAACTTCGCCTAACTCTTCAACCACTTCTTCTTCATTAAAAATCTCTTCCTCTTTCACTTGTTGCATGACACACTCCATGCTCCGCTCTTCGGTTGATTCTCTACATTCACCCGTGGAGATGCTCTGTCTACAGTATGAATCCCATGCATCCACATTAGCTTTAAATTTGGCAAGGTTAGCCTCGATAGCTTCTTTCATTCTTTGGGCTTCCTCTTGCTCTCTTTGGTGGATGATTACTTGAAGCCGATCCACTGCTTCCTTGTAGTGATCTATTGGCTCTTGTTCCACTTGACTAATATAAGTAGGATCATGTTGCTCTTGGACCAATGGATGTGGATATTTTTTCATGGAGGGTTGTGGTAAAAAAGAGGAGTTCATTTTGTGGTCGAAAGTCATCATACATTGGAGGTGGTTCATCTTGGTAATAGCATGAAGGTGGTGGTTCTTCATATGGTTCATATGGTTCACAAGGTGGTTGTTATGGTGGATAAGGATGAGGGTCATATGGGGGTGTTTGGTGGTGAGGGGCTTGTGAGTATGGTGGTTCAAAACTAGGTTGAGGGGGTGGTTCATAGGCATATGGTGATTGTGATTGACAATCACAATGAGGGTCACCACATCCACTAGATTGATATGCGTTAGTATCGGAATTATACCTATGAGAAATCAGAGGTGGTTGCCATGAAGAGTGATCAACCTCTTGATGCTCCTCCTGTCTTTGATTTTTCCATCCTCGATGCGCATCCTCATTGAAGCTTCCATTCCCTAAAACATAGTTTGAACCCAACTCATAGCCAAAGGGGTGAGAATTCATAGTAGTAAGAGGAATAAAAAATAAAACTAACAAGAAATTAAGAAAACCAAATCAAAAACAAACAATGTAACAAAAGACAAACATATTCACAATATTTACAATAGCCAATAACATAACACCATTGCAATTCCTCGGCAACGGCGCCATTTTGATAAAAGAGGTTTGTCGTCGGTATAAAGAATTTCCTCAAATGAATGAAGTCTTCTCGTTGTAAGTATAGCTCTAAACCAACAAACAATCCTCCCAATAAAAAATATTGGTTTTCACAAGTACAAATCTCAATAAGAATTTTTAACTGAAGTATTTAAACCTCGGGTCGTCTCACAACGAATTGCGATGAAGTGCTCAATTATTGGCTATGAAGATGTAAGGGGGTTTGATTTGGAAAAAGGGAAAAGAAAAGTAAAGGAACAACTAAAGAAAGCAATTAATAAAAGAGAGACATCCTTGGCAAGAATTGAGAATCTAAGCTTTCTATCCTAGTCACTAATAACAATAATTAACAAGAATTTATCTTATTACGCCATCTCCGACGATGGAAGAAGATATCATGTTATCTTCACACTCGAAGAAAATCTAATAAGACTAGCTAATCTCAATTCAAATGTCCTAATCAACTCACTAAGTGAATTAGCAAGAGATTAGAGTTAATGAAAATAATACTACTAGCTAACATCTCTAGATCACCAATATAGTTGGGTTTAATGACTCAAGATCACCTAGTTTTTCTTTCCAAGCCAAGAATGCTCAAAAATCTACTCTAAAGCCCAACCAAGCATTTTGTCAAACACTTGGTGGGTATGAAAGGAAAACATAATAAATTGCAAAGGAAACAAGATCACCAACTCAAATCATCAATAAAACATCAAACATCAATTTTCATTAAAGGAGATCCAAATCCAACATGAGTTCATCAACACAAAAGAGAGCATTAAGTAAAATTAACAAGAAAACCAAGAGAAATAAAGGTGTAGAAACAAGAAATCACAATGAAAGCAAGATGAAAACAAGAATTGAACATGGATCTATGATGCAAATAACCCTAGAACCCTAATTCTAGAGAGAAGAGGGAGCTTCTCTCTCTAGAAACTAAACTACATGATGCTATTCTTCAAACAATTGCTCCCTTTTTACTTAATCTTCAATTTTGCATGAAATTCCCTCAAAAATCAAGGAGAATTATAAAACCATGCTATTTTATTGAATAAATGTAGGAAAAAGGTGATAAAATCCCCTACATTAAGCACAAGATAAACCACAAAATTGAGGTTTATCAATGCTTAAGGCACATGACTGGAAAGTCCACATTCTTCATCAAGCTCAACAAGTATGATAGAGGATTTGTAAATTTGGTGATGATAGAAAACGAAAGATAGTGGTCGTAGGTGAGGTTGGTAAGAGTTTCTCTACCTTAATTGATAATGTATTCTTGGTTGATGGACTGGAACATAATCTTCTAAGCATTAGTCAACTATGTGATTTAGGTTATTGGGTTATTTTTAAAAAGTTGGAATGTTTAGTTGTCTGTGAATAGTCGGGTGAAACTTTGTTCATTGCTAAAAGATGTAATAATATGTATGGTCTCACTTTAAAGGAACTTAAGAAACAAATATAGCTTGATTTACTTCTATGAAATATGAAAAATAGTTGTGGCATAAGAAATTAGGACATGCTAGCATATTTTAAATTTCTAAGCTTGTGAAAAAAGATTTGGTTAGAGGTCTTCCTAATATCCAGTTTGACAAAGATATCTCTTGTGATACTTGTCAATTGGGTAAACATAATAAAAACTCTTTTAAATCTAAGGATGACATCTCAACTAAAAGACTATTGAAATTGCTACATATTAATCTTCTTGGTCCCACTAGGACTCAAAGCCTAGGTGGCAAACACTATGGCTTAATAGTAGTTGATTATTACACAAGTTCGGATGGATTCTTTTCTTAGCTCATAAAAATGATGCTTTTTCAACTTTCATTACTTTGTGCAAAAAAATTCAAAATGAGAAAAATTTGAAGATTGCTTCTATTAGAAGTGATCATGAAAAAAATTTAAAAACCAAGATTTTGAATCTTTTTGTGATGAATTTGGTATATCTCGCAACTTTTCTTGTCTTAGAATACCTCAACAAAATGGGATTATTGAAAGGAGAAGTAGAAGCGTACAAGAAATGGCTCGAGCTATGATTTGTGAGAATGATGTACCTAAATTCTTATGGGCTGAAGTAGTGAACATAACTTACTATATTTTGAATCGAACCATCATTCAAAAGTTTTTAAAGAAAATTCCATATAAGCTATGGAAAGAAATCCCTCAAAATCTTAACTATTTTCATATCTTTTGATGTAAATATTTTGTTTTGAATACAAGAGACAATCTTGAAAATTTTGATCTAAAATTTTACGAAGGTATTTTTGTAGGATACTCAACTATAAGCAAAGCTTATAGGATGTACCTAAGTGAACATAGGACTATTGAAGAGACCATGTGTGTTACCTTTTGTGAATCTAACTCTGTTTCAAGTGTTATTAAAGAAAATGATGCAGGAATTGAAGTTGAACAAAACTCAAGTGACACCCAAGTGAAGCTAAGTCAGATCCCTTGCTGGAAAATACTGTCTTTGATTTTGGAGATCAAATTGTGGGAGAAATTCTATTTTGTCTCCTATCGCAGCAGAAAATCATGGAACTCTCAATAATTTTGAATCTGATTAGACCATATCTACTCTCACCACACCCAAACCCAGAGAATGGAAGTTATTGAAAAACTATCCACAAGAGTTCATAATTGGAGATCTATCTCAAGTAGTTACCACAAGATCATCAAATATAATAAAAATGGAACAAAATGATCCTGATCTCATCTCTCAAATAAACCTTCAAAATGTGAAGGAGGCTCTTGATGATCCATCATGAGTTAAGGCAATGGAAGAAGAGCTAATCCAATTTGAGAAAAATGAAGTTTGGACATTGGTGCCAAATTCAAATGGGAAAAAGGTGAATGGTACTGATGAGCGGATATTTTGTACGCTTTTTGGGGGTAATTTCATGTAGATTTTAGCATGTTTCAGTTAGTTTTTAGTAAAATAATATTGGTTTTTAGGCAAAAATCATATTTCTGGACTTTACTATGAGTTTGTGTGTTTTTCTGTGATTTTAGGTATTTTCTGGCTGAAATTGAGGGAGCTGAGCAAAAATCTGACTTAGGCTGAAAAAGGACTGCTGATGCTGTTGGATCCTGACCTCCCTGCACTCGAAATGGATTTTCTGGAGCTACAGGAGTCCAATTGGCGCTCTCTCAACGGCGTTGGAAAGTAGACATCCAGGGCTTTCCAGCAATATATAATAGTCCATACTTTGCGCGAAGATAGACGACATAATTTGGCGTTGAACGCCAAATACACGCTGCTGTTTGGAGTTAAACGCCAGAAAAACGTCATGATCCGGAGTTGAACGCCCAAAACACGTCAAAACCTGGAGTTTGACGCCAAGAAAGGCCTTTACACGTGGAAAGCTTTAGTCTCAGCCCCAGCACACACCAAGTGGGCCCCAGAAGTGGATTTCTGCACCAATTATCTTAGTTTATTCATTTTTCTGTAAACCTAGGTTACTAGTTTACTATTTAAACAACTTTTACAGACTTATCTTGTACCTCATGACATTTTCAGATCTGAATTACATACTTTGTGATGGCATGAGTCTCTAAACTCCATTGTTGGGGGTGAGGAGCTCTGCAGCGTCTCGATGATTTAATACAATTCCTTTGTTTTCCATTCAAACACGCTTGTTCTTATCTAAGATGTTTATTCACGCTTAATTGTGAAGAGGGTAATGATCCGTGACACTCATCACCTTCCTCAATCCATGAACGTGTGCCTGACAACCACCTCCGTTCTACATCAGAATGAATGAATATCTCTTAGATTCCCCAACAGAATCTTCGTGGTATAAGCTAGATAGATGGCGGCATTCATGAGAATCCGGAAAGTCTAAACCTTGTCTGTGGTATTCCGAGTAGGATTCCAGGATTAAATGACTGTGACGTGCTTCAAACTTGCAACCTACTGGGCGTTAGTGACAGACGCAAAAGAGGGATTCTATTCCAGTAGGAAGCGGGAACCAACCGGTGATTGGCCGTACTGTGACAGAGTGCGTGAGCATTAGCTTTCACTGCGAGGATGGGAAGTAGCCATTGACAACGGTGACACCCTACATAGAGCTTGCCATGGATAGACCTTGCATGTGAGAAGAGGATCTCAAGGAAGAGTTGAAGTTCAGAGAACAAAGCATCTCCAAAACTCCAACATATTCTCCATTACTGCACAACAAGTAACGCTAGTATTCTTTATTATTCCAATATATTCCACAATCCATTATAAACAAATAACTCTATTGTTCAAGTAATCCAAAAAATTTTGTGACATCCTAACTAAGACAAATAAAATAAACATTGATTGCTTCAAGCCAATAATCTCCGTGGGATCGACCCTTACTCACGTAAGGTATTACTTGGACGACCCAGTGCACTTGCTGGTTAGTTGTGCGAATCACAAATTCGTGCACCAAGTTTTTGGCGCCGTTGCCGGGGATTATTGAGTTTGGACAATTGAAGGCTTATTTTATTTCTTAGATTAGGAATAATTTATTTTTATTTTTGTTCTTATTTTTATAGAGTCATTAAATCAATATTGATAGGATAGTTTCTTTTCAAAAAAAAAAAATTTTTTTTTCAAAATTTATTATTTTTCTTTTAATTAATTGCTAATTTTCGTGAGTTTTAGTGTCTTGTTCTAAGTTTGGTGTCAATTGCATATCTCATATTTTTCTTTAAAATTTTCGACTTGTGATCTTTGTTCTTCATTAATCTTCAAGTTGTTCTTGCTTATTTTCTTGTTTGATCTTGAGTTTTTCTTGCTTTGTGTCTTTTCTTGTTTCACTTGTATTCCTTTTAAAGCACTAATTGGAATATCTGCATCAAGTGTCATATTTATTCCCAATTGGCTAAAGCATTGGGTTATATTCTTGATAAGGGAGCACCAATACTTTTGAAAATCTTTTTCAAAAATAATTTTTCTTGATTTAATCTTGTGCCAAACTCTAAGTTTGGTGTTTTCTTGTTAATCTTTTTACAATTTTCAAAAATTTTATTAAAGTTTTCTAAAAATTTTAAGTTTGGTGTTCTTTCTTTTGTTCTTGGTGTTCTTGTGAATCTTCAAAGTGTTCTTGAGTTTTTCTTGTGTCTTGATCTTAAAATTTTTAAGTTTGGTGTTCCTTGGTGTTTTCCCTCCAAAAATTTTCGAAAATAAGGAGCATTAGATCTAAAAATCTTAAATCTTGTGTCTTTTGTGTGTTTTTCTCTTTCATCATAAAATTCAAAATTCAAAAAAAATATCTTTTCTAACTAATTTTGAACTATTTTTTTTTGAAAAATCTCACATAAAAATTCAATTTTCAATTTCAAAAATATTTCCACTTTCTTTTATTTATTTCGTTTTTATTTTACTTAAAAAAAAATATTTTCACAAAATATTTTCACAAAATATTTTTATATATTCCACTTTTATTTATTCCATAACTATAAATTCTCAACTTGTATTCAATATGGAAGCAAGTGGGAATGAACAGTCCAAGAGGACTCTGGGGTCATATGCTAACCCCACTACTGCTTCATATGGGAGTAGTATCTGTATACCCTCCATTGGAGTTAGTAGCTTTGAGCTGAATCCTCAGCTCATTATCATGGTGCAGCAAAACTGCCAGTATTCCGGTCTTCCACATGAAGAACCTACAGAGTTTCTGGCACAATTTCTGCAAATTGCTGATACAGTACATGATAAGGAAGTGGATCAGGATGTCTACAGATTACTACTATTTCCATTTGCTGTAAAAGATCAAGCTAAGAGGTGGTTAAATAACCAGCCTAAGAACAGCATAAAAACATGGAAACAGCTGTCAGAAAAATTCCTGAATCACTATTTCCCTCCAAAAAGGATGACATAGCTAAGGCTAAGCATCCAAGGCTTCAAACAAGGAGATAATGAATCTCTTTATGATGCCTGGGAGAGATACAGAGAGTTGCTAAGAAAATGCCCCTCTGAAATGTTTTCGGAATGGGTGCAATTAGACATCTTCTACTATGGGCTTACAGAAAAAGCTCAGATTTCTCTAGACCACTCAGCTGGTGGATCTATACATATGAGAAAAACAATTGAAGAGGCTCAAGAGCTTATTGATACAGTTGCCAGAAATCAACATCTGTACTTAAGCAATGAATCTTTCATGAAAGAAGAAGCTAAAACAGTAACTGCAGAACTCAGTCCAGTGGATCAGGCTAATGAATTCAATCAGCAATTGGACTTTCTAACTCAACAGCTAGCCGAATTCAAGGAAATATTACAGAAAACAAGAATGGCTAACAGGAACATGGAAGTACAATTAAAGCAGACAGAAAAACAACTGTCAAGACAAATAACAGAAGAATGTCAAGCAGTTCAATTAAGAAGTGGGAAAACATTAAATACCTCACTTCAAAGCAGCAGGAAACCAAGAAATGAACAAGTGGATACTCAGAATCCTCCTGAAGACAGTCCGAGCCCAGAAAGGGACAAAGCTGGCGTTCAAACGCCAGTAACAAACAAGGAAGGGGCGTCTAACGCCACTCCAGCTCCCACCACTGGCATTCAAATACCAGTGGGGAATCAGTCACATACAAGTGCTGATAACAACCCTTCTAAAAAGGCTTCCCAACCCACTTCTGTAGGTAATAAACTTGCAGCAACTAAGGTTGAGGAATACAAAGCCAAAATGCCTTATCCTCAAAAACTCCGCCAAGCGGAACAGGATAAGCAATTTGCCCGCTTTGCAGACTACCTCAGGACTCTTGAAATAAAGATTCCGTTTGCAGAAGCACTTGAGCAAATACCCTTTTATGCTAAGTTCATGAAAGAGATCTTAAGTCATAAGAAGGATTGGAGGGAAACTAAAAAAGTTTACCTCACTGAAGAATGCAGTGCAGTCATTCTGAAAAGCTTACTTGAGAAGCTTAAAGATCCTGGGAGCTTTATGATACCATGCACATTAGAGGGCACTTGCACCAAACAAGCTTTATGTGATCTTGGAGCAAGTATCAACCTAATGCCTGCATCTACTATCAGAAAGCTTGGTTTAACTGAAGAAATCAAACCAACCAGGATATGTCTTCAACTTGCTGATGGCTCCATTAAATACCCATCAGGCGTGATTGAGGACATGATAATCAAGGTTGGGCCATTTGCCTTTCCTACTGACTTTGTGGTGCAGGAAATGGAGGAGCACAAGAGTGCAACTCTCATTCTAGGAAGACCTTTCCTAGCAACTGGCCGAACCCTCATTGATGTCCAAAAAGGGGAAGTAACCTTGAGAGTCGATGAGGAAGAGTTCAAGCTGAATGTTGTTAAAGCCATGCAACATCCAGACACCCCAAATGACTGCATGAGTGTTGATATAATTGACTCTCTGGTAAGAGAGGTCAATATGGCTGAGAGTCTCGAATCAGAGCTAGAGGAATTTAGACTCAATGCTTTCGAAAATGCAAAGATTTACAAAGAGAAAGCGAAAAGATGGCATGATAAGAAATTGTCATCCAGAGTCTTTGAGCCGGGGCAAAAAGTTCCGCTATTCAATTCTAGGCTCAAATTATTCCCTGGGGAATTAAAATCCAGGTGGAGAAGTCCATATGTCATTACAAACGTGTCACCATATGGATACATAGAGCTTCAGGATAATGACTCTAACAAAAAGTTCATTGTTAATGGACAAAGAGTCAAACATTATCTTGAAGGCAATTTTGAGCAAGAATGCTCAAAACTGAGACTTGATTAAAACTCAGTCCAGCTAATGACATTAAAGAAGCGCTTGCTGGGAGGCAACCCAGCCAATCACAAAATTTAATTTTATTCGTATTAATTAATTAATTATTTCTTTACAGGTTTGAGTCCAAGTATCTTCAAAAGGTGAAATAGCAATTGGTTGAAGTCACAGAGTTACAGGGAAATTTGGAAGCTCACTGGCATGAAAAAGCCAGTAAGAAATACTTTGGGCGTTAAACGCCCAAAAGAAGCTCCCGCTGGGCGTTTAACGCCAGTAAGGGTAGCCATCTGGGCGTTAAACGCCAGAAAGGAGCATCTTCTGGGCGTTAAACGCCAGAAAGATGCACCTTCTGGGCGTTTAACGCCAGTTTGCTAGCATCCTGGCCGTTTAACGCCAGGATGGTGGGGAGGAGGTAAAATTCGTTTTTCTTTACAATTTTTCTAAATTTTTAAGTTTCAATTCATGATTTCTTGCATAAACATGTTTCAAAATATCATCCTTCAAAATCAAATTGGTTTTCTAAGAACCCTAATTTCTAAAATCCCTTTTTCAAAAATATCAAATGTATCTTAATTTATAAACACAAATCTTTTTCCAATCCAATTCTTTTTCAAATATTTTTAATATCTTTTTCAACTCATCTTATCTTTTTATGAAAATACCTCTCCTTCTACTCCTCTCCTTTCCTTTCTTTTGCTTGATGACAAGCAAACCTCTAAGTTTGGTGTGATTTGCCATGATCACTGAGCTAAAACTCATTAAGATCATGGCACCTAAGAGAACAGGAAGAGCAAGGATGTGAACTTAAGGGAGCTAAAGCGCCAAAAGATTAATCCATGAAAAAGCACCACATATTTTAGAGGAACACCTACTCCTCAAAACAACAGGTTGCTGAGTTCCAATTTTTCTTTTCTTTTCCTGCTTTTAACATAGTGATAGGATAATTTTTTTGAAATTCACCTTAGGAGATATTTAGTAGTAATTAGTATGTCTATTTTGATTTTATTTCCAATTAAGCTATAGTTTATTTTTCTCATCATCATCAGGCATGAATAAAGTAGTAGAATTTTTTTAGAATAAAGAAGTAATCTATATTTATGAGTTCTTAGTAATAAAGACTATAATTAATTATATGTGGTGGCAATACTTTTTGTTCTCTGAATGAATGCTTGAACAGTGCATAAATTGTACTTTGAATTTGATGAATATTGGCTCCTGAAAGGATGAGGAACACGAAAAATATTATTGATGATCTGAAAAATCATGAAATTGATTCTTGAAGCAAGAAAAAGCAGTCAAAAAAAAAAAAAAACAAGCCATGAGCACTAGCTAAGAATAAAAAAGGGATCCAAGGCTTTGAGCATCAATAGATAGGAGGGCCCAAGGAAATAAAATCCAGGCCTAAGCGGCTAAACCAAGCTGTCCCTAACCATATGCTTGTGGCATGCAGGTCCAAGTTACAAGCTTGAGACTGAGTGGTTAAAGTCGTGATCCAAAGCAAAAGAGTGTGCTTAAGAGCTCTGGACACCACTAACTGGGGACTTTAGCAAAGCTAAGTCACAATCTGAAAAGGTTCACCCAGTTATGTGTCTGTGGCATTTATGTATCCGGTGGTAATACTGGAAAACAAAGTGCTTAGGGCCACAGCCAAGACTCATAAAATAACTGTGTTCAAGAATCAACATACTACACTAGGAGAGTCAATAATACTATCTGAATTCTGAGTTCCTAAGGATGCCAATTATCCTGAAAATTTAAAGATACAGGGGGATGCCAAAACTGTTCAGAAACAAAAAGCTACAAGCCCCGCTCATCTAATAAGAATATGAGCTTCATTTAAAACTCTAAAATATTATTACTTCTTAATTTCTGCTAAATCCTATTTTATTTATCTAGTTGCTTGAGGACAAGCAACAGTTTAAGTTTGGTGTTGTGATGAGCGGATATTTTGTACGCTTTTTGGGGGTAATTTCATGTAGATTTTAGCATGTTTCAGTTAGTTTTTAGTAAAATAATATTGGTTTTTAGGCAAAAATCATATTTCTGGACTTTACTATGAGTTTGTGTGTTTTTCTGTGATTTCAGGTATTTTCTGGCTGAAATTGAGGGAGCTGAGCAAAAATCTGACTTAGGCTGAAAAAGGACTGCTGATGCTGTTGGATCCTGACCTCCCTGCACTTGAAATGGATTTTCTGGAGCTACAGGAGTCCAATTGGCGCTCTCTCAACGGCGTTGGAAAGTAGACATCCAGGGCTTTCCAGCAATATATAATAGTCCATACTTTGCGCGAAGATAGATGACATAATTTGGCGTTGAACGCCAAATACACGCTGTTGTTTGGAGTTAAACGCCAGAAAAACGTCATGATCCGGAGTTGAACGCCCAAAACACGTCAAAACCTGGAGTTTGACGCCAAGAAAGGCCTTTACACGTGGAAAGCTTTAGTCTCAGCCCCAGCACACACCAAGTGGGCCCCAGAAGTGGATTTCTGCACCAATTATCTTAGTTTATTCATTTTTCTGTAAACCTAGGTTACTAGTTTACTATTTAAACAACTTTTACAGACTTATCTTGTACCTCATGACATTTTCAGATCTGAATTACATACTTTGTGACGGCATGAGTCTCTAAACTCCATTGTTGGGGGTGAGGAGCTCTGCAGCGTCTCGATGATTTAATACAATTCCTTTGTTTTCCATTCAAACACGCTTGTTCTTATCTAAGATGTTTATTCACGCTTAATTGTGAAGAGGGTGATGATCCGTGACACTCATCACCTTCCTCAATCCATGAACGTGTGCCTGACAACCACCTCCGTTCTACATCAGAATGAATGAATATCTCTTAGATTCCCCAACAGAATCTTCGTGGTATAAGCTAGATAGATGGCGGCATTCATGAGAATCCGGAAAGTCTAAACCTTGTCTGTGGTATTTCGAGTAGGATTCCAGGATTAAATGACTGTGACGTGCTTCAAACTTGCAACCTGCTGGGCGTTAGTGACAGACGCAAAAGAGGGATTCTATTCCAGTAGGAAGCGGGAACCAACCGGTGATTGGCCGTACTGTGACAGAGTGCGTGAGCATTAGCTTTCACTGCGAGGATGGGAAGTAGCCATTGACAACGGTGACACCCTACATAGAGCTTGCCATGGATAGACCTTGCGTGTGAGAAGAGGATCTCAAGGAAGAGTTGAAGTTCAGAGAACAAAGCATCTCCAAAACTCCAACATATTCTCCATTACTGCACAACAAGTAACGCTAGTATTCTTTATTATTCCAATATATTCCACAATCCTTTATAAACAAATAACTCTATTGTTCAAGTAATCCAAACAATTTTGTGACATCCTAACTAAGACAAATAAAATAAACATTGATTGCTTCAAGCCAATAATCTCCGTGGGATCGACCCTTACTCACGTAAGGTATTACTTGGACGACCCAGTGCACTTGCTGGTTAGTTGTGCGAATCACAAATTCGTGCACCAGGTACCAAATGGATCTTTCGAAACAAATTGGGTGAGTATGGTAGTATTGCAAGAAATAAGGCAAGACTTGTGGCTCAAGGGTATGATCAAGAAGAGGACATCAACTTCGATGAATCTTTTTCTCCGATTGCAAGGATGGAAGCAATAAGATTATTGCTTGCTTATGTCACACACAAAGAGTTCAAACTTTTTCAAATGGATGTCAAATGTGTCTTTTTGAATAGTATTATTGATAGAGAGGTGGTTTTGAAAACAAAGATTTTCCAAACCATATTTTTAAACTCTCTAAAGCTCTTTATGGTTTGAGACAAGCTCCTAGAGCTTGGTATGAAAGACTTAGCTCTTTCTTATTAAAAAATAATTTTCAAAGAAGTACCATGGAGACAACTATTTTTATTAAAGAATCTAATGATAATTTCATTCTTGTTCAGGTTTATGTGGATAACATTGTGTTTGGATTAGCTAATGAAGTCTTGTGTGCTGATTTTGAAAACTTAATGACTAGTGAGTTCGATATGAGTATAATGGGAGAACTCACATTCTTCCTAGGACTCCAAATCAAATAAACTCCTAGTAGAATTTTTGTGCACCAAAATAAATATGCCAAAAAATTGGTAAAGAAATTTGGTTTAGAAAATTCCAAACCAATGAGTACACCAATGCATCCAAACTCTAAACTTGAGAAGGATGAAAAAGAAAAAGATGTGGATGAAAAAAGGTATAGAGAAATGATCGAATCTCTTATGTATCTAACATCTTTTAGACCAGATATTACTTAAAGTGTTGGAGTTTGTTCTAGATTCCAATCACAACCTAAAGAATCACATCTTTCAACTATATAAAGAATCATTAGATAAATTAATGGCATTGCTAATTTTGGTTTTTGGTATCCTAAGTCTGATGAGTTTTGTGTGGTGGGATATTATGACGCAGATTTTATCAGTGACAGAGTTGATAGAAGAAGCACGTCTGGCATCTGTTGCTTCCTTGGATAGTCCCTAAACATGTGGTCAAGCAAGAAACATGCTACAGTTGCATTATCCACAGTCAAGATTGAACATATAGCCGCTTCTTCTTATTGTTCTAATTTGTTATGGCTTAAAACACAACTTGCAGATTATAAATTGCAAGTCAATAATATCTCTTTATTTTGTGATATGAGTGCAATAAATATTTTTAAAAATCTAATTTTTCACTTAAGAACAAAGCACATTGAAGTGAGATTTTGCTCCATTAGGGAACATGTGCAAAAGTGTACAATTGAAATATAATTTGTAAAGTCTAAGGATCAACTTGCAGATATTTTCACTAAACCTCTGTCTGAAGACATATTTCACAAGTTGAGAAAAGCATTGGATATTGTTGAGTCTGAATTCCTGAATCAATCTGATGATGTTGCTTTCTGATTGGTTTTGTCTCTCAGGTTGATAGGAGATAAAACTAGACAAATGATGACTCCCTCTAATTTCTCTGAATGTTAGACTGAGTGTTAGTATAATTAATATATTGGGTCAAAATTGAATCTTTTGTGGACCATTGTATTTCTTTAAAACCACCATAAGACCCAAAAGGAAGAAGTTCTACTCTATGATGTGGATCTCATTGTTTGTTTTGATCACTTACATTAAAAAGTATTTAATTTTTAGGATTTCTTTTCAAGTCAAACCAAATTCTGATGTTCAAATTTTAAACTTCACTTGTCCCTTTTCAAACTACTTGCTTACACATCCTTTCAAAATCATATTTTATTTGAAACATCTTTTCATTTTTTTAAGATCAGTTTGTGTTTTCAAACATTTTCAAAGCACTTAGAGTAGTTATTGAAAACCCCTCATCTTCTCCAACCTCCACGACTCCCATAACCGCATTCATTAAGGTTTCATAAAGATGAGTAAGAAGGTTACAACTCGAAGAGGCTCAGGAACCTATCTTACTCCATAAAATCCTCCTCATAAAAGCCAAGCCCACACTCATATTCGTATTCACTCCCATTCTTCTTCACACTCATCTCTTGTTCCCGAACCTTTGGCATGAACCAAAAACACCTCTCGCGTCCATCCTTGACGCCGACTGAAGCTGGAACTTCTAAGGCAAAAGAAAAGAAACCTATGGGTGATGAAGAACCTCCAATTTTTCCACCTCCTCGCTCCTCATCCCGTCCTCAAGGATGTTCTGCACCGTCTAGTCGTCCTTCAAAAGGTAACCGAGGACCTTTTCTTAATTCTATAAAAGAACCTCAAATCCTGACACTATAGATTTTATATCCCATGTCGGTAACCTTCCTCATTCTTACCATAATCCACTTCATTTTTCTTCAAGCATGAACTTTGAATTTCATAGAGCCATTATTTCTAAAAGACCTCTTTATTTAACTTTTGTTGCTGATTTGAAGGCTTTAGCCAATAAAGGAATAGACTTTGTTGAAAATATAGTTTATTTGGACTAAAAAAAATTATTTGAAATTAGAAAACCTGTCTATCCTAAATTGGTTAGAGAATTCTATGCTAATATGTACTATTGTGAGGAATCTGTTCACTTATATGTAAAAGGCCAAGAAATTTATTTAAATAAAGAATTCATTGGTAAAGCCCTTGATTATTATGATGTGGACATCAATGCCTACATCTCTGAAAAATGGGATAATGATATAGGCATTTCATACAAGGATGTGTTGGCAAACATATGTGAAAATATGTTTCTATGGATTGTGTTACCCCCAACCATCAAGCCCTAGGTCCTGCTAAAGTCTAACTCCACTGCATTATCACTCACATTATCTTGCCTCAAAGTGGTTCTTATTAGCGAGTGACTCTTTGTGGCACCTTAGTTCTCTATGCCATCATCAACAAAATTAAAATTTCTTTTGCATATTTGATGATATGCCATATGCATATCTGTATCAAAGTGGCAAAAATAATTTTCTATCATATGGCATGTTTTTGAATTGCCTCTTTGAGTACTTTGGTATTGATATAAACAATGAGACCCAAGAGAATAGAATTTCATCTCTTAAGAACGGTGGTTCAATTAAGCAATCAAAAGGAACTTAAGCTGCCAAGGACATTGTTATAGAAGAAGAAGACGAAAGCATTCCTCCTCTATCAGCTGCCGGGACATCATCCTCTCATATGTACTTGATGAATGCCATCGTGAAGGACGTCTTACAGGAATTTTCGAACCTCACAAAACAAATAATCAACTCGAGCTAACAAGCTAGGAAACTGGCTATACAAAATGAGAATTCCTTATGGAAGTCTCAAAGCCAAGTTGAAGTGCTTTTAAAGTACATAGATTTCTTGGAAGATGAGCAAGCGATGTCTGAGCAAGAAGAAGATCTTTTGGGAACTGAGGATGAGGGATCTGATGTCTAGCTCCTGTTTAATGCTGCTGCTTTCTAAGAACATGTTTTCTGAATAGTTTAAATACTTTTAACTTTCTGGATGACTGTAATAGTTAGTTATACACTATTTTCTCTGAACTGTATGCACTATTGATTTGCATTTGGACACTTAACATTTTGTGCAAAGATTGCTAACTCTCCTTGATAACAAAAAAGGGAGTGAATGAATTCTGATGAAATAAATTGTGTTGTGAATTATTGCAATATTTTGATATGTTTTTATATGAATTATGGATAGGGTGTGGTACTATTTTTTATGGTACTAATATAGCTGTTTTAATTAGTCTATAGTTCTTATTGATAATTTTTTTTATTAAGGCTAAATGATCATTTTGTTTGGGTTAACATCCTTGTAAATATTTTCTAGTTCAAAAATATTTAAATAGTTTTTGGATGTCCGGCATTGTTTCTATGAAAATTATATTGATCATAGGTTGAAAAATGCAAACATTCAGGAGGAGCCAAGTGAATAAAAGAAAAGGGGAGTTCACATCAAAGATTGCAACATCAAAGGAAAGTTTCTTAAAACTCTTCTAATTTTTTTTTTCACAATTTATTTTATAATATTTGTCATCAAGGAAAAAATTGTTAAGTTTAAAGAATTAATAAACATTTAACCGATGATGACTAAACATTATTATTAGATTAAAAGTTCAATTATGTGAGTGATTAGTTTATTAATTGTGCAGAAAATTAAACTAATCAAAACTGGCCCAACAAGCAAACTAACACAGCCCAAAGAAGTGACAAGTTAGTATGGTTAGTGTGCAGGAATTATATATGGATTAAAAAGGGCCAAATCTAATAAGGTAGAATAACAAGAAAAGGCCCAATTGGTGATTCAAGCCCATTCATTCTTATGAATGATAACTAAGGGATGGAGCCTCACTTCCATCTGAACTAAACACAAATCAACCGAATCACTTCTCTCTCTTCTCTTTGTCTCTCTTCTCTCTCACTCACGTGAAGCTTTCCTAAAGCTAAACAAGAAAAATGAACTCTGCTTATAGTTCAAATCAAAGAAGAAAAAGGTGGTTTACTAAATTCGAGAAAGAAGAAGAAAGTCAAAGAAGCTAGGGCTTCAAGCAAAGATCACATCCGAAGGCTACATCAGAAAAATATTTTTTTTGTACTTCATTGAAGATTATTGAAGAAATCTCCTTTCTGTATGCACCGAATTGGAAAGATCAAGAAGTTGAAGATTATGGAGCTCTGCTACAAATCAACAGACAAAAAAGAAACTTGGAGCCAAAGCACAAATAAATGGCTCAAATCCCTGAAGATATTTGAAAAAGGATGAAAGAGAAGATGGTATGTATGAAGTATCAAGCTTTGTAAACTTTACTCCTCTATTAAAGGTGTAAACAGCCAGAGGTTGATTCAAGGAGTGAGAGCACAAAGTTTGGATTTTCATAGCTTACAAAACTATACCTTCTTCTCCATCATAGTTCTCTATTGAATATTCTGCTTTCTCAGTGTTATCTTTCTTTGTTTCAATTAAAAAGGAATTTATGTGAGGAACTAAGAAAAAGTCATTAAGAGAAAAGGCAAAGAGAGTTAGACTTGGAGAAAAGTCAAATGATTATTTCAGAAATTCTTTGTATATTTTTCTGTTTTATTTTCATGATCCTAAGGAGATTTTCTTGCTAAGTTGGATGAGCACTCAGTAGTTAAAAATCTAGAGTGAACCTAGTCAAATCTAGCTTGGTTAGAAGCTGGGTTTGTTCCAGCTGGGATTGGGTTTAATCCTAGAAAAATTGGTGTGGGAAAGACTGGATGTAGGTCACATTGCACATGGTGGCTGAACCAAGATATATGACTGTGTCACTTTTCTTTCTCTGTTTTGATTCTGATTTTATTTTCTAAGAGACAAAATAAAATTGTCTCCTGATTATTAAAATGGGCATTATCATCGGTTAGAAATTTCACACAAATAATTCCGTTGTTAGTATAGTTTTCAACCGGCAAACAACACTCAATCAAATTTTAAGATTGGTTGTCACAAGTACAAACCCAATGAAAAGTAACCAAAGTATTCAAACCTCGGGTCGTCTCACAAGGAATTGCAATGAAGTACTCAATTATTGGCTATGAAGAAACAAGGGGGTTTGATTTGTAATTGGCAAGAAAATTAAATAATAAGAAAGTAAATGAACAAGTAACTAATAAAAGAAAGGAAATAAAAGAAATCTTGGCTAAGAGTTGGAAATTGAGATCACCATCCTTGTCCACAAACTATGTATTGACAATTATGAAGGACCAACCCATTAAGTCTACTTCTAAGCTTTAAGTACGTACAATGTCTACTCCTAAACTTGAAGTGTGTCAAATAGGCTTGATCAACATCAACCCATAAGTCCCAACCTACCTACTAATTAGCTTAGTAGTGGGTTGGCGTCAATAGGTATCAATTTGGCCACTAAGGGTTCTCAAATCACCAATTCAATGAGACCCAATGACTTAAGGTTACTCAATTCCCTTAGCTTAGGCCAAGAGTAAAGAAAACTACTCTAAAACTAGTGAAAATATTTTATCAAACACCTTGAGTGCAATAAAAGTAAACATCACAAGTGCAAGAATTAACAAAAGCCACAACTAACATAAGTAAGAAATCCACAATAGTAATTAAGATAAACATAAAAAGACATAGAAACATAAAATTGCATTAAAAGAAAACTAAAATCCAACAAGAGTTCATAAACATAAAAGAGAGTAAAATAAGAAAATTAACAAGGAAATCTAAGAAGATTGAAACAATAGAACAATAAAATATAAAGAGAATTGAAATCAAAACAAGAATTAAAACTTGGATCTAAGGAAATTTAACCTAAACTACCATAAATTCTAGAGAGAATGAAGAGTTTCTCTCTCTAGAATTCTAACCTACAACATGATGTAAAACTACACTAATGACTACTCCCCCCCCCCCCCCAAAATTTCCTTGCAATCCTTTGGTTCAAAAGCATCAGAAATGAGTTGGATTTGGGCCTCCATGAGCTCAGAAATCGCCCCCAGCGTATTGCCCTTAAGTTGGTCACGTGTTGCTTGTTACGCATATGCATGGGTCAAGCATACGCGTTGCTTGCAACTTTCCTAATCACGCGTACGTGTGGGTGACGCGTGCGTGTCGCTGGCAAATCTCTTCCTCACGCATACACGTGGATGACGCGTGCGTGTGGCTTTGAGTTCAACAAATCCTCATTTTTTCTTGAATTCTCCATTTTTTTCATGCTTTTTCTTCATTCTTTCAATCTAATATTTGCCTTCTAATCCTGAAATCACTTAACAAACATATCAAGGTATCGAATGGAGTTAAAGTGAATTAAAATGATCTATTTTAAGGTCTAAAAAGCATGTTTTTACTCTTAAGCACAAATTAGGAGAAATTCACAAAATCATGCTATTTCATTAAATAAATGTGAGAAAAATTGATAAAATTCCCTAAATTCAACACAAGATAAACCACCAAATTAGAATTTATCAAATCTTCCCACACTTAAACTGTATGTTCTCATGCTAAACCAAAAAAGACTAGAAATGAATAAACCCCATTTCGTAGGTTTTTCACATTGTATCGTCAAAATTTTTTTTTTATAAATTCGTCAATAAATTCGACCACATCTAATAATTTTCTTATAATGTTTATTATTTACGCATTAGGATTTGAGTAAAAAAATCTCGAAAGACTCTAATCTCAAATATCTCTTAACTCTAATTGTACTACTCACATAGACACTAATATTTCTCACTCTCCCTCTCATTTTCGCACTCTCTCTATCTCTAAATCCTCTTCGTCATATTTTTTCTCATCCATGACCAACACCATCATAGCAAAAGATCGACAAATTTTTTTGCAAGCATGGCTGACCAAGTTAAGGTCTCTAAAATTAAGTTTGTTAGTTTATAATTAATTAAGTATTTTTCAATTACTTTTATATATTTATATTGTTAGCTATTTTTTTGTTTAACTTATTAAGTTGATTATGTTAGGATTAATTTCTATTCTATTTGGATGAGTTTCTTGTTCTGTAATAATGATATACTCTGACTTTGTTGCTTCTATGTTGTATATATGTAATAATTAATTAACCTGAAGGTAGGAGTGGAAATTTTGTGGCATACTTTGCATCACCTAATAGCATAGCAGTTCTCTACTCAATTAGTATTTTGGGATTATCTTTTAATTTTAGAATAATTATTTTTTAATTATATAAAATGAAAATTTTCACATCATTATAGACCACTTTTAGCCAATCTAGACACTAACCTTATACATAAAATAATTTACTAACAACGTCATAACTTCATTTACGATTGATTAGAGTTATCACATGGAAGCAATTTTATAATTACATCTCACTTTTAAAATTTTTATGAATCAATTTTGTACGCATTTGTACCTTTTATTATAACCGGTTTTGATATTTTAGTCACTATCAAACTAATAAGACTACAATCCAGCTCAGAGTTACTCCGATCCATTGAAAATGGTGGGCCAATAAGAGGTAGTGTGAACAAACGATATTCATTGAAAAAGATAGTCAAGGAAGCTTGAAGGCATCCACGTTCTTCGTTAGCTTTTGGATATTTTAGTTAAGTGTTTGATTATTTGTTAAGGAAGGGAAATTTCTTTCATTAGAAAAATTACGCTTTTGTATATTTAAATCATTTTTAATAACTATTGTATTAAAAATATAAAAATTTATTCTTTAGTATTTGTAAGAGGTATTCTTAATTAATTAAGAGGAGTGTTAGAAAACTAACAAATTTTATGATTTATAATTATTAATTAGTTATTATTTATATTTTTAATAGTATAAAATTTTATTTAATAATATAGAATTATTCATTCTTTTTACTGGTTAAGTATTGATCAAATTTTAATAAAAATAATAGTCTTCTAAACTTTTTCATTAATAAATATGTAGTTAAGTATATGTGGTAGCTAATTCCTCTAATTAATAAAAATTAAAATCAACTCTTTAGCTTCTTCTCTTTGTTATTTCAGTATAATTAAAAGGGTTATTCTAATATGATTATATTATAATGATTATTGTGATTATAATATTTTAAAAAATATTATTAAAATTAAATTAATATTCTTGTATTGTTAAATAATGTTTTTAAAATAATATTACTTAAAGAAATATTATTAAAATATAAAAATATATAATTTTAATTTTAAAATATTATTTATATAGTCACTGTAACCAGTAATATAATTATATTAGAACTTGCATCGTTAAAATTGCTAGAATGGATGTTGCAATGCTAGGAACTTTTTCTTTTGTTCATGAACTTAGCTTGCAGCCCTTTTTCTGAATAAAAAATTTATTTATCAATATAAATCATGATATAAACATTTATTAATGTGTGTATTTAATTGTAATTTCGTAATTATGAATTGTAAAAACAAAATCTATAATGTTTTTGCTGACTGTACTAACAAGAATGTAAAAAATTTTCAGTATATTTTTAGTTTAATTATTTTGTCAGTTTTTATAGTTTTATTGAATTTTCGATTAGGTCTTTATACTTTTTTTATTGAATTCCTATACTATATCAGATTTTGTAATTAAATTTTTATTGTGACAAAAATGATAAAATTAATATGTCTAACACTTTACTGAATATTTTGTATAGTTTAAGAGAATATTCTATTAATTTCAATATTTTTGTTACGGTAAGAACTTACTTACAAAATCTGATATAGTATAGGGACCTAATTAAAAAATATAAGAATTTAATTAAAAATTCGGTAAAATTATAGAAATCGACACAATAATTAAACCTATTTATTTTATTATTTTTACTGATGATACAAGTGAAAATATGAAAAATTTTGAGTACCTTAACATAATTTCACAGAAAAAAAAGCGAAAATAAATTTATTTTCATAACCATAAGATACAAAAATAAGAGAGAAGTAGTGGTTCATTTTTGCAGTCTTCACCAGCAAAATGGGAAAAAAACATTTTGGCAGTCTCTAGAGTATACACTCGTTAATGTTTTTTTTTTTTTTTTTTGAATTTTAGATATGTAATGCTTTAATTAATGTCGGGACATGATAGTAAGTTATCTGAAAAGAGGTTGGTTTACTACGGAACATGATTAAATCAATTATTTAAGAGAAGATGGAATGAAGCTGATGCCTTCTCTTTTGACTCCTATTTTATTTGTGGTCTCATCTCATCTCATTCTCATCGCTTCATTATTTGTTTCCAGCGGTCAGGGTTGACGCCCTTGCTTAGCTAAGCATGACGTCCAACAACTTCCTCTGTCTTTCCATTTTCGCCCTTTCAACTTTCCAATTTTATTATTATTATTTACGTCAAAGAAATAAAGTTTGAATATAAGTATGGTGAATGCTATAGTATCTTTGATATTGTGCCTAATTTATCAAAAAAAGTAAATACATAATATTTAATAAATTATAAATATTTTACTTTTTATTTTAAATATTTTATTTTTTACCTTTAAAAGCAAGTTAAGTAATTTAAGCACCATAATAAAAGGTACCATAAAACTCACCTATAAGTATTTCCTGCTTACTTTCAACTTTTATTTCTCAACTTAGAGTTAACCACTTTAATTTATATTACTCAGTATTTTTAACTAATTATTTAATATATTTAATTTAATATTGTAATTTTAGTTAATATTTTTAAATATTATTAATAAATTACTAATAATAAATAATAAATTGTACTATTTTTATAATATTATCTTATTTAAAATTTTATTTGATTTTAAATAAATATTCATAAAGAAATTAAACAACTTTAACTTTTTTTTTTCACTTTATAACTTCTTTTATTTAGAAGATTTATAACTTTATTAAACGAAAGACTGAAGAAATATAATGAAAAGAGGGACTAATATATATATATATAAAATAAAAATAATTAATAAGAGTAATTTTATAAAATTAATTTAATTGATCTAAATTAAAATATTGTTAATAATGTTTTCATTCATACGCCTACCTATAATTATAAATAAATACGTCTTGAGTACAAAAAAATAAAATTACTTAATTTTGGCAGGCTTCTAGAAAGTTTCAGCCAAGTGAAGTTCAATAATGGAAGGATTTAAAGTAAAAAAAAAAACTTTAATAAAAGGGAAAATTGAATTGATCTTTCTTTTAGTCTTTTAGCTGCATATGACATTGAAGATTTAACATTAAAGAATAGCTTTTGTGGTGAAAAATAATTTCAAACAACCCAATGCCCAATCATAAAGTATCTCGCATTTATTCAAAGTATGTCGAAAGTAACTCAATATGAGAAAGATACAAAAGTAAACTTTACAAGGGAAAATATTGTTTTACATTGTGTCCCTGTTGGATTATTATTTTTATACTACATAGTTAGAAATAATATCTGGCTACTTAGATTTTATTGCGTAAAATTTTTAGAAGATAAAACACCATATATTTTTTAATGAATTTAGTTAAAAAAACACGTTAAGTATATTAATTAAGAAGATAAAAGTGAAAATTTTTAATTAAGAATATTATAATTAAAATATTTAAAAATATATACAAATAAGAATACATGTTTATGGTATCAATTGATTTTTTTTTAAAATATACAAATTTAAAAATTTTAATATATTTATTAAATGAAAAAATAAAAATTTTCCCAAATAGTAACTAAGACATATATGAATTAATTTTTTTTTTTTGTAAAATGTTAGAAATGCATAATTAACGGGAAAAAATGGGGAAAAAGTGCAGAAGAGGTTGATGAAAGCTTTTAAGTGATATAGCCATGGATATGGAGCATATTCCCTCAATCCATTGTACTGCTACTACTCAGTACTCACTGCTTCACTCATTAAAAGGCATTAAGTATTTCAGGTATACATATTAAAAGCCTTTACTTTTCGGAATTGATTGAAGCATTATCGTCTGGCAAGAAAATTAATTATAGTATCACTACCACAAGAACATTGGGTAATGGCGACATAAATTTGGAGACAACAAAACGAAAGGGCAATAAAGTAAATTCATGTGAGACCTCTTAAATTATTATGCATCAAGTCATTAACTAAATAAAGTTGACGAACGCGAACGCAAAGTAAATTCCCACGTGTCTTGGACGCAACACGCGCTTCAAGTGTCCGTGTTGTTGTGTCTTCTTTTCATTGAGCTCGTTTCTCTCTGGCGAATCTAATCATCAGATGAACTCATTTTTATTTTATTTAAAAAAGAATTGAAAATTTGACTCTTTATTATTGTTCTTTCAATTAATATTAGTTAATTCTTTTTATTCTCTTATTTGTTAGTTAATAAAATATATCTAATTATTTTGGCACGTAATTCTTAGATAATAAAAATTAATTGTTTAATTCAGCTGTAACTTATCTATTATTATTCTTTTCTCAATGCCGTGTAAAAACGTTCATAAAAGAAAAATATTCTTCTTCAATTCTATATAAAATGTTCATTTCTAAAGAAAATTAATACACTACTTGATAAGAAAATGTTGCATAATGATTTTACTTTATCTAACCATTATATGTAGAAATATCATTTTTATTATTATTGCGAGTACAGTATAATCAAATATGAGATGGGTCTCACATTATAATAAAATCTCCTAATAAAATATTTAGTCGCGAGCGAGGAAAAAGCTATACAGTAGTTATAAAGTTGAAGAAAAAAATGGTCATATTTTTAGAAAGATGATTTGATAGAAAATATATTATTGGTCTCTGTAAACAGAAGAGAAGAGAGACAAAAAACAGAGAGATTAACAGAACAAAAGGCACTGAATTTTCTGACCCACAATTCCTCTGCCTTTTCTCAAACGCAAAACTTCCTTCTTTTCTACCACCTCAATATCTCGGAAATTGCAACTTTTACCCATAATTCCTTTCTCTTTTTTCATATTAGCTTGTGTTTCTCTGTGCCACTTGCAGAACCAAGTTGATTAGCCAGTGAGTTGGCTTTAGTTGGTTAATATTTTGGAGGGGTTCTAATGGGTAACTGTTTAGATTCTTCTGCAAAAGTTGATGCAGCTCAGAGTTCTAGAGGCAATTCTGGTATGTAGTTTCTTTCTTATTTATTATCTTTCTATCTATCTTCTCATATAGATATAGATTATTATTATCATCCTGTATTTTTGTTTTTTGGTTGCTGGGATTGAATTTATTGGCTTGTGGGTTATAATGGTCACGCGAGGTGATATGCTTTGATAATTTTCTTAAAGTAAGAAGAAAAGTGGAAAAGAAAAGTTGGTTGTTTTTTTATGCTAAGTTTTTGTCAATTGCAAATTGAATATAATTAAATGTTTCATATGCTTCTATAAACATCATGCTTCTTCTAGTTCAGTGATTTTTAAATTCTCTCGAGTTTTCCTTTGATTCTTCAATTTCTTTGCTTCTGCGGGTGCTAATAAAATTTCCTTTGATACTTCCATAAGCTGTTCCTCGTGATTTACACTTGGAAGTGTTTTAATATATTGTGTGAAATTAATTAACAGGTTGATTTACAATATCATCTTTTATTATCTCTGTTATTCACATAGTTTGACTTACAAAGTTCTTGTTTTCCTAACTTGAACTAACTAAAACTACTTTCTCTTCTTTAGTTTCAGCAATCTCAAAAACTCCACCCTCTACCTTATCAATTCCATCACACAGTGAAAAAAGCAATGCTTCAACTCTTCCCACGCCAAGGTCCGAGGGTGAAATCTTGTCTTCGCCGAATCTTAAGGCCTTCACATTCAATGATCTCAAGAATGCCACCCGAAATTTTCGTCCGGACAGCCTTCTCGGGGAAGGTGGATTCGGCTATGTTTACAAAGGATGGATCGACCAACACACGTTCGTGGCTTCCAAACCCGGATCGGGAATGGTTGTTGCTGTAAAGAAGCTTAAGCCTGAAAGTTTTCAGGGTCATAGGGAGTGGCTGGTATGTATTTGCTTGTCCCAAAAAAAGACCCAAGTATGAAAATTACTCGAGAAAAATTATGTCCCTGGCAAATTCGCCTATTGTTGGGTATACTAAGCCAGCGACATAATGTTTTATGGGTAATCTTGGTACTTAGCTCTCGTCATTTTTAATGACATCCATGGTACTAAAGCTTCAAAATGATTTCCAGACTGAGGTTAACTACCTTGGACAACTGCACCATCCTAATCTTGTTAAACTGATTGGGTACTGCTTGGAAGGAGAGAACCGGCTATTGGTCTATGAGTTTATGCCGAAAGGGAGCTTAGAGAATCATCTATTTAGAAGTAAGATACTATCACATTTGCATCAAGAGTGATCTCTATTGTTATGAACTAAGGGTGTTTTTTGTCTTAGAACTGAAAAAGTTGCAATTTTGAGCATCAAAAATTCTGGTTTGAGTTTGTTGATGTCCAAAAGATCACAGCAGTTTCCAACTAATAGCTTCGCTACATTTGACAGGAGGACCACAACCACTGTCTTGGGCAGTGAGGATGAAGGTGGCCATTGGTGCTGCCAGAGGACTCACTTTTCTTCACAACGCCAAATCACAAGTCATATACCGTGATTTTAAAGCTTCTAACATCCTGCTGGATGCGGTAGGATCAGTGGGAATATAGATGATATCATAATTTGTTGAATTTAGTTAATATTTGCATAAATCACTTACTCATGATGCATCACGATTCCAGGAGTTCAATGCTAAACTTTCTGATTTCGGCCTGGCCAAGGCGGGTCCAACCGGTGATAGAACTCATGTATCTACACAAGTCATGGGAACTCAAGGATACGCGGCACCTGAATATGTAGCAACTGGTATGCTTTTGCTTCAGTCAAGCCATTACTCCTGTTTTACTTCGACCTTGTTATCAAATACTCCTGAATGTACCAAAGCTGTCAATCATTTTTATGTAACCCAAAATTTTTTTGATTGGCAGGTCGGCTAACGGCGAAAAGTGATGTATATAGCTTTGGGGTTGTGATGTTGGAACTCTTGTCCGGGAGACGCGCGGTTGATAAAACAATATCCGGTATGGAGCAGAATCTGGTAGACTGGGCAAAACCATATTTGGGCGATAAAAGAAGGTTGTTTCGGATTATGGATACCAAATTGGAGGGACAATACCCACAGAAGGCAGCCTTCATGGCTGCTACGCTTGCCCTTCAGTGCCTTAACAATGAAGCCAAGGCAAGGCCTGCCATGACAGAGGTTTTAGCAACCCTTGAACAGATAGACTCCCCCAAAACTGCAGGCCGCCATTCCCACTCGGAACATCTGAGAGTCCACACTCCCGTGAGGAGGTCTCCAGCACGAAACCGGTCCCCTTTACATCTGACTCCTGCTGCATCTCCACTGCCATCTCACCGGCAATCTCTTCGAGTGCACTAAGAACCCATGTAACATGTCTATGTAAATTCCTTCTTTTTTGTTTGTCAGGTTATGTTTTTTAGGAAAAGTGCAAGGATATTTGTTGAGGCATGTATCAATAACAAAATTTAAAAAAAAATGAAATTTTGGGTTATTTCATCAATATTCAGTTTCTCCAAGCCATATGCATGATCTTTACTCCTCTTTTGTTGCCCTTTTTGCTGCTGAATTTATTGGTGAAGCACATTCTTTTGTGCCTCTCCAGCCATGGTGAAGATTGAAACTGTCTATTTTAGTTTTTTGTGCATGAAAAAATGATCACATGTCGTTTTACACGCTTGTAGTTCTAAGTGAAAATCTTTTGAAGTATGTTGGAGATCTATTTATGGAAAGATAAGTTAGTTATGGTAGTTGTAAGGATAAAATCAAACAGAAAAGCACATTAATGTCTAGAGTAAAATTACTCAAGATCTCAGTATAAAAAGTTGACATAGTCATTACTAAATGTATGGTGAGCTTTCTCAAAACAGTTAAGTACATGACACCAAACAGTTCAAACACTGCAGCATAAAACACACGGAATTCAGATGAATGACAAATTGTTATCATCGTATCGATACCCCAACTCAGTCAAGATTGATGCAATCATTCAGGGCATTCCTGTATCACTTGATGGAAAGTTAACCGTTGTTGCAGAAAAACCCCGAATCCAAGTCCCCTTTAGCGCCACTCTCCAAAGGAACCATGCTTCTATTGAAGATACAATATTGAAAGGTTCGGATTCAGTCCAGTATCAGGGACCCATTCTGAAAATGTTCATTTCATTACAATCACAAAAATGGACTGAATTCTCAACATAGAAAATGATTAAGGATGCTGTTAACCGGTGCTAAATTGTTGAAGAAGGCATTTGACAATATTGTTCAATAAATAAACTCCCCTAATTAATTGAAGAGGAAAAAATGAAATAGATGTTACAGTTCCGAAGACAATTTAACTATTATCCTGAGTGCAGTTGTTAACAAATAACAAAAATGAAAGTGTGGTTGGTTGATGGATACCTGTTGATGGCCGCCGTAGTGATTGGAATCACACCAGCCGGCGAAACAAGAGCGTCAATTGGAACATCGGATGAAGTCATCGGTATTACTCCTTCATCTAGTATTTGTTCCGAATATGACAGAGCAACTGCAGATCCAAAATCCAAATTGTTTTATAAAGATAGATATTAATGCAGACTTGATTTGGTTCAAAGAAAAATATGTCGTCTTTGGAGGAATAACTGCTTACCAAGTAATGGTTGAATCCAATTCCGTGTATTTGCAAGGTCTTTGTAATTCTTCAAAAATGTATCATAGTAACTGTGCAAGGAAGGAAGATAACCGTTAGCTAAGGTTCACGACTATGATTTTGTAAAAGTAACATCTGTAACTAAAAATTCAGAATATAAGAAGTGAAAAGTCAAAACTCAATGATTAAGACTTTGTTACAATTTGGCTCACAAAATCATGGTTTTGGGCTTGGGAATGGTTAGTAACATAAAGCAGACCAGAATAACTAATTCTACTTAGATTAGGTATTTCTTTACAACAAAGACTTTATATGGCATAGAAACAGATCTACATTATTTAATTTAGACAGAAGAAAAAATATAAAAAACTTACCCTCCACCACGGCCTAAACGTCTTCCAGATTTGTCAAATGCCAATCCTGCAAAGTGACATAACAGAAACTATTCTTAGCTAGATATATTTGTAAATATTAACATATGAATAAGAAATGAGAAATTTACCAGGTAGAAGAAACAAATCAACAGGTTCATTTGCCTGCATAACTGCAGCAAAGAAATCCTTCAAACAGAGGTCGATATTGGCCAATCAGGATAAATAGAAAATTCATTCATCGGAAGTCAAGTCTACAAGAATCAGTGAAAAAAATTAAATGCACAAGAGTAGCTAAGATAAGGAGAAGCATACGCAAAAGTTGTATCTGGCAGAAGCTGCTTTTTAAAACTTATGTCATCAAGAGGCTTTAATTTTTCTTTTTCTCTTTCAAACAAGAATTCACAGTTTTTAGCTCAAGAAACCCAGATTAGAATATGCAAGATATCTATAAATCTGGAATATTCAGGAATTAGGCAACACAATCATATTTTGAAAAAAACTTGTCAAAATTTTACATCACAAAGATAAGCAATTTTCAAATGGTAGCTTCAGATGATGTTACAGGTTATTATCAGAATACAAGCAACAATCAACCTAAGAAGGAAAACAACTGTCACGAATCAGCCCACTATCAACAAAGCACAGCAAATAAAATGATGTTTCTTTTATCCCTCTTTTTTGTCGTCTTACTATTTTCTTCTTTTACCTCTAGAATTTGTTAGTTTGGTGAGTCATCATTCTGTGAGTATTGAAATCATTGTTTGAAGATTTGTTAAGATTTGATGAGCTATGTATATTATAGTACAGGTTAGCATGTATATATATCTTAGGTATTCATACAGCAAAGAATGTGAAATACAATTTTACAACTTTTACCTTGAAGTTCTCCACCTTTATTTTTGTTAGCTATGGCCTAATAATTCTGGTATTTTGCCAATCTGCCAAAGTTAATTTAATAACAAAGCAAATACTTTTCAAGTAAGCTATAACCGCAGTACGAAAAAAGGTATTTCAAATAATTTTTTAAGACAAAAAGCAACGGAGTCACCAACCAAATATTCATGTTTTCTGAATAAAGAAAAAATAAGTATAAATAACTACCGTCTTCACGTGCATTTCCATAAGCATCAATCGGAGCTGGTTCTAAGATATCCATTGAATTTGCAATAAGATCATCGATACGCGAAATCCTGAGCATACGCATGTGGCTATTCTTATCCTCCACCCGCGGCACATATAGTTTTTTCCCATCTGCACATAGTCATATTGTATTGAGCATGAAAATGTATAGACTATAGACCCTTCACTACAGTAGTACAGTTAAACGATCTTAGTAAGATGCAGGAGTTTGAGGAAAAATAATGGCAAAAAGTTCTTAAGAAAACTGAAGAATACCATGTAAACAACAATAATAACATCAACAAAGTCTTATACCACAAGATAGTGCTGGCTAAATAAATCATATGACACCATAACACTATGATATTCTTTTAACATGAGAGTACCACTGACTGGGTCTTGCAAAATTTGCGACAAAAGTTTGGATGTATCGACCTCCCGTAAAGCACTGCAGCTTATGTATGCGCATAATCTGAGACTAGATTTGAACCAGGGGGCTTCCGAGATTATATTTTGAATAGCATCGTCTGAAAAATAACCCAAAAGCATTATTATAAACTCCCAATCACAATTATATATTTCAATTCGTTGAGAAGACTAACATTCATCCAAGCTTAGGATTAAAATCAAATAGACTTATGCTTTGTAGGTATGAGAATAAATGAAGAATCGTGAAACAGTTACTATGTGTTTGGTCCATTATGAATGACATGAGAAGATTGAAAAACAAAAAGGTACCTTGTTGAGATCTATGGGAGGGATGGATGGCCTTGAGGGTCTTTCGGACCTGAGTTCGAAGCGCGCGTTTCTGATTGAAAATGGCGTCGAGGTGCCCATCTTGGGTGTTGCTGCTGGCCATGGTCATATGTTGAAAAGGGCTTAAAATGAAAGAGAGAGAGAGAGGAGGATTGTGGGGATGCTGCTTGCAGAGTAGTGGCATCCACACCTTAGTTGCCATTGTTTGGTAAGCGTTCTTGAAAGAAACAAACCTTGGGAACTAAAAAATAAAAAATAAAAAAAAACATAGAATAAACTATCGTTTTTACCAGCACCAAAAGTGAAAATGCTTATATATATCTATAGAAAAAGAAACTTATCATTTGTATTCATAAAATATGGGTTTCACATAACAAAATTATCCAAACACTAAAAAATTACTTAAAACTCCTAAATTACTCTTATTTTTATTACCACTTTTCTAATCTCAAATCTCCCCACTGCCCCTTTTACCCAGCCACCTTAAATAGAAGAGTTTCTAACCCTAACCCTCTTCACCCAGTCACCACTCCATATCTCTCTAAAACTCATACACAGATACATTACACACACATCCCCACCCGAGGATGAAGAAGAGAAAAGAAGAGGGAGGAAAACCACACTGGCAACATAGGGATTTGCCACCGCTATCGCATCATCGTTGCCATTGTTGAGGGAGCCCGAAGAGGAAATGCGAGTCAGAACAGAGGAAGTGGGAGTTGTCGTCGCCGTCGCGCCTTGCTGCTGCCGGCTCCGTCGTGTCTGTCGCCGCCATTGATTGAGTCCGTCGTTGTCGTTGTCACTGGTTTGGAAGGAAGAGAGCGCGCAAGAGATTAGAGACGAAAGAGAGGGCGACGGCACCGATGGGTGTCACTGCCACCATCCTCGTCGATGCTATTTAGTGAGGGAGGAAGAACCGTGACAAGGAAGGAGAGTAGGAGTCCGTCGCTGTCATTGCTGAGCGAAGGTTTAGTTGGTTGGGGTGGCGGAGAAGTCTGATGCATATTCAAAGTTATTGGGTGTTTCCAAATGTAAAAACGAATTGGGACCTATATCCTATGATCGTCACATCTGGTACCCCTTCAATGGAATTACAACAAGACATGGTTGAAGTTTGTACTTGTTCTGTGTTTGTACTTGAGTGATGATGGTAGTTAGAGTTTAGCGTGGTGGTGAGAAAGAGTTTCAATGGTGGTTTGGAATTGAAAAAGTGGAGGTGTGGAGTAAGAGGAGAGGGTAATTTGGACATTTTAAATATTTTTTTGGATTTGGATAATTTTATTAGTAAAAGTTTATATTTTATGAGTATAAATGGTAATTTCTTTTTTTTTTATGCGTAAATATGTCAGCATTTTCAACTTTTATAGATAGAAATGGCAGTTTACTCAAAAACATATAAGTCATTAAGTACTTGTTTAAGTATACTTGAGAGAAAAATATTTTTTTTAATAAAAATATTATTTTATTTTTTAATATATTTTTTAAATTTTTAGTAATAAAAATAATAGTAAGAGATAAAAAGAATATTTTTTTTGAAAAGTTATCATTTATATTTTTTTAAAAAAATTAAAAAAAATTTGCATAATAAATAAATAAAAAATATATTTTTATACTGTTATATCCAAATATAATTGATAAATAAAAACTGTTTTTGATGTAAATTTTTGTAATTATTATTAAAAAAATAAGGTTTTTTCATCTTAAAATTTGGTAATTTTTTGTTAAGTAAATTTTTTTAAAAGTTTTTTATTATAAATTATGATATTTTTTTGAAAAAGTAAAAAAATTAAAGATCAAATTTTGTTTTAATTTTTTTTTAAATATTTATTCAAATATTATTATAAAAATTCATATCAAATGAATAAATTATTTATTAAATATAAAATTTTTTATTATTTTTAAAAATTATAATAATTATTTATTATTTTTGTTATATTTTTAAATTATTTTAGTAGTTGTTTTATCGATAACATCAATGAAAACTTTTTTTATTAGCGACTGAGGTACAAAATTAGTAGTTAACCGATTTATTTATTTATTTATTTTCTTCCTTCTTAGTTTATGTACGTACTTATTTTTTAGAACAACTTATTTGTACTTGCAGATCTAGTAATTATCCTGAATCCAGAGTAAACAAAAGCCTGCATAACTGAATTATCTCAAGATTTGAGAGTTCAGGTTTTATGAAGTTAATGCTATTAAAGCATATTTATCATTGCTAGCTTCTGCCTTTAGATAATAAGACATCAAAACATATGTGAGTACATGATAGTAGTCGTGGTTTTAGATGAGAAGGCAAAGTGATATATTGATATAATGGACATGGTGTTCATAGATATATAGAAATATGTTTTAGTTCTTGTTTAAGGCTTCCTAAACAAAGATTTAGCGTAAAAATAGAGAAATTCTAGACATGAATGGTTTGAATAGGACATAAATTAATTTAATCTTTTCACGAGTTAGTATTAACTCTGTTAGGGACTGCTCTAAGCTCAGTTCATTTACTTGCCGGGTCGGAAAAGCACCTCCGACCTAGGCCTAAACCAACCATAAGAGAACTCGACGGGTCGGCTCTCGGATACTCGATCCGGGCAGAGTACGGCCACACTTTCTGTGCGGACCAAACTCCCACCTAGCTAAAATGGTCGGGTCGGAGTTATCGGAACCGGACCCGAATCCCCGACCTGACGGTTAGGACTGCCAACGCTTTCCCACGTGAGCAGGAATAGCACAAAGTATCCTGGAGAGTGGGCCAGGTCACCTTTAGGCCCTCCCAGCACGGTATATAAGGGGAGAGGTCAGCACTCCCCCCAAGGTACACATCATTTTACCTAATTTGGCTACCAACTCGTACGGACACTGACTTGATCGTCGGAGTGTCCTTACAGGTGGCCTCCCCCTCCCCGCTCCACACGCTTCTTCTGACGTCATCGACATCCGAATCCTCGCTCCATGTCAATCCAGGGTCTTATCCGTTCCCCCGTGTCTAAGCACCCGACCTATCCGGGACCCGAAGTCTCCAGGTGACGAACATTGGTGCCGTCTATGGGGACCCTGTGGACATGGAGCGACTCCCCATGTCGGAGGAGCTTTGCGAAGGTGGCAGGGCTCGCCTGAGCCGGGCGAGTTCGACGGCCCGCATCGCCGAACGCCCCCACTCCTCCGTTCAGCCCGACTAACAAATTTACACCAAGACCCCCGAAAGGCGTCCTTTCGGAGGAACAGGAGCCGATAGCGCCAAGATTATGCAAGAACTCAGGTACAGAGTACAAAACTTAGAGCGAGAGCTAGCAGCGAAAAGCCAACCCCACGGAGATGCCAATCGCTCCCGTGGCGAGGCTAGCCGATCTCGCACGCGAACCCGATCTCCCCCCCTCCCCAAGGACGCGAGAGCCGGGAAGGGAGTCCAACGAAGCGTGATAAGACAAACACGCAAGCGACCTCCCGACCCCACCAGGACAAGTCCGAAGGGCGGGGGGAATCCCAGAAGGGGAAAGCCAAGAGACGGCAAGAACCCATCATCATGGGATCCACCCCTTTCCATTCCTCAATCCTCAAGGTCCGGCTCCCAAAGAACTTCGATAAGCCAATGGACATGAGGTATGACGGGACCAAAGACCCTCAGGAACACCTCACCGCCTTTGAAGCAAGAATGAATTTAGAAGGGCTAGGCGACGCAGTGAGATGCCGGGCATTCCCTGTAACGCTAGCTGGCCCAGCGATCCGGTGGTTTAACGCCCTCCCGCAAGAGTCCATCACGGCTTTCGTAGATATCTCCCAAAGCTTCCTAGCTCGGTTCACAACACGCATAGCTAAGGCTAAACACCCGATCAACTTGTTAGGAGTCACCCAGAAACCTGGGGAACCCACTAGAACGTTCTTGGACAGGTTCAATGACGAATGCTTGGAAATTGACGGTCTCACAGACTCGGTCGCCAGCCTCTGCCTAACAAACGGCTTGCTAAATGAGGATTTCAGGAAACACCTCACGACCAAGCCTGTGTGGACCATGCAGGAAATCCAGAGCGTTGCCAAGGAATACATCAATGATGAGGAAGTAAGTCAGGTCGTAGCAGCCAACAAACGACCGCCCCCTAACCCACCACCTCGGCAAACCCCCCAGGTCGACAGATATAAGGAGTCCCCCAGGGACGGAACTTCAGCCAAACAGCACAAGCAACATCCACGAGTAGGAAAGTTCACAAACTCCACGCTACTTACGGCGCCCATAGTAGAATTCTACCAACAAATTGCAGACAAAGGAAACCTAGCCAGACCTAGACCTCTGAAAGAGAGAACGGGAGGCAACAAAAACCTTTATTGTGACTACCACAAGGGGTTTGGTCACAAAACACAAGACTGCTTCAACCTCAAGGATGCCTTGGAATAAGCCATCAGAGAAGGAAAACTGAGTAAATTCTCCCGGCTCATCAGAGAGCCGAGGAGGCGGGAAAGAGAGCGCTCCGAGGAAGATCGGAGCCGAACTGTCAAGCCAAGGCAAGAACCCCCAGGGGATGCCACTAACCCCCCAACTTTTGTGGTCAACATCGTAGTCAGACGGGACAGCCCCCCAAATCCAAGTCGGCCGCAAGAAGAGACACCCGGGTGCTCTCCATATCGACAGATGGCCTTGCCACCTGCAAAAGGCACCCCACAATATCCTTTGGCCCAGAAGATAAATGGTTCAATGACCTCCCCGAAAACCCCCCATGGTAGTTACAGCCATGGTCGGAACAGGGCTGGTTAGGCGCATCCTCGTCGACACAGGAGCAGACTCTAATATCCTATTCAGAAATGTCTTCGACGCCATGGGACTCAAGGAATCTGACCTCAAAAACCACCAACACGGGGTCATGGGACTAGGTGACAACTATATCAAACCCGACGGGACGATCTCTTTCCCAATCAGCCTGGGAACTGGTGACACCAGGAAATCGGTTATGGCAGACTTCGTAGTCCTTAGAGACTCCACCACTTATAACATCATCCTAGGGAGGAAAACTATCAATGAATTCTCAGCTGTGATACGCACTAAGTTCCTAATAATGAAGTTCATAACGGACAAGGGAACAATCGGTTCCATAAAGGGAGACCTAGAGACGGCAGTCGCCTGCGACAGCGCCAGTCTCTCCTTAAGAAAAGAATCAAAGAAGGCAGCTGGCGTATTCCTGGCAGACCTGGATGTCAGGGTGGAGGACAAACCAAGACCTGAACAAGAAGGGGACATGGAAAAGTTCCAAAATAGGGAAATTGGCAGATCAATTCACTTTCATAAACAGGAACCTACCCCATGAACTCAAGGGCCCCCTCATAGAGATCGTAAGGGCAAACAACGACCTCTTCGCATGGACCCCATCAGACATGCCGGGATTAGATCCCGAGGTCATGTCTCACCGGCTAGCCATAAAACCCGAGGCCAAACCGGTAGCCCAGCGGCGAAGGAAGATGTCGCAAGAAAGAGCAGAAGAAGTTGCCAAACAAACAGCAGGACTGCTTGGAGCAGGGTTCATCAAGGAGCTTGAGTACTCAACGTGGCTGTCCAATGTCGTCCTAGTCAAAAAAGCCACTGGAAAATGGAGGATGTGCGTCGACTACTCCGACCTGAACAAAGCATGCCCAAAAGACTCCTTTCCCCTCCCAAACATTGACACCCTAGTTGACTCGACAGCGGGGTATCGTTTCCTCGGTTTCATGGATGCTTATTCCGGCTACAACCAAATCCCGATACACCAACCTGACGAAGACAAAACAGCATTCATAACACCCAGGGGCACCTATTGCTACAAGGTAATGCCCTCCGGACTGAAGAACGCAGGAGCCACCTACCAAAGGCTAATGAGCAAAGTCTTCCATGACCTCATCAGCAAAACGGTAGAGGTGTATGTTGACGACATCCTGGTAAAAACCGTAGAGATGAGCAAGTTAATGGACGACCTCCAGGCTGTCTTCAAAGCGCTAAGAAAATTCAACATGAGACGTAATCCGCTTAAATGCGCATTCGCCATGGAAGCAGGGAAATTCTTGGGGTTCATGATCACACAGAGAGGGATAAAAGCCAACCCAGACAAGTGTGAAGCCGTCCTCAAAATGGCAAGCCCAGGATGCATCAAAGATGTGCAACGACTCACCAGAAAACTCACGGCATTGTCTCGGTTCCTCGGGGTCTCAGCTGAAAGGGCCATCCCATTCTTCAACCTAATGAAGAAAGGAATCACCTTCGAATGGACCCTGGAATGCGAAGAAGCGTTTGGCCATTTCAAGAGGATACTCTCGGAACCTCCTGTACTTAGCAAACCCAAAGAGGGTGAACCCCTATACTTGTACCTGGCCGTGACAATGCAAGCAATGGTGGCAGTCCTAGTACGGGAGGAGGACAAGACCCAGCGGCCAATATACTTCATTAGGCAAATACTTCAAGGGGCAGAGATGAGGTACACCAAGTTGGAAAAGTTAGCCTACGCCCTACTAATCTCATCCAGAAGGCTAAAACAATACTTCCAAGGGCACATAGTCATTCTGAGAACCGACCAAGCCATCCGACAAGGAGAATGATGACGTGGGCAATAGAGCTATCCCAATATGATCTACGATACGAGCCAAGACAAGAAATCAAAGCCCAAGCTATGGCAGACTTCCTTGTAGAAGTCACAGGGGAAACTCCCGACACACCGGACACACAGTGGAAGCTCCATGTTGACGGAGCATCCAACCAAACGTTCGGAGGCGCCGAAATCATCCTCGAAAACTCGGCAGGAATAGTCTATGAGCAATCCATCAAGTTCGAGTTTCCGGTCTCCAATAACCAGGCCGAATACGAAGCAATGATAGGAGGATTGATACTAGCCAAAGAAGTCAGATCATCAAAAGTTGAAGTCAGCAGTGACTCCCAAGTCGTCACCTCCCAAGTAAACGGCAACTACTAAGCCAGGGATGTGCTGCTACAAAAATACTTAAAAAAGGTGAAAGAAATATGCAAAAGCTTTGAAGAAGTTGATGAGCGGATAATTTATATGCTTTTTGGCATTATTTTTAGGTAGTTTTTAGTAAGATCTATCTACTTTTAGGAATATTTTTATTAGTTTTTATGAAAAATTTACATTTCTAGACTTTACTATGAGTTTGTGTGTTTTTCTATGATTTCAGATATTTTCTGGTTGAAATTGAGGGATCTGAGCAAAAATCTGATTCAGGCTGAAAAAAGACTGCTGATGCTGTTGGATTCTGACCTCCGTTCACTCGAAATGGATTTTGTGGAGCTACAGAACTCCAAATGGCGCGCTCTTAATTGCGTTGGAAAGTAGACATTCAGGGCTTTCCAGAAATATATAATGGTCCATACTTTGTTCGAGCTTAGATGACGCAAGTTAGCATTCAACGCGAGTTCCATGCTGCATTCTGGAGTAAAATACCAGAAACACGTCACAAACCAGAGTTAAACGCCAAACAGACATTACAACTTGGCGTTTAACCCCAAGAGAAGCCTCTGCACGTGTAAAGCTCAAGCTCAGCCCAAGCACATACCAAAGTGGGCCCCGGAAGTGGATTTCTGCACTTAGACTTATTTCTGTAAACCCTAGTAGCTAGTTTAGTATAAATAGAACTTTTTACTATTGTATTTTCAATCTTGGAACTTTTAGTTCTTAGACCAGGGAGGCTGGCTATTCGGCCATGCCTGGACCATCACTTATGTATTTTCAACAGTGGAGTTTCTACACACCATAGATTAAGGTGTGGAGATCTGCTGTACCTCAAGAATTAATGCAATTACTATTATTCTTCTATTCAATTCAAGCTTATTCTTGTTCTAAGATATCATTCGTACTTCAACCTGATGGATGTGATGATTCGTGACACTCATCATCATCCGTCCTTATGAACGTGTGCATGACAACTGATGAGCGGATAATTTATACGCTTTTTGGCATTGTTTTTAGGTAGTTTTTAGTAAGTTCAAGCTACTTTTAGGGATGTTTTCCTTAGTTTTTATGTTAAATTCACATTTCTGGACTTTACTATGAGTTTGTGTGTTTTTCTATGATTTCAGGTAAATTCTGGTTGAAATTGAGGGATTTGAGCAAAACTCTGAAAAAGGCTGACAAAAGGACTGCTGATGCTGTTGGATTCTGACCTCCCTGCACTCGAAATGGATTTTCTGGAGCTACAAAACTTCAATTGGCGCGCTCTCAACGGCGTTGGAAAGTGGACATCCAGGGCTTTTCAGCAATATATAATAGTCCATACTTTATTCGGAAATTGATGACGTAACTTGGCGTTGAACGCCAAGTTCATGCTGCTGTCTGGAGTTAAACGCCAGAAAAACGTCATGATCCGGAGTTGAACGCCCAAAACACGTCATAACTCGGAGTTTAACTCCAAGAGAAGCCTCAGCTCGTGGATTGATCAAGCTCAGCCCAAACATACACCAAGCGGGCCCCGGAAGTAGATTTATGCATCAATTACTTACTCATGTAAACCCTAGGAACTAGTTTATTATAAATAGAACATTTAACTAATGTATTTGACATCTTGGGACGCATAGTTCTCAGATCATGGGGGCTGGCCATTCGGCCATGCCTGAACCTTTCACTTATGTATTTTCAACGGTGGAGTTTCTACACACCATAGATTAAGGGTGTGGAGCTCTGCTGTACCTCAAGTATTAATGCAATTCTATTTTCTTCCATTCAATTCTCTTTTATTCTTATTCTAAGATATTCATTCGCACCCAAGAACATGATGAATGTGATGATTAGATAACCCTCATTATCATTCTCACTTATGAACGCACGTGATTGACAACCACTTCCGTTCTACATGCAACAGAGCTTGAATGCGTATCTCTTAGATTCCCCAACAGAATCTTCGTGGTATAAGCTAGATAGATGGCGGCATTTATGAGGATCCGGAAAGTCTCACCTTGTCTGTGGTTTTCCGAGTAGGATCCTGGGAATCCGGAAAGTCTAACCTTGTCTGTGGTATTCCGAGTAGGATTCCGGTAATGAATGACTGTGACATGCTTCAAACTCGCAAGTGCTGGGCGTTAGTGACAAACGCAAAAGAATCAAGGGATTCTATTCCAGTAGGAGCGGGAACCAACCAGTGATTAGCCGTGCTGTGACAGAGCGCGTGAGCGTAGTTTTCACTGCGAGGATGGGATGTAGCCATCAACCATGGGTGATGCCTCCAGACGATTAGCCATGCGAGTGACAGCCGCAGAGGATCATTTTTCCGAGAGGATTGAAAGTAGCCACCGCTGATGGTGAACCCCTATACACAGCTTGCCATGGAAAGGAGTAAGAAAGATTGAGTTGAAGCAGTAGGAAAGCAGGCGTCCTTGAGCCATGCAGCATCTCCATATGCTTATCTGAAATGCCCACCAATGAATCCGCATAAGTATTCTATCCCTTTATTTATTTCCTTTTATTATTAATTTTCGAAACCATAAATCAATATTTAATCTGCCTGACTGAGATTTACAAGGTGACCATAGCTTGCTTCATACCAACAATCTCTGTGGGATCGACCCTTACTCACGTAAGGTTTATTACTTGGACGACCCAGTACACTTGCTGGTTAGTTGAACGGAGTTGTGAATTCAACCAGTGCCATAATAATGATGCCTCTCAAAATAGTTAGAACATTGATCACAAATGATCCATGGTTCCCTCGTGCCAATTTCTTAAATTCCATAATTTTACAAGGAGTGCAACTTAAAGAATAAGGATCACAATTTCGTCCACCAAGTTTTTGGCGCCGTTGCCGGGGAGAAGAAGGGGTTGTGTTGTGTGAAAATGAAGTAGAAGGGAAGGGTATTTATAGGGAGAGGGGTGGGTGGGTGTTCGGCCAATTTGGGTGGGAATGGGTGGGAAATTGAATTTGAATTTTATGAAGGTAGGTGGGGTTTATGGGGAAGAGTGGGGTGATGTGAATGGTGAATGGGGAATTGGGAAGAGGAATTGAGGTGATTGGTGATGGGTGTTGGGAAGTGTGACATGGGGAGTAGGAAGAATGAGATTTAGGATTAGGAGAGTGTGATTAGGATTAAAAGGTAAGGTGGGAATATGTTAGGTGGGGATTCTATGGGGTCCACAGATCCTGAGGTGAAAACAAATACCATTCCTTCACCATATAGGCATGTAAAATGCCTTCATGCATCATTCTGGCGTTCAAACGCCCATTGGTGCATGTTCTGGGCGTTCAACGCCCATGTAATGCATGTTTCTGGCGTTGAACGCCAGTTTCATGCTTGTTTCTGGCGTTCAGCGCCAGTTTGTCCTCTCTGTGCACGTTCCTGGCATTTAACGCCAGGTTGTTGCTTGTTTCTGGCGTTCAGCGCCAGAATGGTGCTCTGTTCTGGCGTTGAACGCCGGCCAGATGCACCTTACTGGCGTTGAACGCCAGTCTGTGCTACCTCCAGGGTGAAAAATTTTTTCTTCTGTTTTTGACTCTGTTTTTAATTTTTTTTTTGATTTTTTTCGTGACTTCTCATGATCATTTACCTAATAAAACACAAAATAACAATAAAATAGTATAAAATAGTAATTAGATAAATAAATTTGGGTTGCCTCCCAACAAGCGCTTCTTTAATGTCAATAGCTTGACAGTGGCTCTCATGGAGCCACAAGGTGATCAGGTCAATTTTAGTGTGGTCCCAACACCAAACTTAGAGTTTGGATATGGGATCTTAACACCAAACTTAGAGTTTGGTTGTGGCCTCCCAACACCAAACTTAGAGTTTGACTGTGGGGGTTCTTCTTGACTCTGAACTGAGAGAAGCTCTTCATGCTTACTCTCTTTTGTCACAGAGGGATGGCCATGTGCCTTAAACACAAGGTATTCCCCATTCAATTGAAGGACTAATTCTCCTCTGTTGACATCTATCACAGCTTCTGCTGTGGCTAGGAAAGGTCTTCCAAGGATGATACATTCATCATCTTCCTTCCTAGTGTCTAGGATTATGAAATCAGTAGGGATATAAAGGCCTTCAACCTTTACTAGAACGTCCTCTACTACCCCATAAGCTTGTCTCAATGACTTGTCTGCCAATTGCAATGAGAACAAGGCAGGCTGTACCTCAATGATCCCCAGCTTCTCCATTACAGAGAGTGGCATAAGATTTATCCCTGACCCCAGATCACATAGAGCTTTTTCAAAGCTCATGGTGCCAATGGTACAAGGTATTGAGAACTTGCCAGGATCTTGCTTCTTTTGAGGTAGAGTTCTCTGAATCCAAGTATCTAGTTCATTAATGAGCAAGGGAGGTTCACTTTCCCAAGTCTCATTACCAAATAACTTGGCATTCAGCTTCATGATAGCTCCTAAGTATTGAGCAACTTGCTCTCCAGTTACATCTTCATCCTCTTCAGAGGATGAATAGTCTTCAGAGCTCATGAATGGCAGAAGGAGATTTAATGGAATCTCTATGGTCTCTATATGAGCCTCAGATTCTTTTAGATCCTTAATAGGAGACTCCTTCTTGCTTGAGGGACGTCCCAGGAGGTCTTTCTCACTAGGATTTTCGTCCTCCTCCTCCCTTGTGCATTCGGCCATATTGACTATGTCAATGGCCTTGCACTCTCCTTTTGGATTCTCTTCTGTATTGCTTGGGAGAATACTGGGAGGAGTTTCAATGACTTTCTTACTCAGCTGGCCCACTTGTGCCTCCAGATTTCTAATGGAGGATCTTGTTTCATTCATGAAACTAAAAGTGGCCTTTGATAGATCAGAGACTATATTGGCTAAATTAGAAGTGTTTTGTTCAGAATTCTCTGTCTGTTGCTGAGAAGATGATGGATATGGCTTGCTATTGCCCAGCCTATTACGTCCACCATTGTTAAAACCTTGTTGAGGTTTTTGTTGATCCTTCCAGGAGAAATTTGGATGATTTCTCCATGATGAGTTATAGGTGTTTCCATAAGGTTCACCCATGTAATTAACCTCTGCCATGGCAGGGTTCTCAGGATCATAAGCTTCTTCAGAAGCTGCCTCTCTAGTACTGTTGGATGCATGTTGCAATCCATTCAGATTTTGAGAGATCATGTTGACCTGTTGAGTCAACACTTTGTTCTGAGCCAATATGGCATTCAGAGTATCAATTTCAAGAACTCCTTTCTTCTGAGGTATCCCATTGTTCACGGAATTCCTCTCAGAAGTGTACATGAACTGGTTATTTGCAACCATGTCAATGAGTTCTTGGGCCTCTTCAGGCGTTTTCTTCAGGTGAATAGATCCACCTGCAGAATGGTCCAATGACATTTTCGAAAATTCAGAGAGACCATAATAGAATATATCTAATATGGTCCATTCTGAAAACATGTCAGATGGACATCTTTTGGTCAGCTGCTTGTATCTTTCCCAAGCTTCATAGAGGGATTCACCATCTTTTTGTTTGAAGGTTTGAACATCCACTCTCAGCTTGCTCAGCTTTTGAGGAGGAAAGAATTTATCCAAGAAGGCAGTGACCAGCTTATCCCATGAGTCCATGCTATCCTTGGGTTGTGAATCCAACCATACTCTGGCTCTGTCTCTTACAGCAAAAGGGAAAAGCATGAGTCTGTAGACTTTAGGATCAACTCCATTTGTCTTTACAGTCTCACAGATCTGCAAGAACTCAGTTAAAAACTGGTAAGGATCTTCAGAGGGAAGTCCATAAAACTTGCAGTTTTGTTGCATTAAAGCAACTAGCTGAGGTTTCAGCTCAAAGTTATTGGCTCCAATGGCAGGAATGGAGATGCTTCTTCCATCAAACTTGGACGTTGGCTTTGTGAAGTCACCAAGCATTCTCCTTGCATTATTATTATTATTTTCGGCTGCCATCTCTTTCTCTTGTTCAAAAATTTCTAAAAGGTTGCTTCTGGATTGTTGTAATTTAGCTTCTCTTAATTTTCTCTTCAGAGTCCTTTCAGGTTCTGGATCAATTTCAACAAGAGTGCCTTTATCCCTGTTCTTGCTCATATGAAAGAGAAGAAAACAAGAGAAGAAAGAGGAATCCTCTATGTCACAGTATAGAGATTCCTTTATGTTAGTAGAAAAAGAAAGGGGGTAGAAGAATGAAGAAGGAGATTCGGATTTTGGATGAAGAGAGGTGAAGAGAAGTGTTAGTAATTAAATAATTAAATAGAAGAAGAAAAGAGGAGGGAGAGTTCGAAAATAATTTTGAAAAAGAGTTAGTGATTTTCGAAAATTAGAACTAAATGTAATTGAAATTAAAATTTGAAACAATTAGTTAATTAAAAAGAATTTTTGAAAAAGAGAGAGATATTTTCGAAAATAGAAGGGAGAGAAGTAGTTAGGTGGTTTTGAAAAAGATAAGAAACAAACAAAAAGTTAGTTAGTTGATTGAAAAAGATTTGAAATCAAAATTTAAAAAGATAAGAAGATAAGAAGTTAGATAAGAATTTTTTTTTTTTGAAATCAAATTTTGAAAAAGATAAAATTTTTGAAAAAGATAAGATAAAAATTTTACGAGAAAGATATTTTGAAAAAGATTTAATTTTTAAAATGACTTAACTAACAAGAAACTACAAGATAAGATTCTAGAATTTAAAGATTGAACCTTTCTTAACAAGAAAGTAACAAACTTCAAATTTTTGAACCAATCACATTAATTGTTAGCTAATTTTCGAAAATTAGATGTAAAGATAAGAAAAAGATTTTGAAAATATTTTGAAAAAGATTTTTGAAATTTTCGAAAAATATAAAAAAAATGAAAAAGATATGATTTTTGAAAAAGATTTTGAAAAGATAAGATTTTTAAAATTGAAATTTTGACTTGACTTGTAAGAAACAACTAATTTTTAAAAATTTTTGACCAAGTCAACCCAAAATTTCGAAAATTTGGAGGGAGATAAGGAAAAGATATTTTTTTGATTTTTGAATTTTTAATTATGAGAGAGAAAAACAACAAAAATACTCAATGCATGAAATTTTTAGATCAAAACCATGAATGCATGCAAGAATGCTATGAATGTCAAGATGAACACCAAGAACACTTTGAAGATCATGATGAACATCAAGAACATATTTTTGAAAAATTTTTGATGCAAAGAAAACATGCAAGACACCAAACTTAGAAATCTTTAATGCATGGAAAATATGAATGCAAAAATGCACATGAAAAACAACAAACAACACAAAACAAGAAATCATCCAGATCAAACAAGAGGACTTATCAAGAACAACTTGAAGATCATGAAGAACACCATGAATGCATGAATTTTCGAAAAGAATGCAAGAAAAAATTTTTAAAGCATGCAATTGACACCAAACTTAAAAATTGACTCAAGACTCAAACAAGAAACACAAAATATTTTTGATTTTTATGATTTTATGATTTTTTTGTATTTTTATTATTTTTTTTTTCGAAAATATTTTTGGAAAAACGAAAAATAAAAGAAAAATTTTTGAAAAAGATTTTTGAAAAGAAAATTACCTAATCTGAGCAACAAGATGAACCGTCAGTTGTCCATACTCGAACAATCCCCGGCAACGGCGCCAAAAACTTGGTGGACGAAATTGTGATCCTTATTCTTTAAGTTGCACTCCTTGTAAAATTATGGAATTTAAGAAATTGGCACGAGGGAACCATGGATCATTTGTGATCAATGTTCTAACTATTTTGAGAGGCATCATTATTATGGCACTGGTTGAATTCACAACTCCGTTCAACTAACCAGCAAGTGTACTGGGTCGTCCAAGTAATAAACCTTACGTGAGTAAGGGTCGATCCCACAGAGATTGCTGGTATGAAGCAAGCTATGGTCACCTTGTAAATCTCAGTCAGGCAGATTAAAATTGTTTATGGTTTCGAAAATTAATAATAAAAGGAAATAATAAAAGGGATACTTATGTAGCCTCATTGGTAGGAATTTCAGACAAGCGAATGGAGATGCTGTATGGCTCAGGGACGCCTGCTCTCCTACTGCTTCAACTCAATCCTTCTTACTCCTTTCCATGGCAAGTTGTGTATAGGGGTTCACCATCAGCGGTGGCTACTTTCAATCCTCTCGGGAAAATGGTCCTCTGCGGCTGTCACTCGCATGGCTAATCGTCTGGAGGCATCACCCATGGTTGATGGCTACATCCCATCCTCGCAGTGAAAACTACGCTCACGCACTCTGTCACAGCACGGCTAATCACTGGTTGGTTCCCGCTCCTACTGGAATAGAATCCCTTGATTCTTTTGCGTTTGTCACTAACGCCCAGCACTTGCGAGTTTGAAGCACGTCACAGTCATTCATTACCGGAATCCTACTCGGAATACCACAGACAAGGTGAGACTTTCCGGATTCCCAGGATCCTACTCGGAATACCACAGACAAGGTGAGACTTTCCGGATCCTCATAAATGCCGCCATCTATCTAGCTTATACCACGAAGATTCTGTTGGAGAATCTAAGAGATACGCATTCAAGCTCTGTTGCATGTAGAACGGAAGTGGTTGTCAATCACGTGCGTTCATAAGTGAGAATGATAATGAGGGTTATCTAATCATCACATTCATCATGTTCTTGGGTGCGAATGAATATCTTGGAATAAGAATAAAAGAGAATTGAATAAAAGAAAATAGAACTGCATTAATACTTGAGGTACAGCAGAGCTCCACACCCTTAATCTATGGTGTGCAGAAACTCCACCGTTGAAAATACATAAGTAAAGGGTTCAGGCATGGCCGAATGGCCAGCCCCCTAAATGTGATCAATAGCCTCCTAGGATGAAGAATAAAACAAAACTGAGACCAAAGATGTCAAATACATTAGTTAAATGTTCTATTTATAATAAACTAGCTCCTAGGGTTTACATGAGTAAGTAATTGATGCATAAATCCACTTCCGGGGCCCACTTGGTGTATGTTTGGGCTGAGCTTGATCGATCCACGAGCTGAGGCTTCTCTTGAAGTTGAACTCCGAGTTATGACGTGTTTTGGGCGTTCAACTCCGGATCATGACGTTTTTCTGGCGTTTAACTCCAGACAGCAGCATGTACTTGGCGTTCAACGCCAAGTTACGTCATCAATTTCCGAATAAAGTATGGACTATTATATATTTCTGGAAAGCCCTGGATGTCTACTTTCCAACGTCGTTGAGAGCGCGCCAATTGGAGTTCTGTAGCTCCAGAAAATCCATTTCGAGTGCAGGGAGGTCAGAATCCAACAGCATCAGCAGTCCTTTTGTCAGCCTTTTTCAGAGTTTTGCTCAAATCCCTCAATTTCAGCCAGAATTTACCTGAAATCACAGAAAAACACACAAACTCATAGTAAAGTCCAGAAATGTGAATTTAACATAAAAACTAATGAAAACATCCCTAAAAGTAGCTTGAACTTACTAAAAACTACCTAAAAACAATGCCAAAAAGCGTATAAATTATCCGCTCATCACACAAAAACTTGGTGGGCGAAATTGTGATTTATACTTTCACACAACTCGAATAATATTCCTCGGTAATGGCTCCAAAAACTTGGTGCACAATACCATGGTCTAAAATCAACTTCACAGTCTCGCTCAACTAACCAGCAAGTGCACTGGGTCGTCCAAGTAATAAACCTTACGTGAGTAAGGGTCGATCCCACAGAGATTGTTGGTATGAAGCAAGCTATGGTCACCTTGTAAATCTCAGTTAGGAAGAATTAAATTGTTTATGGTTTCGAAAATTAATAAAAAGAAGAAATAATAAAAGGGATAGAATACTTATGTAGATCCATTGGTGGGAATTTCAGATAAGCATATAGAGATGCTGTATGGCTCAAGGACGCCTGCTTTCCCACTGCTTCTACTCAATCCTTCTTACTCCTTTCCATGGCAAGCTGTGTATAGGGGTTCACCATCAGCGGTGGCTACTTTCAATCCTCTCGGGAAAATGGTCCTCTGCGGCTGTCACTCGCATGGCTAATCGTCTGGAGGCATCACCCATGGTTGATGGCTACATCCCATCCTCGCAGTGAAAACTACGCTCACGCACTCTGTCACAGCACGGCTAATCACTGGTTGGTTCCCGCTCCTACTGGAATAGAATCCCTTGATTCTTTTGCGTTTGTCACTAACGCCCAGCACTTGCGAGTTTGAAGCACGTCACAGTCATTCATTACCGGAATCCTACTCGGAATACCACAGACAAGGTTAGACTTTCCGGATTCCCAGGATCCTACTCGGAATACCACAGATAAGGTGAGACTTTCCGGATCCTCATAAATGCCGCCATCTATCTAGCTTATACCACGAAGATTCTGTTGGGGAATCTAAGAGATATGCGCCCGGCCTAAGGTAGAACGGAAGTGGTTGTCAATCACGCGCGTTCATCGGTGAGAATGATGATGAGTGTCATGGATCATCACATTCATCAAGTTGAAGTGCAACGTATATCTTGAAATAGGAATAAATAGAATTGAATAGGATATCATCTTAATGGCATTGAAACTTGAGGTACAGCAGAGCTCCACACCCTTAATCTATGGTGTGTAGAAACTCCACCGTTGAAAATACATAAGTGAAAGGTTCAGGCATGGCCGAATGGCCAGCCCCCATGATCTGAGAACTATGCGTCCCAAGATGTCAAATACATTAGTTAAATGTTCTATTTATAATAAACTAGCTCCTAGGGTTTACATGAGTAAGTAATTGATGCATAAATCTACTTCCGGGGCCCACTTGGTGTATATTTGGGCTGAGCTTGATCAATCCACGAGCTGAGGCTTCTCTTGGAGTTAAACTCCGAGTTATGACGTGTTTTGGGCGTTCAACTCCGGATCATGACGTTTTTCTGGCGTTTAACTCCAGACAGCAGCATGAACTTGGCGTTCAACGCCAAGTTACGTCATCAATTTCCGAATAAAGTATGGACTATTATATATTGCTGGAAAGCCCTGGATGTCTACTTTCCAACGCCGTTGAGAGCGCGCCAATTGGAGTTCTGTAGCTCCAGAAAATCCATTTCGAGTGCAGGGAGGTCAGAATCCAACAGCATCAGCAGTCCTTTTGTCAGCCTTTTTCAGAGTTTTGCTCAAATCCCTCAATTTCAGCCAGAATTTACCTGAAATCACAGAAAAACACACAAACTCATAGTAAAGTCCAGAAATGTGAATTTAACATAAAAACTAAGGAAAACATCCCTAAAAGTAGCTTGAACTTACTAAAAACTACCTAAAAATAATGCCAAAAAGCGTATAAATTATCCGCTCATCAACAACCATCTCCGTTCTACCTAAGATTGAATGAATATCTCTTGGATTCCTTAATCAGAATCTTCGTGGTATAAGCTAGAATTATTGGCGGCCATTCTTGAGATTCCAGAAAGTCTAAACCTTGTCTGTGGTATTCCGAGTAGGATTCAGGGATTAAATGACTGTGACGAGCTTCAAACTCGCGATTGTTGGGCGTAGTGACAGACGCAAAAGAATCAATGGATTCTATTCCGACATGATCGAGAACCGACAGATGATTAGCCGTGCTGTGACAGAACATTTGGACCATTTTCACTGAGAGGATGGGAAGTAGCCATTGACAACGGTGATGCCCTACATACAGCTTGTCATAGAAAGGAGTAAGAATGATTGGAGGAAGACAGTAGGAAAGCAGAGATTCAGAAGGTACAAAGGATCTCCATACATTTATTTGAAATTTTCACCAAGGATTTACATAAGTATCTCTTTGATCTATTTTATGCTTTATTTATTATTATTTTCGAAAACCATTATAACCATTTGAATCCACCTGACTGAGATTTACAAGATGACCATAGCTTGCTTCATACCACAATCTCCATGGGATCGACCCTTACTCACGTAAGGTATTACTTGGACGATCCAGTGCACTTGCTGGTTAGTTGTGCGAAGTTGTGACAAAGTGTCATTCATGTTTGAGAGCACCAAGTATATTGGCGCCATTGTTGATGATCACAATTTACGCGCACCAAGTTTTTGGCGCTGTTGCCGGGGATTGTTCGAGTTTGGACAACTGACGGTTCATCTTGTTGCTCAGATTAGGTAATTCTGTTTTCCAAAAAGTTTTCAAAAAATTTAAAAAAAAATTATTTGTTTTCGTTTTTCAAAAAAAAATTATTTTCGAAAAAAATACAAAAAAATTTAATAAAATCATAAAAACCAAAAATATTTTGTGTTTCTTGTTTGAGTCTAGTGTCAATTTTTAAGTTTGGTGTCAATTGCATGTCTTTAAAAATTTATGCATTTTTCGAAAACTCATGCATGGTGTTCTTCATGATCTTCAAGTTGTTCTTAGTAAGTCTTCCTGTTTGATCTTGATATTTTCTTGTTTTGTGTTTTTTGTTGTTTCTCATATGCATTTTTGAATTCTTAGTCTCTAAATATGAAAAATTTCTAAGTTTGGTGTCCTGCATATTTTTCTTTTCTTGAAAATTTTTCAAAAATAAGTCTTGATGTTCATTTTGATCTTCAAAGTGTTATTAGTGTTCATCTTGACATTCATAGTGTTCTTGCATGCATTAAGTGTTTTGATCCAAAATTTTCATGTTTTGGGTCATATTTGTGTTTTTCTCTCTCCTCATTAAAAATTCAAAAATAAAAAAAATATCTTTTTCTTATTTTGCTCATAATTTTTGAAAATTTGAGTTGACTTAGTCAAAAATTTTTAAAAACTTAGCTATTTCTTATAAGTCAAGTCAAATTTTCAATTTTAAAAATCCTATCTTTTCAAAATCTTTTTCAAAAATCAAATCTTTTTCATTTTTTTATTATTTTCGAAAATTTTTAAAATTTATTTTCAAAATTTTTTTCTTATCTTTATTTCAAAATTTCGAAAACTTTACTAACAATTAATGTGATTGATTCAAAAATTTGAAGTTTGTTACTTTCTTGTTAAGAAAGGTTCAATCTTTAAATTCTAGAGTCATATCTTTTAGTTTCTTGTCAGTCAAGTAACCAATTTTAATTTAAAAAAAAATCAAATCTTTTCCAAAATATCTTTTTCAATCATATATTTTCAAAATATCTTTTTCAAATCATATCTTTTTCAAAATTGATTTCAAAAATCTTTTCTAACTTCTTATCTTTTTAAAATTAATTTTCAAATCTTTTTCAACTAACTAATTGACTTTTTGTTTGTTTCTTATCTTTTTCAAAACCACCTAACTACTTTCCTCTCTCTAATTTTTGAAAGTTACCTCCCTCTTTTTCAAAATTCTTTTTTTAACTAATTGTTTCAAATTTTAATTTTTATTTTATTCCTTTTCTTAATTTTCGAATTTTAACTTTAATATTTTTCTTTTATTTTAGTTAATTTTCGAAAACTCTTCTCTCTCATCTCTTTCTATTTATTTATTCATTTACTAACACTTCTCTTCATCTTAAAATTCGAACCCCCTTTTCCTCTCTGAGTTCGAATTTTCCTCTTTTCCTTCTTCTATTCTTTTCTTCTTCTACTAACATAAAGGAATCTCTCTATTGTGGTAAAGAGGATCCCTATTATTATTTTCTGTTCCCTTCTTTTTCATATGAGCAGGAGCAAGGACAAGGACATTCTTGTTGAAGCAGATCCTGAACCTGAAAGAACCCTAAGGAGGAAGCTAAGGAAAGCTAAAGCACAACCCTCTGTAGAGGACTTGACAGAAATTTTCGAAAAAGAGGAGGAGATGGCAACCGAAAATAATAACAACAACAAAAACGCAATGAGGATGCTTGGTGATTATACTACACCTACTTCCAACTTTTATGGAAGAAGCATCTCAATCTCTACCATTGGAGCAAACAATTTTGAGCTAAAGCCTCAACTAGTTGCTCTAATGCAACAGAACTGCAAGTTCCATGGACTTTCATCAGAAGATCCCTATCAGTTTTTAACTGAATTCTTGCAGATCTGTGAGACTGTTAAGACTAACGGAGTAGATCCTGAAGTCTACAGGCTCATGCTTTTCCCTTTTGCTGTAAGAGACAGAGCTAGAACATGGTTGGACTCACAACCTAAAGATAGCTTAGACTCCTGGGATAAGCTGGTCACGACCTTCTTGGCTAAGTTCTTTCCTCCTCAAAAGCTGAGCAAGTTTAGAATGGATGTTCAGACCTTCAAGCAAAAAGATGGTGAATTCCTCTATGAAGCTTGGGAAAGATACAAGCAGATGACCAAAAAGTGTCCTTCTGACATGCTTTTAGAGTGGACCATTTTGGATATATTCTATTATGGTCTGTCTGAGTTCTCTAAGATGTCACTGGACCATTTTGCAGGTGGATCCATTCACCTAAAGAAAACGCCTGCAGAAGCTCAAGAACTCATTGACATGGTTACAAATAACCAATTTATGTACACCTCTGAGAGGAATCCTATGAGTAATGGGACGCCTCAAAAGAGGGGAGTTCTTGAAATTAATGCTCTGAATGCCATATTGGCTCAGAACAAAATGTTGACTCAGCAAGTTAACATGATTTCTCAGAGTCTGAATGGATGGCAAAATGCATCCAACAGTACTAAAGAGGCATCTTCCAAAGAAGAAGCTTATGATCCTGAGAACCCTGCAATGGCAGAGGTAAATTACATGGATGAACCTTATAGAAATACCTATAATTCCTCATGGAGAAATCATCCAAATTTCTCATGGAAGGATTAACAAAAGCCTCAACAAGGCTTTAATAATGGTGGAAGAAACAGGCTTAGCAACAGCAAGTCTTTTCCATCATCTTCTCAGCAACAAATAGAGAATTCCGAGCAGAGCCCTTCTAACTTAACAAACATAGTCTCTGATCTATCTAAGGCCACTTTAAGTTTCATGAGTGAAACAAGGTCCTCCATTAGAAATCTAGAGGCACAAGTGAGCCAGCTGAGTAAGAAAATCACTGAAACTCCTCCTAGTACTCTCCCAAACAATACAGAAGAGAATCCAAAAAGAGAGTGCAAGGCCATTGATATAATCACAATGGCAGAATCCAAAGAGGAAGGGGAGGACGTGAATCCCAATTAGGAAGACCTCATGGGACGTCCTCCAAACAAAAAGGAGTTCCAACTTGAGGAACCTAAGGAATCTGAGGCTCACCTAGAGACCATAGAGATTCCATTGAACCTCCTTTTACCATTCATGAGCTCTGAGAACTATTCTTCCTCTGAAGAGGATGAAGATGTAACTGAAGAGCAAGGTGCTCAATATCTAGGAGCCATCATGAAGTTGAATGCCAAGTTGTTTGGTAATGAGACTTAGGAAGGTGAACCTCCCTTGCTCATTAGTGAACTAGATACATGGGTTCAGCAAACTCTACCTCAAAAGAAACAAGATCCTGGTAAATTCTTAATATCTTGTACCATAGACACCATGACCTTTGAGAAGGCTTTATGTGACCTGGGGTCAGGTATAAATCTTATGCCACTCTCTGTAATGGAGAAACTAGGGATCTTTGAGGTACAAGCTGCAGGAATCTCATTAGAGATGGCAGACAAGTCAATAAAACAAGCTTATGGATTGGTAGAGGACGTATTAGTGAAGGTTAAAGGCCTTTACATCCCTGCTGATTTCATAATCCTAGACACTAGGAAGGAGGAGGATGAATGCATCATCCTTGGAAGACCCTTCCTAGCCACAACAGGAGCTGTGATTGATGTTGATAGAGGTGAACTAGTCCTTCAATTGAATGGGGACTACCTTGTGTTTAAAGCTCAAGGTTATCCTTATGTAAACATGGAGAGGAAGCATGAAAAGCTTCTCTCAATACAGAGTCAAACAAAACCCCCACAGTCAAACTCTAAGTTTGGTGTTGGGAGGCTAAAACCAAACTCTAAGTTTGGTGTTGAACCCTGGTGCGCGGAATTGTGATCATCAATGGCGCCATCAACATGGTACGCTCAATTGCAATCTCAACTCTTTATCACAACTTCGCACAACTAACCAGCAAGTGCACTGGGTTGTCCAAGTAATAAACCTTACGCGAGTAAGGGTCGATCCCACGGAGATTGCTGGTACGTGATGTGTGGAAAGCGATCCAACACAAAACTCACCGGCAAGTGTACCGGGTCGCATCAAGTAATAATAACTCACAAGAGTGAGGTCGATCCCACAGGGATTGAAGGATTGAGCAATTTTAGTTTAGTGGGTGGTTTAGTCAAGCAAATCAAGTTTTGATTGAGTGATTTGTGTTTAACAGAAATTAAATGACAGTAAATGTAAAGGGGGAAGGGGGAAGTGCAGTAAAATAAAGAACAGAAGAGTAAAAGTGCAGAAACTTAAAGAGCAAGAAAGTAAATGACTGAAACTTAAAGTGCAAGAAAGGTAAATTGCAGTAACTTAAATGGCAAGAAAGATAAATTGCTAGAATGTAAAAGGGAGTTGAGGAATGGGATTGCAAGATCTAAACAAGAAAAAGTAAATTGCAGCAAATAAAGAGATTAGAACTTGAAATGAGAGCAATGAGAATTAAATCAGCAAGGAAATAAAATGCAGCAAGGTTCATAGAAGAACCAAGAGCCAAATTGGGTCTCAGGTCTCAAGAGACTAGGTAGCAGAGCCTAGATCTCTATTTGCCTTCCTAGATCCAGATGAACAAAGCAATTGGCAAGAAATTAGAAGAAGAAGCAGTAAAGGAAATGGAAACAGATTCAATTATGCAGAAAGTGAATTAAAGAGAATTTGAATGGGAATTGAGACAGAATTTCCTCAATTTCTCACACCCAATTCTCAGAAACAGAAGAGTAAAATTCCTAAGGCAAGAACGAGGGAGAAGAGAGATCAATTCCCTCCCTAATTCTCAGAAATCTCAACAGAAAGCTAGAAATTCAAAGGTAAAAGTGAAAATTGACAAAAGGTGCATAAAGGTAGCTAAAAGTTTTCTATTACATTAAACTAACTACTATTTATACACTTTCCATTCTTGGATTTTGGGATTTGGATGGGCTTTTGAATTGGTGAAGAAATGAATTCAAATTAATTTTTAATTTGAATTTTTGGCCCAAAAATGCACTCCCAGGAGGCTGCCCTGCCCTTGTGGAGGGCAGGGCAGAAAATTGATGCTAGGCACAAGTAGGGGTGTCCGCGGATCGGATCGGATCGGATATGGCCAAAAATTCGATCCGATCCGCACTAAAATCATCGGATCGGATCGGATCCAATATCCGCAGCTTTTAAAGTTGGATCCGATCCGATCCGATCCGCACATTTGCGGATCGGATCGGATCGGATATCGGATATATCCGCAAAACATAAAAATATTTTTAAAAGCATATTTTTATTAAAAAAATTTCAATAAAATTCATTTTTTTTATTTTTTTAAATATGTTTACTTTTAAAATAATATTTGACATACTTTTTTTAAATGATAAATTAAAATAATAAAACATATATGATAATTATTAATTGAAATAAAACATAAAAAGAATATTTACTTATTTATTTCTTTAATTTTGCGGATACGCGGATATGCGGATCGGATATGCGGATACCAACACAAAATCCGCAATCCGATCCGATTAGTGTGCGGATCCGATCCGAAAGCCTTGCGGATCGGATCCATATCCGCAATTTTCGGATCGGATTCGGATAAACACCGCGGATATGCGGATTCGATCCGATCCATGGACACCCCTAGGCACAAGAAGTTGGTGCGGCCATAGTGCGCATGGTGAAAAAATTGGTGCGCCAGAAGCTGCGTGGTGCGCATGAGGAGGAAATTTGGTGCGCCAGAGACTGCCCTGCCCGCGCCAAGGGCGGGGCAGAAAATGTTGATGCGCGTGAACATGAAGCGTGCGTGCGCTTGGTGCTGCCAGAATTGAGAAGTGCGCGTGCGCGTGCTGCACGTTGATGCGTGGGACGGCCAGATTTGAGGAGCGCGCGTGCGCGCGAAGCAAGTTGACGCGCGGATGCTCCCTGCCCGCGCCAAGGGCAGGGCAGGAATGTGTTGATGCGCCAAGAAGGGGATGTTGCGTGCGGTTGGTGCGCTAGGAAGCAAATTTGGTGTGCCAGCTTTTGAATGCTGCCCTGCCCGCGCCAAGGGCAGGGCAAGGTTGCCATATTGCATGCCTCGGGTTCGACTCTGGGAGGAAGCAAACACGCTAGTTTTTCTTTGGATTTCTTGGCACGCTAGTGGGTGTTAGAGCTTGGCTTCTTCATGCTCCCTTGTTCGAAACTTGTGGCTTGCATAGGAGCTATTTTTCCTTGGATTTCTTTCCTTGATGTGCCCGATCCTGCTCTCCACAAGGGCAGGGCAGAATTTGCTTCTCTTGGCTCCAAGACACCATTTTGTGCTCTGCCCTTGGAGTGGGCAGGGCAAGGTTGCCTTGTCTTGGTTCGGTCACTTAATGCTGCCCTCCTAGAGGGCATTCTGCCCTTGTGGAGGGGAAGGTTGCTTCCCCTATGAGTTGCGGCACGCTATTCCTTGATTCGGCCACGCTTTCCTTTTCTTTTGTCACGCTTCTTAGGCCACGCTTTTCATTTTCTTTTCTTTTCTTCACCTATAATAAACCAAACAACCACTCAAAGTATCACTAAATTCAAGAGGCTTATAAATCAATTAAAATGCAATTAAAATTAGCTTAAACCTCATGATTAATCATTAAATTCATGGTGGTTGCTTGATTTAGAGAAGTTATGCATTTTCACTCCAAATCACTTACTTAGGATGCAAGAAAGTGCATAAATGCTAACAAAACAAGTGAAATTAGCTTGAAAAATGGGTATATGATGACTTGTCATCAGTACGAAGCAAGCTATGGTCATCTTGTAAATCTCAGTCAGGCGGATTCAAATGGTTATGGAGGATTAATGATTAAAAGATAAATAAGACATAAAATAAAGATAGAGATACTTATGTAATTCATTGGTGAGAATTTCAGATAAGCGTATGGAGATGCTCTGTCCCTTCCGTCTCTCTGCTTTCCTACTGTCTTCATCCAATCCTTCTTACTCCTTTCCATGGCAAGCTGTATGTTGGGCATCACCGTTGTCAGTGGCTACAGTCCCGTCCTCACAGTGAAAATATTCAACGCGCTCTTTCACAGCACGGCTATTCATCTGTCGGTTCTCGATCATGTCGGAATAGAATCCAGTGATTCTTTTGCGTCTGTCACTAACGCCCCACAATCGCGAGTTTGAAGCTCATCACAGTCATTCAATCCTTGAATCCTACTCGGAATACCACAGACAAGGTTTAGACTTTCCGGATTCTCAAGAATGCCGCCATCAATTCTAGCTTGTACCACGAAGATTCTGATTAAGGAATCCAAGAGATAAACATTCAAGCCTTGTTTGCATGTAGAATGGAAGTGGTTGTCAGGCACGCGTTCATAAGTGAGAATGATGATGAGTGTCACATAATCATCACATTCATCATGTTCTTGGGTGCAAATGAATATCTTGGAACAAGAATAAGCTGAATTGAAAAGAAGAACAATAGTAATTGCATTAATACTCGAGGTACAACAGAGCTCCACACCTTAATCTATGGTGTGTAGAAACTCCACCGTTGAAAATACATAAGTGATGATGGTGATCATTGGCTTCGGCCCCAGAGAGGGAACCAGAAGAACCCAGATCTGATCTAAGATAGCATAGGACTGATCAAAGATAAAAAGACAATAGCAAAAGGTCCTATTTATAGAGAACTAGTAGCTCAGGGTTTACAAAAATGAGTAAATGACGAAAAAAATCCACTTTCGGGCCCACTTGGTGTGTGCTTGGGCTGAGCATTGAAGCTTCTATGTGTAGAGACTTTTCTTGGGGCATTTAACTCCCACTTCTGTGCCAGTTCCGGCGTTTAACGCCGGGAATTATTGAGCTGATTTGGAACGCCGGTTTGGGCCATCAAATCTCGAACAAAGTATGGCCTATTATATATTGCTGGAAAGCCCATGATATCTACCTTCCAACGCAATTAAGATCGCGCCAATTGGGCTTCTGTAGCTCCAGAAAATCCACTTCGAATGCAAGGAGGTCAGAATCCAACAGCATCTGCAGTCCTTTTTCAGCCTCTGAATCAGATTTTTGCTCAGGTCCCTCAATTTCAGCCAGAAAATACCTGAAATCACAGAAAAACACACAAACTCATAGTAAAGTCCAGAAAAGTGAATTTTAACTAAAACTAATAAAAATATAATAAAAACTAACTAAAACATACTAAAAACATACTAAAAACAATGCCAAAAAGCGTATAAATTATCCGCTCATCACAACACCAAACTTAAATTGTTGCTTGTCCCCAAGCAACTGAAGATCAAATAAGATAAAAAGAAGAGAATATGCAATGAATTCCAAAAACATCTATGAAGATCAGTATTAATTAGATGAGCGGGGCTTTTAGCTTTTTGCCTCTGAATAGTTTTGGCATCTCACTCTATCCTTTGAAATTCAGAATGATTGGCTTCTATAGGAACTCAGAATCCAGATAGTGTTATTGATTCTCCTAGTTAAGTATGATGATTCTTGAACACAACTACTTTATGAGTCTTGGCCGTGGCCCAAAGCACTCTGTCTTCCAGTATTACCACCGGATACATACATGCCACAGACACATAACTGGGTGAACCTTTTCAGATTGTGACTCAGCTTTGCTAGAGTCCCCAATTAGAGGTGTCCAGGGTTCTTAAGCACACTCTCTTTTTTCTCCCTTGGATCTCAACTTTATTTTTACCCTTGCCTTTTGGTTTAAAGGGCTGTTGGCTTTTTCTGCTTGCTATTTCTTTCTCTTCTTTTTTTTTTGAATTCACTGCTTTTTCTTGCTTCAAGAATCATTTTTATGATTTTTCAGATCCTCAGTAACATGTCTCCTTTTTCATCATTCTTTCAAGACATGAACAACAAATTCAAAAGACATATGCACTGTTCAAGCATACATTCAGAAAACAAAAAGTATTGCCACCACATCAAAATAATAATCTGTTATAAAATTCAAAATTCATGCAATTCTTCTCTTTTTTAATAAAGAACATTTTTTATTTAAGAAAGGTGATGGATTCATAGGACATTCATAACTTTAAGGCATAGACACTAAGACACTAATGATCATAAGACACAAACATAAATAAAACATAAAGCATAATTTTCGAAAAAAAAAACAGAAAAATAAAGAACAAGGAGATTAAAGAACGGGTCCACCTTAGTGATGGCGGCTTGTTCTTCCTCTTGAAGATCTTATGGATTGCTTGAGCTCCTCAATGTCTCTTCCTTGCCTTTGTTGCTCCTCTCTCATGACTTTTTGGTCTTCTCTAATTTCATGGAGGAGGATGGAATGTTCTTGGTGCTCTACCCTTAGTTGTCCCATGTTGGAACTCAATTCTCCTAGGGAGGTGTTGATTTGCTCCCAATAGTTTTGTGGAGGAAAGTGCATCCCTTGAGGTATCTCAGGGATTTCATGATGAGGAATTTCCTCATGTCCATGAGTGGGATCTCTTGCTTGCTCCATCCTCTTCTTAATGATGGGTTTGTCCTCATCAATGAGGATGTCTCCCTCTATGTTAATTCCAACTGAATTACAGAGGTGACAAATGAGATGAGGGAAGGCTAGCCTTGCCAAGGTAGAGGACTTGTCCGCCACCTTATAAAGTTCTTGGTTTATAACCTCATGAACTTCTACTTCCTCTCCAATCATGAAGCTATGAATCATGATAGCCCAGTCTATAGTAACTTCGGACCGGTTGCTAGTGGGAATGATTGAGCGTTGGATAAACTCCAACCATCCCCTAGCCACGGGCTTGAGTTCATGCCTTCTTAGTTGAACCGGTTTCCCTCTTGAATCTATCTTCCATTGAGCGCCCTCTTCACAAATGTCTATGAGGACTTGGTCCAACCTTTGATCAAAGTTGACCTTTCTAGTGTAAGGGTGTTCATCTCCTTGCATCATGGGCAAGTTGAATGCCAACCTTACATTTTCCGGACTAAAATCTAAGCATTTCCCCCGAACCATTGTAAGCCAATTCTTTAGGTCCGGGTTCACACTTTGATCATGGTTCTTGGTGATCCATGCATTGGCATAGAACTCTTGAACCATTAAGATTCTGACTTGTTGAATGGGGTTGGTAAGAACTTCCCAACCTCTTCTTCGGATCTCATGTCGGATCTCCAGATATTTACTCTTTTTGAGTTTGAAAGGGACCTCGGGGATCACCTTCTTCATGGCCACAACTTCATGGAAGTGGTCTTGATGCACCCTTGAGATGAATCTCTCCATCTCCCATGACTCGGAGGTGGAAGCTTTTGCCTTCCCTTTCCTCTTTCTAGAGGTTTCTCCGGCCTTAGATGCCATAAATGGTTATGGAAAAACAAAAAGCAATGCTTTTACCACACCAAACTTAGAAGGTTTGCTCGTCCTCGATCAAAAGAAGAAAGAAGAAAGTAGAAGAAGAAGAAATATAGGAGATGGAGGTGGCTTTGTTTTTCGGCCAAGGGGGAGAAGTAGTGTGTAGGTTATGTGAAAATGAAGGAGTGAAGATGAGTTTATATAGGGGTGGAGAGAGGGGTAAGGTTCGGCCATTATGGGTGGGTTTGGGAGGGAAAGTGGTTTGAATTTGAATGGTGAGGTAGGTGGGGTTTTATGAAGGATGGATGTGAGTGGTGAAGAGAATAGTGGGATTTGATAGGTGAGGGGTTTTTGGGGAAGAGGTATTGAGGTGATTGGTGAATGGGTGAAGAAGAGAGAGAGTGGTGGGGATCCTGTGGGGTCCACAGATCCTTAGGTGTCAAGGATAGCTCATCCCTGCACCAAGTGGCGTGTAAAACGCCCTTTCTGCCAATCCTGGCGTTAAACGCCGAGTTGCTGCCCTTTTTTGGCGTTAAACGCCTGTCTGGTGTCCCTTTCTAGCGTTAAACGCCAGTCTGGTGCCCCTTTCTGGCGTTAAACGCCCAGAATGGTGCCAGACTGGGCGTTAAACGCCCATTTGCTGCCCTTACTGGCGTTTAAACGCCAGCAAGCTTTTCCTCCAGGGTGTGCTATTTTTTTTCTATTTTTCATTCTGTTTTTACTTTTTCAATTGTTTTTGTGACTTCGCATGATCATCAACCTACAGAAAACATAAAATGATAAAGGAAAATAGATAAATATAACATTGGGTTGCCTCCCAACAAGCGCTTCTTTAATGTCAGTAGCTTGACAGTGGGCTCTCATGGAGCCTCACAGATGTTCAGAGTAATGTTGGAACCTCCCAACACCAAACTTAGAGTTTGAATGTGGGGGTTCAACACCAAAATTAGAATTTGGTTGTTGCCTCCCAACACCAAACTTAGAGTTTGACTGTGGGGGCTCTGTTTGACTCTGTTTTGAGAGAAGCTCTTCATGCTTCCTCTCCATGGTTACAGAGGGATATCCTTGAGCCTTAAACACAAAGAATTCTTCATTCACTTGAATGATCAATTCTCCTCTGTCAACATCAATCACAGCCTTTGCTGTGGCTAGGAAGGGTCTGCCAAGGATGATGGATTCATCCATGCACTTCCCAGTCTCTATGACTATGAAATCAGCAGGGATGTAATGGTCTTCAATCTTTACCAGAACATCCTCTACAAGTCCATAAGCTTGTTTTCTTGAATTGTCTGCCATCTCTAGTGAGATTCTTGCAGCTTGTACCTCAAAGATCCCTAGCTTCTCCATTACAGAGAGAGGCATGAGGTTTATGCTTGACCCTAGGTCACACAGAGCCTTCTCGAAGGTCATGGTGCCTAATGTACAAGGTATTGAGAACTTTCCAGGGTCCTGTCTCTTTTGAGGTAATCTCTGCCTAGTCAAGTTATCTAGTTCTTTAGTGAGCAAAGAGGGTTCATCCTCCCAAGTCTCATTACCAAATAACTTGTCATTTAGCTTCATGATTGCTCCAAGGTACTTGGCAACTTGCTCTTCAGTGGCATCTTCGTCCTCTTCAGAGGAAGAATACTCATCAGAGCTCATGAATGGCAGAAGTAAATCCAATGGAATCTGTATGGTCTCAGTGTGAGCCTCAGATTCCCATGGTTCCTCATTAGGGAACTCATTGGAGGCCAGTGGACGTCCATTGAGGTCTTCCTCAGTGGCGATCACTGCCTCTTCCTCCTCTCCAAATTCGACCATGTTGATGGCCTTACACTCTCCTTTTGGATTCTCTTCTGTATTGCTTGGAAGAGTACTAGGAGGGAGTTTAGTAACTTTCTTACTCAGCTGACCCACTTGTGCCTCCAAGTTTCTAATGGAGGACCTTGTTTCAGTTATGAAACTTTGAGTGATTTTGATTAGATCAGAGACCATGGTTGCTAAGTCAGAGTGGCTCTGCTTAGAATTTTCTGTCTGTTGCTGAGAAGACGATGGAAAGGGCTTGCCATTGCTAAACCCGTTCCTTCCACCATGATTGTTGTTGAAACCTTGTTGAGGTCTCTGTTGATCCTTCCATGAGAGATTTGGATGATTTCTCCATGAAGGATTATAGGTGTTTCCATAGGGTTCTCCCATGTAATTCACCTCTTCCATTGATGGGTTCTCAGGATCATAAGCTTCTTCTTCAGATGAAGCGTCCTTAGTACTGCTTGGTGCAGCTTGCATTCCAGACAGACTTTGAGAAATCATATTGACTTGCTGAGTCAATATTTTGTTCTGAGCCAATATGGCATTCAGAGTATCAATCTCAAGAACTCCTTTCTTCTGATTCGTCCCATTGTTCACAGGATTCCTTTCAGAAGTGTATATAAATTGGTTATTGGTTCACGAAATTGTGATCACTACAACTTCGCACAACTAACCAGCAAGTGCACTGGGTCGTCCAAGTAATACCTTACGTGAGTAAGGGTCGATCCCACGGAGATTGTTGGTATGAAGCAAGCTATGGTCACCTTGTAAATCTCAGTCAGGCAGACTCAATTGGGTATAGTGATAAACGAAAATAACATAAAGATAAAGATAGAGATACTTATGTATATTATTGGTGTAAGAGCTTCAGACAAGCGTATGAAGATGCCTTCCCTTCCGTCTCTCTGCTTTCCTACTGCCTTCATCCAATCCTTCTTACTCCTTTCCATGGCAAGCTCGTGTAGGGTTTCACTGTTGTCAGTAGCTACCTCCCATCCTCTCAGTGAAAGCGATTGCATATGCTCCGTCACAGCATAGCGGAATTCATCTGTCGGTTCTCAATCAGGCCGGAATAGAATCCAGTGATTCTTTTGCGTCTGTCACTAACGCCCCGCCCTCAGGGTTTGAAGCACATCACAGTCATTCAGTCATTGAATCCTACTCAGAATACCACAGACAAGGTTTAGACCTTCCGGATTCTCTTGAATGCCGCCATCAGGTCCTGCCTATACCACGAAGATTCCGATTAAAGAATCCAAGAGATATTCACTAGAGCCTTGATTGCTTGTAGAACAAGAGTGGTTGTCAGTCACTTTGTTCATGGGTGAGAATGGTGATGGGCGTCAATCATCACCCTCATCAAGTTGAAGAACAAGTGATATCTTGGACAAAGAACAAGCGGAATTAAATAGAAGAACAATAGTAATTGCATTAATACTCGAGGTACAGCAGAGCTCCACACCTTAATCTATGGTGTGTAGAAACTCCACCGTTGAAAATACATAAGAACAAGAGTGATCATTGGTTTCGGCCCCAGAGAGGGAACCAGAAGAACCAAGATCTGATCTAAGAACTAGATGTCCAAAGATGATAAATACAATAGTAAAAGGTCCTATATATAGAGAACTAGTAGCCTAGGGTGTACAGAGATGAGTAAATGACATAAAAATCCACTTCCGGGCCCACTTGGTGTGTGCTTGGGCTGAGCAATGAAGCATTTTCGTGTAGAGACTCTTCTTGGAGTTAAACGCCAGCTTTTATGCCAGTTTGGGCGTTTAACTCCCATTTAGGTGCTAGTTCCGGCGTTTAACGCTGGAATTTCTTGAGGTGACTTTGAACGCCGGTTTGGGCAATCAAATCTTGGGCAAAGTATGGACTATTATATATTGCTGGAAAGCCCAGGATGTCTACTTTCCAACGCCGTTGAGAGCGCGCCAATTGGGCTTCTGTAGCTCCAGAAAATCCACTTCGAGTGCAGGGAGGTCAGAATCCAACAGCATCTGCAGTCCTTTTGAGTCTCTGGATCAGATTTTTGCTCAGGTCCCTCAATTTCAGCTAGAAAATACCTGAAATCACAGAAAAACACACAAACTCATAGTAAAGTCCAGAAAAGTGAATTTTAACTAAAAACTAATAAAAATATAATAAAAACTCAACTAAAACTACCAAAAACATACTAAAAACAATGCCAAAAAGCGTACAAATTATCCGCTCATCAGTTATTTGCAACCATTTCAATGAGTTCTTGAGCTTCCGTAGGCATCTTCTTCAGATGAAGAGATCCTCCAGCAGAGCTGTCCAATGACATCTTGGACAGTTCAGACAGACCATCATAGAAGATACCTATGATGCTCCATTCAGAAAGCATGTCAGAAGGACACTTTCTGATCAATTGTTTGTATCTTTCCCAAGCTTCATAGAGGGATTCACATTCCTTCTGTCTGAAGGTTTGGACTTCCACTCTAAGCTTACTCAATTTTTGAGGTGGAAAGAACTTTGCCAAGAAGGCATTGACTAGCTTTTCCCAAGAATTCAGGCTTTCTTTAGGTTGTGAGTCCAACCATATCCTAGCTCTGTCTCTTACAGCAAAAGCGAATAGCATAAGTCTGTAGACCTCAGGGTCAACCCCATTAGTCTTGACAGTGTCACAGATTTGCAAGAATTCAGCTAAAAACTGATGAGGATCTTCCAATGAAAGTCCATGGAACTTGCAATTCTGTTGCATTAGAGAAACTAATTGAGGCTTAAGCTCAAAGTTATTTGCCCCAATGGCAAGGATAGAGATGCTTCTCCCATAGAAGTCGGGGGTAGGTGCAGTAAATTCACCCAGCACCTTCCTTGCATTGTTGGCATTGTTGTTGTTTTCGGCTGCCATGTCTTCTTCTTGTTTGAAGATTTTTGTTAGGTCCTCTACAGAGAGTAGTGCTTTAGCTTCTCTTAGCTTTCGCTTCAAGGTCCTTTCACGTTCAGGGTCAGCCTCAACAAGAATGCTTTTGTCTTTGCTCCTGCTCATATGAAAGAGAAGAGAACAAGAAAATATGGAATCCTCTATGTCACAGTATAGAGATTCCTTGAGATGTCAGAGGAAAAGAAGAATAGAAGGAGGAGGTAGAAGAATTCGAACTTATCAAGAGAGATAGGGTTCGAATTGTGCATTGAGGAGGAGTGTTAGTCCATAAATAGAAGGATGTGAGAAGAGAGGAAGAATTTTTGAAATTAAAGTAAAAGATTTTAAAATAATTAAAAGAAATTTTGAAAATTTGATTGATGATTTTCGAAAACTAAAGTTGGAAAAGAAATAAAGTGATTTTTGAAAAAGATTTTTTTTTGAAAGTAGAAATAAAAAAGATATGATTGAAAATTAATTTTGAAAAAGATGTGATTGAAAAGATATGATTGAAAAGATATGATGGAAAAACAATTTAAAAAGATTTGATTTTTTAAAATTAATGACTTGGCTAACAAGAAATTTAAAAGATATGATTCAGACATTAAACCTTTCTCAACAGAAAAGGCAACATACTTGAAATGTTGAATCAAATCATTAATTGTTAGCAAGTATTTTTGAAAAATGGAAAGAAATTAATTTTGAAAATATATGATTGAAAAGATATGATTTGAAAAAGATTTGATTTTGAAAAATTATAAAAACTTGAAAAAAATTTGAATTAAAAACAAAATCTTCCCTCTTGTGCCATCTTGGCGTTAAACGCCCAAAATGGTATATATTTTGGCGTTTAACGCCCAAAATGCTACCCTTTTGGGCGTTAAACGCCCAGCCAGGTACCATGGCTGGCGTTTAAACGCCAATTTTCCTTCTTCACTGGGCGTTTTGAACGCCGAGTTTTTTCTGTGTAATTCCTCTGCTGTATGTTCTGAATCTTCAATTCTCTGTATTATTGACTTGAAAAGACACAAATTAAAATTTGTTTTTTGAATTCTTAATGATGAGGAATAATCAAAATGCCACTAAGATCAAATAAACAATGCATGCAAGACACCAAACTTAGAAGTTTGTATACTATTGACACTAACAAATTGAGAATGCATATGAGAAACAACAAAACACTCAAGACAAGAGAATTTAGAGATTAGAGCAAGGAAATCATCAAGAACAACTTGAAGATCAATGAAGAACATAATGCATGTAATTTTCGAAAATTAGTAGAATAAAGACATGCAATTGACACCAAACTTAAAATTAGACTCTAGACTCAAACAAAAAACATAAAATACTTTTGGTTTTTTTATGATTTTAAAATTTTTTTTTTATTTTTCGAAAATTATATGGAAAAGATGATAAAGAGATTCAAAATTTTTAATAAGAATTCCAGGAATCATGCAATGTTAGTCTAAAGCTTTAGTCTAAAGAAATTAGACATGGCTAGCCAAGCTTCAGCAGGACATTACATTCAAGAGCTAAATTGACGAGAATCAATCAGCTTTGGTGATGATAAAAATATCACCTTGAAACTCTAGAATTCATTCTTAAAAATTCTGAAGAAAAATACCTAATCTAAGCAACAAGATGAACCGTCAGTTGTCCAAACTCGAACAATCCTCGGCAACGGCGCCAAAAACTTGGTGCGCAGAATTGTGATCATCAATGGCGCCATCAACATGGTACGCTCAATTGCAATCTCAACTCAACTTCACACAACTAACCAGCAAGTGCACTGGGTCGTCCAAGTAATAAACCTTACGCGAGTAAGGGTCGATCCCACGGAGATTGTTGGTACGAAGCAAGCTATGGTCATCTTGTAAATCTCAGTCAGGCGGATTCAAATGGTTATGGAGGATTAATGATTAAAAGATAAATAAGACATAAAATAAATATAGAGATACTTATGTAATTCATTGGTGAGAATTTCAAATAAGCGTATGGAGATGCTCTGTCCCTTCCGTCTCTCTACTTTCCTACTGTCTTCATCCAATCCTTCTTACTCCTTTCCATGGCAAGCTGTATGTTGGGCATCACCATTATCAGTGGCTACAGTCCCATCCTCTCAGTGAAAATGTTCAACGCGCTCTGTCACAGCACGGCTATTCATCTGTCGGTTCTCGATCATGTCGGAATAGAATCCAGTGATTCTTTTACGTCTGTCACTAACGCCCCACAAACCTCGAGCAAAGTATGGACTATTATATATTGCTGGAAAGCCCAGGATGTCTACTTTTCAACGCAATTGAGAGCGTATCAATTTGACTTCTGTAGCTCAAGAAAATCCACTTCGAATGCAGGGAGGTAAGAATCCAATAGCATCTGTAGTCCTTTTTCAGCCTCTGAATCAGATTTTTGCTCAGGTCCCTCAATTTCAGCCAGAAAATATCTGAAATCACAGAAAAACACACAAACTCATAGTAAAGTCCAGAAAAGTAAATTTTAACTAAAAACTAATAAAAATATAATAAAAACTAACTAAAAACATACTAAAAACAATGCCAAAAAGCGTATAAATTATCCGCTCATCAAACCCCCATATTTAAACTCTAAGTTTGGTGTTGGGAGGTCCCAACAATGCTCTGATGATCTGTGAAGCTCCATGAGAGCTCACTGTCAAGCTATTGACATTAAAGAAGCACTTATTGGGAGGCAACCCAATTTTTATTTATCTATATTTCTCTTGTTCTTTTATGTTTTATTAGGTTTATGATGATGTGGAGTCACAAAACAATTGCAAAAATTAAAAACAGAATCAAAAATAGCAGAAGAGAAAGCACACCCTGGAGGAAGAGCTTACTGGCGTTTAAACGCCAGTAAGGAGCATCTGGCTGGCGTTCAACGCCGGAACAGAGCATGAATCTGGCGTTGAACGCCAGAAACAATTAGCAGTCTGGCATTTAATTGTCAGGATTGCACCCTGAGGAAAGCTGGCGTTAAACGCCAGAAACATGCTATATTTGGGCGTTTAACGCTAGAAATAAGCTTCAGTTTGGCGTTAAACGCCAGGATTGCATGCAGAGGGCGTTCTACATGCCTAATTGGTGTAGGGACGATAAATCCTTGACACCTCAGGATCTGTGGACCCCACAGGATCACCTCAGGATCTGTGCACCTCACAGGATCCCCACCTACCTCAACTCACCTTCTCTCTTCTTCACACAATCCAATAACACTCTTCCCCAAACACCCTCCACCTACCTTCTCCCTCTCTCTCACACCAATCACCTCAATCACTCTTCCCCATAAACCCCACCTACCTTCAAATTCAAAATCTCTTTTCCACCCAAACCCACCCTACAGGACCGAACCCATACCTCTCTCCCTCTCCTCCATCTCTTCTTCTTCTATTCTTTATTCTTTTGCTTGAGAGCGAGCAACATTCTAAGTTTGGTGTGGTAAAAGCATAGCTTTTTTGTTTTTTCATAACCATTGATGGCACCTAAGGCCAGAGAAACCTCAAGAAAGAGGAAAAGGAAGGCAAAAGCATCCACCTCTGAGTCATGGGAGATGGAGAAATTCATCTCAAGGGTCCATAGCTCAGTAATAGAGCATTTGACTGCACATCAAGAGAGCCCACTCATGGACCTCAACAAGAGCATGAGGAATTCCCTCATCAAGAAATCCCTGACATACCTCAGGGGATACATTTTCCTCCACACAATGATTGGGAGAAACTAAGGATAGAAGCACCAAAATCACTAGGGATCAAGCAACAAAGGCAAGGAAAAGACATAGAGGAGCTTAAAGACACCATTGGTTCCCCAAGAGGAAGACGCCACCCACACTAAGGTGGACTCATTCCTTAATCTCCTTGTCTATTTATTCTCTGTTTTTCGATTTTATGCTATATGTTTGTTTATGTTTGTGTCTTTATTACATGATCATTAGTGTCTAGTGTCTATGTCTTAAAGCTATGAATAATTCCATAAATCCTTCACCTTTCTTAAATGAAAAATGTTTTTAATACAAAAGAACAAGAAGTACATGAGTTTTGAATTCATCCTTGAAATTAGTTTAATTATATTGATGTGGTGACAATACTTTTTGTTTTCTGAATGAATGCTTGAACGGTGCATACTTTTGATCTTGTTGTTTATGAATGTTAAAATTGTTGGCTCTTGAAAGAATGATGAAAAAGAGAAATGTTATTGATGATCTGAAAAATCATGAAATTGATTCTTGAAGCAAGAAAAAGCAGTGAAAAAAAAGTGGCGAAAAAAATATGAAAGAAAAAGAAAAAGCAAGCAGAAAAAGCCAATGACCCTTAAAACCAAAATGCAAGGGTAAAAAGGATCCAAGGCTTTGAGCATCAATGGATAGGAGGGCCCAAGGAAATAAAATCCAGGCCTAAGCAACTAAATCAAGCTGTCCCTAACCATGTGCTTGTGGCATGCAGGTCCAAGTGAAAAGCTTGAGACTGAGTGGTTAAAGTCATAATCCAAAGCAAAAAGAGTGTGCTTAAGAGCTCTGGACACCTCTAACTGGGGACTTTAGCAAATCTGAGTCACAATCTGAAAAGGTTCACCCAATCATGTGTCTGTGGCATTTATGTATCCAATGGTAATATTGGAAAACAAAGTGCTTAGGGCCACGGCCAAGACTCATAAAAGTAGCTGTGTTCAAGAACCAACATACTTAACTAGGAGAATCAATAACATTATCTGAACTCTGAGTTCCTATGGATGCCAATCATTCTAAACTTCAAGGGATAAAGTGAGATGCCAAAACTGTTCAGAAGCAAAAAGCTACAAGTCTCGCTCATCTAATTAGAACTAATATTCATTGATATTTTGAGATTTATAGTATATTATCTTCTTTTTATCCTATTTGATTTTCAGTTGCTTGGGGACAAGCAACAATTTAAGTTTGGTGTTGTGATTAGCGGATAATTTATACGCTTTTTGGCATTGTTTTTAGGTAGTTTTTAGTAAGATCTAGCTACTTTTAGGGATGTTTTTATTAGTTTTTATGCAAAATTCACATTTCTGGACTTTACTATGAGTTTGTGTGTTTTTTTGTGATTTTAGGTATTTTCTGGCTGAAATTGAGGGATCTGAGCAAAAATCTGATTCAGGCTGAAAAAGGACTGCTGATGTTGTTGGATTCTGACCTCCGTGCACTTGAAATAGATTTTCTGAAGCTACAGAACTCCAAATGGCGCGCTCTCAACTGCGTTGGAAAGTAGACATCCAGGGCTTTCCAGCAATATATAATGGTTTATACTTTGTTCGAGTTTAGATGACGCAAATTGGCGTTCAACGCCAGTTCCATGCTGCATTCTGGAGTAAAACGCCAGAAACACGTCACAAACCAGAGTTAATCACCAAATAGACGTTACAACTTGGCGTTTAACCCTAAGAGAAGCCTCTACACGTGTAAAGCTCAAGCTCTGCCCAAGCACACACCAAAGTGGGCCCTGAAAGTGGATTTCTGCACTTAGACTTATTTTTGTAAACCCTAGTAGCTAGTTTAGTATAAATAGAACTTTTTACTATTGTATTTTCAATCTTGGAACGTTTAGTTCTTAGACCAGGGAGGCTGGCTATTCGGCCATGCCTAGACCATCACTTATGTATTTTCAATGGTGGAGTTTCTACACACCATAGATTAAGGTGTGGAGCTCTGCTGTACCTCGAGAATTAATGCAATTACTATTATTCTTCTATTCAATTCAAGCTTATTCTTGTTCTAAGATATCATTCGTACTTCAACCTGATGGATGTGATGATCTGTGACACTCATCATCATCTGTCCTTATGAACGTGTGCTTGACAACCACCTCTGTTCTACCTAAGATTGAATGAATATCTCTTGGATTCCTTAATCAGAATCTTCGTGGTATAAGCTAGAATTATTGGCGGCCATTCTTGAGAATCCGGAAAGTCTAAACCTTGTCTGTGGTATTTCGAGTAGGATTTAGGGATTAAATGACTGTGACAAGCTTCAAACTCGCGATTGTTGGGCGTAGTGACAGACGCAAAAGAATCAATGGATTCTATTCCGACATAATCGAGAACCGATAGATGATTAGTTGTGCTGTGATAGAGCATTTGGACCATTTTCACTGAGAGGATGGGAAGTAGCCATTGACAACAGTGATGCCCTACATACAGCTTGTCATAGAAAGGAGTAAGAATGATTGGAGGAAGATAGTAGGAAAGCAGAGATTCAGAAGGGACAAAAGATCTTCATACACTTATCTGAAATTTTCACCAAGGATTTACATAAGTATCTCTTTCATCTATTTTATGCTTTATTTATTATTATTTTCAAAAACCATTATAACCATTTGAATCCGCCTGATTGAGATTTACAAGATGATCATAGCTTGCTTCATACCAACAATCTCTGTGGGATCGACCCTTACTCACGTAAGGTATTACTTGGACGACCCAGTGCACTTGCTGGTTAGTTGTGCGGAGTTGTGACAAAGTGTGATTTACATTTGAGAGCACCAAGTATATTGGCACCATTGTTGATTATCATAATTTACGCACACCAGAAGTCACAATCTAGCACGTCCCAAGAGAAAGAAACGTCCAAACCAGCCTCCTTTCCAAGCTTGCGAGCACCAAACCCGGAACAGGGAACAGATCCTTAATCCAAGGGCTGGCGACGGAACCTGCAATCGTCATGTGCACAACCCAGGCACCAAACCCACCCTCATAGATAGACCCCATCTCCCGATATTTGGAGCATGCGAAAACACCCCCAGATGAGAAGGAAGCACAAGCTATCGAGAGGGAGGCCCTCAAAAATACAATCATACAAGGCCAGTTGTACAAACAAGGACTTCACCAGCCCCTACTCAAATGCCTGCACCCTGACCAGACGGACTATGTCTTAAGAGAAGTCCACGAAGGATGCTGTGGCCACCACATCGGAGGGAGATCCTTAGCAAGAAAGATCACCCGGGCAGGATACTACTGGCCGACAATGATGTCGGACGCCTAAGAGTTCGTGAAAAAAATGCAAAAAATGTCAAGAAAATGCCAACTTCCACAAAGCATCTCCCGAGGAGCTCAGCCTAATGATGGCTCCCCGACCTTTCACCCAATGGGGAGTCAAACTCTTAGGGCCATTCCCACCAGGGCCAGGGCAAGTGAAGTACCTAATAGTGGCCATAGATTATTACACCAAATGGGTAGAAGCAGAGACACTAGCAAGCATATCTGCAGCGAATTGTCAAAAATTTTTCTAAAAGCAAGTTATCACGAGGTTCGGGACACCGGAGCCCGTCATATCGGATAACGGAACACAGTTCACCGACAAAAAGTTCAAGGAGTTCTTCTCAGGACTAGGAATTAAGCAAAAGTTCTCCTCCGTCGAACACCCTCAAAACAACGGGCAAGTGGAAGCAGCCAACAAAGTCATCCTAAAATGGCTGAAGAAACGACTCGAAGGAAAAAAAGGCTCATGGGCAAACGAGTTAGCATCAGTCTTATGGTTCTACAGAACCTCCCCCCAGTCATCTACTGGTGAAACACCCTTCCGACTCACGGTCGACGCAATCATCCCAGTCGAGATAGGGGAGCCGATCCCGAGGCTACTTTTAGGAAAAGGAAGCGAAGCAGTTGAAAAAGACCTAATTGATAAAACAAGACAAATGGTGCACCTAACAGAGGCAGCAATCAAGCAAAGAATAGCCCTAAGATACAACGGCAGAGTCATAAAAAGGAACCTCGGGGAAGGCGACCTGGTCTTACGAGGAAACGACATAGGGCCACCGAACCCAGGAGAAGGCAAATTGGCTGCGAATTGGGAAGGACCCTACAAGGTAAAGGAAGTCCTCGGTAAAAGCGCTTACAAGCTAGAAAAACTAGACGGAAAGGAGGTCCCAAGAACATGGAACATGGCAAACCTAAAAAGGTTCTACTCGTAAGGGAAGTAACGGAGCGGTCGGACAACACGACCACATTCGCCTCAACCCCTTTAAGTTTCTTTCCCATATGTACACATTGCATCCTTATTATGTTTTAAAGTTTCGCATGAATATACACAATGAACTTTGTTCTTTTTCAAGATTTTCGAAGCAGCATAATGACAATAAACAAACGGTCGACCTAACGGAAGCTTGGGACTGATCACCCCGACAACCAAAGGGACCTGAGTTTAAGAACCAACAAGGAAAAATATATACATAGGAAAAATAGCCAAAAGAAAAGCCACGACGGCCCGGATAAACGAAAACAACAAACAAAAACAAGGTCGCGATGGCCCGAGCAAGCGAGAAAGCGTTAACAAAATCATTCATAAAAAGGAAAATGTTCATTACAAGCAAAGGCGCCTATACAAGCCCAGACACCAAAATCATAAACTACAAAGCAAGAAACAGGAGAAACCACCACCTCAAGGCTTCAAGAGATCAACGATCTTCCTGCCCTCAACAGTCTTGAGGGCACCCACCTGAGTAAGATCAAGGTCGGAAGCAAGCACAGCCACCTGAAGTTTAATCCCCTCTTCGGTCAGCTTCACGACCCCCCAAGCCCCATGTGCAAGCTCCCTACTCTTCTTCTTCAAAACAACCATCTCCTTACGGCGGCCTCCGCCAAGCTCTCCGCCAACTTAAGTTTTTCCTCTAGCTCCTCCACCCTTTTCTTAGCCTTGACAATTTCACCGCAAGAAGTGTTCAGATCCTTCATCAAAGAAATATCCCGTTCCATCAACCTACTCGCTTCCTCAGCATACTCTTTGGACTTCCCTTCCAACTCAGATAACTTCTTCTTCAAAGACTCCTCTTGAGATCTCGAGTCCGTCAAATCTTTCTGGGAATCCCAAAGCTTCACCTCCATAGCGTGATAATTCCCCAAGATGGGCTCCACCTTCTTGGCAATGGCAGCTGCTCGGAGAAGGCTGCGATAAATCCACCTCACTTGCCCAGAAAGGTCAGCTTCGTGGAAGAACTCTTCCGTGCTAGGGAGCAGCTGAGATTCAATAAAACCCCCAGCATCGAAGTTTTTCTCCATGACTGAAAGCGCCTTCCCGGAGTCCCGTTTCCTCTTCTTTGAATTGTCGGTGGCTTGCAAGCCATCACCAAACCCCAAATCATCGTTAAGAATCTCCTATGCCTCCAAACTCACCTTCCCCGGGGGGTCCACAACAGAGGTTTCAGCCTTAGCGGGCTGACCTTGGTCAACCACGGCGACCGGACCATTGCCTTCCCCGACAACCTCATTGTCCTGGCTCGCCGAAGGGGTCGCCAACGAGTCCTCACCACCTTCCTCACTCCCTTGAATAAGGCTCATCAAGTCGGCCAAAGTTTTCTTCCCACCAGCCATAGAAACTGAAAGAAGCAAAGGAAAAGGTATAAGCAATAGGAAAACAAAGGCATAAGAAATAAAAAATAAAAAACTCACCAACATAAGACCGACCGGCTTCTTGATCCCCCATAACCATACGGGGGTTAAGGTTTCTCTCGCCAAAAATTGCCAACAAGATGTCAGCGATATTACGATCCTTCGGACTCAGTCCATCATAAGAAATCTTAATCAAGCAATCGGATCCCGCTCCGAAACTCCAGTATGTCGGGATCTGTCTATCCCCCTCAAGGGTTAACCAGAAGGGCTGATGACCTTCAATGGGCCTAACCTTAAAAAAGGTGGACTTGAAGCCATGATAAGAATCCTCGAAGAGGCCAAAAATCCTGCGACCTTGTTGGGCCCTAAAGGACATGTATCCCTTTTTTGCCTTTTGGCGAGAAGGGTTTATGAGGAGGAAAAGGTAGAGGAAGATATTTACAGATGTCGGCAGCTACAGATATTCGCAGACCATCTCAAAATAGCGGATGGCAGCCCAACTGTTTGGATGCAATTGCGATGGAGCAACATCGCAGCGGTTAAGCAAACCCATGACAAAAGGGATAAAGGGCAGTCGAACCCCTAAAGTTGTGAACATGGGTTCATAAACCACATCCAATCAGCAACTCGGGGGGCCATCAAGTTTTTTTGGCATACGCGCTCTCGAGCAGCAGGAACATAAGCCTGGTAGAGTGCCTCCTCGAGACCACCCCCACATAAGAGCCCTGCCTGGCGCAAATTTTGAAGACCCTCCTTTGTAACCAGGGAGGGGGTGTCCCTCACGTCAGAGGACACCCAAGCGTAGTGATCGATGAAGTCGGCTAGCGGTCACTGAGCCAGGTTCGGGAGAATAGGACGCTCGGCCATACCTACAGCAGGGGCACCACTCAGTCAGAACGGAAGATCGGGAACCCACACAAAGCAAAAGCAAAACTAAGGTCCCTCAAAACACCCCTTTCAAATAACCCAACACTAACCCAGAACATGAAAATCCCCAGCAAAACCCAGTGGCACCCCCTCTAAAAAGAAAAGAAAGCAAGAACAAAACTCAAAGTGTGCATGATGCGTGAGCATCATGTCTATCTTTTCCTAGTGAATTTGCACTTAAATTGTTGAGTTTAATTAAGAATTAATTATATTTTAGCCACTATGTATGCTATTTTGAGTTTTGGGCAATTTTATTTATTTTAGGTAGCATTCGACTGGATTTGATGGAGTTTTTGCAGCTCAAGAATCAAAGGAGATCGCAGCGAGGAGCGACGCGCACGCATGCCTGACACGTGCGCGTGATCTGGAAGTATCCATGGCAACGCGTTGGAGAGAGGATTTTTGCGTGGTCTAGAATTCAGAATGAATTCCCGTTGCAAGTATAGCTTCTAAACCAACAAAAGTCCTTTCATACAAACGATTTGGTTGTCACAAGTAACAAACCCCTTTTTAAAATTGATAACCGAGTATTTAAACCTCGGGTCATCTTCTCAAGGAATTGTAGGGAGGTATGTTCTTATTATTGGTTATGAGTTTGTAAATTGGGGTTCTGGAGTTTGGGCAATGGGCACAGGTATATTTTCAAAGCAATAAAAATAAATAAATAACTGTAAAATAAACTCTTGGCAAGGTATAAGAACTGGAAGTCCTATCCTAGTTATCCTTATCAATTGTGATGAGAATTGGATTTTTCTCCCACTTTGTTAACCTCTAACTATGAAGGTAAGTTAAGTGAATGAATTAATTTTGATTCCTCAAGTCCTAGTCTTTCCTTGGGAAAGGCTAGAGTTATTGGAACTTGAATTAATGAAATGAAGAAATCTAATTTTCAATCAACAATGAGTTTAATAACTCTAGAGTCACCAATTAATCAACCAAAGCCAAGAATGTAGAAAGCTAAATTAAAATCATAAATATCTGGAATACCTCAAATTCATTCAAAGTAGTAAAATCTAACATGGAAAATATTCAAAAGCCAATTGGGCAACATAAATCAAACATAAATAAAAGCATTAAAATATATCAAAGTAGAAGAGAAATCAAAATAAAGGAATATTGAACCTGATATGAAGAGCTAAATTAAATCTTTAGTTTCTAAAAATCCTAATTTCTAAATCCTAAGAGAGAGGAGAGAACCTCTCTCTCTAAAAACTACATCTAATTCTAAAATTATGAATTATGAGAGCCTCCTCATGAATGGATGCATTTCCCCATTTTATAGCCTCTAATCTGTATTTTCTGGGCCAAAAACTGGGTCAGAAATAGCCCAGAAGTCACTTCCAGCGCTTTCTGGTCCGTACAGGTCGCGGACAAGTGACGCGGAGGCGTCTCTCATGCGGCCGCGCGGATTGAAGTTCGCAGATGCGACGCATCCGCGTGAATCATGCGTTCGCGTTGCCTAGCGTCAGGACAACTATGGCATATTATATATCAAATCGAAGCCCCGGACGTTAGCTTTCCAACGCAACTGGAACCGTGTCGTTTAGACCTCTGTAGCTAAAGTTATAGCCATTTGAGTGCGAAGAGGTCAGGTTGGACAGCTTAGCAGTTTCTCCAACTTCTTGTATTCCTTCTATTTTTGCATTCTTCCTTTCCATCCTCAAAGCCATTCCTGCCCTATAATATCTGAAAACACTTAACACACATATCAGAGCATCTAATGGTAATAAGGGAGGATAAAACATAGGGAACTTAGGTAGCGTTTGTTTGTAGAGACACGACAGAACAGGATACTGAGACAAAGACAATAGGACAGAGACATTAAAAATTATGTTTTGTGTATCGTGTTTGGATACGATGGATAGGACACTAATATAATGTCCAGTATTATGTTTGGATACACATGGATAAGAGTAAAATATTATATAAAATGACTAAAATAGTCATGTGATTCCAAATTTTTTAGTATAAACTAATTTAATAAATAATGAGAGTACGTAGGAGTACAGACAGTGGGAACTTGAAAAAAATATTTGAAGCTGTAAAAAATTTTAATAAAAAATTATATAATAGTATTTATATTAAAATAAAATTTATAAATATAATTATTTTTTTTAAATTTATTATTAATATGTAGGAATACATATGGTTAATATTAACAAAAAAAAATCTAAGTTTGATTAATAAAAAATTTTATTTAGGTTAATAAGCCAAATTAATTTTAAATACAAAATCAGTTTTAAAAAAAGAATCCATTTTTAAATGGAAAAAAAATTAATTTTTGCATATAAAAATCTATTTTTATTTAGAAAATTAATTTTTTTATAAAAAATTTTATTTTTCTTTTCAAAAAATTAATTTTTCTTTAAATTATATAAAATCAATTACAATTTATAAATTATTTTTTAGCATTTTAAAATATCAATTTTACCTTTATAATATTTATCTTTTAAAAGTCTCCAGACTAATTATTTTTGTTATTATTTTATTACAAATCAAATAATATAATATAAGGTTAAAATGATGTTGAAGTAAGAATGATGAGAAAAAGAAATTATCCAGTCCAATAAAAATTTTTATAAAAAGGAGAGAGTACCTGAGAAAAAAAGAGAAAGAAAAAGAACGTAGAGATAGAAAAAGAGCATGGAGTAAAAAAAGTATTTTCTGATAACAACGCAAAATAGGAAAAATAAGAAGGGGTAACAGTGGAATAATAAAAAATAGCACCATGAACAAAAAAGAAAAAAATTCATAAAAACAGTCCGTGTCCCTCTTCCAAATCCCGTGTCCATCATTGTCCTTCGTAAAAGAGTGGACACAAAAGTATAAAAAACTGTCCCGGAGACAATATGTTCAGTGTCCATGTCTTTGCTTCCAAACGCTTTTTAAGAATGTGCTGTCCATGTCTCCGTGTCCTGTCTCCGAAAACAAACGCTACCTTAAGGCCAAAGAAGCATGTTTTCAATCAAAGCACATAATTAGGAAGGCAAATGTAAAACCATGCAAATAGTATGAATAAGTGGGTAAAGAGTTGATAAAATTCACTCAATTAAGCACAAGATAAACCATAAAATAGTGGTTTATCAACCTCCCCACACTTAAACAATAGCATGTCCTTATGCTAAACTCAAGAGAAACTATAAAGATGAAGAGGAATGGTAGGATGTATGAAATGCAACCTATCTATATTTTGGTTTTTTCATGAGTAGATTCCCAAATTCCCAATATTCAAATAAATTAGAAACATGATACATTCCCTTATTAACACATGTTCCCACAGTTTCCCCACACTTAGTTGATACATAATCTCTATCTTAAGCTAACCAAAGATTCAATTTGGGATTTTTACTTTTGTTTTTCTGCTTAAGGCTAGTGATGTGGTTATAGAACAGAAGGGGGTTAAAAGGCTCAAGGTGCCTAATAAGGGTGATGTAAAGGGTATGCTTATTTGGGATAAGTGAGCTAAAATCAAACAATGGCCTCAATCATATGCAAGCATGTAAATACACAAAATAATGGACATATAGATTGGAACAAAATATAGATTACAATTATAGAGAAGAAAACACACAAGAATAAAAATTTATGGTTAAATAATGTAACCATATAAATAAGCTCAAAATCTCACAGGTTGTGTGTTCTTTGGCTCAAAAACCATATTCCAAATACAACTTCAAAACAAGTTTAACACAATTTTTTCAATTTAAATTAGTGAAATACTATAAAAATTTCTTGAAAAAGAAAATATTTCTTCAACCAAGTGGTAAAATATGCATAAAATCAAATAAATATGCAAATGCAACAACTAGCTACAAAGAAAATTTAAACATTGGTGTTGAGACAAGAAAGTACTGACCCATGGAGATCGGTATCGACCTCCCCACACTTAAAGATTGCACCGTCCTCGATGCGTGCTAAGATGTACAAGTGGATGGGCTGCTCCAACTGATGCCTTTCTCCAAAGATTGTGCAGGTGGACTTGTTTGTCTTCCCATTAAGAAGCTTTTCCTCTCCCTTCATGGTGGCCATCCTGAAAGAAGAGGGAAAAGAAGGAAAGTAACCCAAAAATAAAGATAAGAAAATAAATAAAGTATGGGTGTTAATGCCAGATAATAAGGGTCTCAATTACATGGTAGCTACAACATGCAAGTGAGAAAACAGTAGAAGTACATGGCAAAGCAAGAGTGCAAAAATTTGCAACAATGGGAAAGAGAGTGCAAGATAATATAAATTCATGTCAATGCAAAATTAATACAAATATCATAAAAGAATAGCATTGACTTAAACAATATTACTCAACAGTGTAAAACAAGTTACTGAGTACCAAAATAATACCAGAAAAGACACAACAGTTGAATATGAACAAGTAACACCAATGGAAAAATAATAAATTTAGAAAAGAAAATAAAAAGATGCACAAAATTAAAATGCAATGGAAGAAAGTATGCAAATAAATTAAATAAAATAGAATGGAGGTGAAAAAAGATGAGAAGTCAAAGAAAATAAGAAAGGAAGGAGAAAGAAATAAGAAAAGATAAGAAAAATAAGGATTTGGAGAAGAAAAGATAAGATATTTGGCAAATTAGGATAAGTTGTGCGACGCAAGCGACGCGATCGCATGGGGCACGCGGTCGCGTGACTTGCACTTATACGGATTGACGCAGTCGCGTCGATCACGCGGTCGCGTCGGTCACGCGGTCGCATGGCACAGTTTATGCTATTGGAGTGAGGGCAGCCTCGCGCTCGCACAACTCTCTGTTCAAAATTTTTTATTTTCGCCAAATTTGGGGTGACGTGATCGCGTGGGGCATGCGATCGCGTGAGTGGGCTTTTAGAAGGGAATGACGCGGACGCGTGAGCCATGCATCCGCGTGGGTAGAATTGTGCGTTCAGCACCAATCCAACACCACTCTCGCACAATAATTCGTTGTGCACCCTTTTTACGTCGAAAATCAGGGCACACTGCAGTGTGAGGCATGCGGTCGCGTGGGAGGCCATTATTCCCATGTGACGCGGTCGCATGGGACGATTTGTGCAATTGGCACGCCTCCAGCCACGCTCTCACATGACTCTCTGTTCAATTTTAATTTTCTCCCATCTCCTTGCGATGCGGACGCGTCAATGATGCGGTCGCGTCGCGTGAATTTTTTTTAATATGCAGTATGTAGAATGCAAAATGATATGAATGTTATGAGTAATTCCAGGTTCAATGAAAAACTTGAAAACAAATAAAACTAAATAAAAATGAAAAAGGAATGATCATACCATGGTGGGTTGTCTCCCACCTAGCACTTTTAGTTAAAGTCCTTAAGTTGGACAATGGAGGAGTGGTGCACGAAATTGTGATCATCAATGGTGCCATCAACATGGTACACTCAATTGCAATCTCAACTCTTTATCACAACTTCACACAACTAACCAGCAAGTGCACTGGGTCGTCCAAGTAATAAACCTTATGCAAGTAAGGGTCGATCCCACGGAGATTGTTGGTATGAAGCAAGCTATGATCATCTTGTAAATCTCAGTCAGGCAGATTCAAATGGTTATGGATGATATATGAATAAAGCATAAAATAAAGATAGAGATACTTATGTAATTTATTGGTGAGAATTTCAGATAAGCGTATGGAGATGCTTTGTTCCTTCCGTCTCTCTGCTTTCCTACTGTCTTCATCCAATCCTTCTTACTCCTTTCCATGGCAAGCTGTATGTTGGGCATCACCATTGTCAGTGGCTACAATCCCGTCCTCTCAGTGAAAATGTTCAACGCACCCTGTCACAGCACGGCTAATCATCTGTCGATTCTCAATCAGGTTGGAATAGAATCCATTGATTCTTTTGCATCTGTTACTAACGCCCAGCCTTCAGGAGTTTGAAGCTCGTCATAGTCATTCAATCATTGAATCCTACTCAGAATACCATAGACAAGATTTAGACCTTTCGGATTCTCTTGAATGCCGCCATCAATTCTAGCTTATACCACGAAGATTCTGATTAAGGAATCCAAGAGATAAACATTCAAGCCTTGTTTGCTTGTAGAACGGGAGTGGTTGTCAGGCACGCGTTCATAAGTGAGAATGATGATGAGCGTCACATAATCATCACATTCATCATGTTCTTGGGTACGAATGAATATCTTAAAATAAGAACAAGCTGAATTGAATAGAAGAACAATAGTAATTGTATTAATACTCAAGGTACAGCAGAGCTCCACACCTTAATCTATGGTGTGTAGAAACTCCACCGTTGAAAATACATAAGAACAAAAGTGATCATTGGCTTCGGCCCCAGAGAGGGAACCAGAAGAACCCAGATGAAAATACAATAATAAAAGGTCCTATTTCTAGAGAACTAGTAGCCTAGGGTTTACAAAAATGAGTAAATGACATAAAAATCCACTTCTGGGCCCACTTGGTGTGTGCTTGGGCTGAGCATTAAAGCATTTTCGTGTAGAGCCTTTTCTTGGAGTTAAACGCCAGCTTTTGTGCCAGTTTGGGCGTTTAACTCCCATTCTTGTGCCAGTTCCGGCGTTTAACGCCGGGCAGTTTTGAGCTGATTTAGAACGCCAGTTTGGGCCATCAAATCTCGAGCAAAGTATGGACTATTATACATTGATGGAAAGCCCAGGATGTCTACCTTCCAACGCCGTTGAGAGCGCGCCAATTGAGCTTCTACAACTGCAGAAAATCCACTTCGAGTGCAGGGAGGTCAGAATCCAACAGCATCTGCAGTCCTTTTCAGTCTCTGAATCAGATTTTTGCTCAGGTCCCTCAATTCCAGCCAGAAAATACCTGAAATCACAGAAAAACACACAAACTCATAGTAAAGTCCAGAAAAGTGAATTTTAACTAAAAACTAATAAAAATATAATAAAAACTAACTAAAACATACTAAAAACATACGAAAAACAATGCCAAAAAGCGTATAAATTATCCGCTCATCACAACACCAAACTTAAATTTTTGCTTGTCCCCAAGCAACTGAAAATCAAATAAGATAAAGAGAAGAGAATATGCAATGAATTCCAAAAACATCTATGAAGATCAGTATTAATTAGATGAGCGGGGCTTTTAGCTTTTTGCCTCTGAACAGTTTTGGCATCTCACTCTATCCGTTGAAATTCAGAATGATTGGCTTCTATAGGAACTCAGAATCCAGATAGTGTTATTGATTCTCCTAGTTAAGTATGATGATTCTTGAACACATCTACTTTATGAGTCTTGGCCGTGGCCCAAAGCACTCTGCCTTCCAGTATTACCACCGGATACAAACATGCCACAGACACATAATTGGGGTGAACCTTTTCAGATTGTGACTCAGCTTTGCTAGAGTCCCCAATTAGAGGTGTCCAGGGTTCTTAAGCACACTCTTTTTCCCTTGGATCACAACTTTATTATTTTTTTCTTTTTTCTCCTTTTTTTTTTCGTTTTCTCTTTTCTTTTTTTTTGAATATTCACTGCTTTTTCTTGCTTCAAGAATCATTTTTATGATTTTTTAGATCCTCAGTAACATGTTGCCTTTTTCATCATTCTTTCAAGAGCCAATCATTCATGAACAAAAAATTCAAAAGACATATGCACTGTTCAAGCATACATTCAGAAACCAGGAGTATTGCCACCACATCAAAATAATTAATCTGTTATAAAATTTAAAATTCATGCAATTCTTCTCTTTTTCAATTGAGAACATTTTTCATTTAAGAATGGTGATGGATTCATAGGACATTCATAACTTTAAGGCATAGACACTAAGACACTAATGATCATAAGACACAAACATAGATAATCATAAGCATGAAAATTCAAAAAACATGAAAATAAAGGACAAGGAAATTAAAGAACGGGTCCACCTTAGTGATGGCGGCTTGTTCTTCCTCTTGAAGATCTTATGGAGTGCTTGAGCTCCTCAATGTCTCTTCCTTGCCTTTGTTGCTCCTCTCTCATGATTCTTTGATCTTCTCTAATTTCATGGAGGAGGATGGAATGTTCTTGATGCTCCACCCTTAGTTGTCCCATGTTGGAACTCAATTCTCCTAGGGAGGTGTTGATTTGCTCCCAATAGTTTTGTGGAGGAAAGTGCATCCCTTGAGGTATCTCAGGGATTTCATGATGAGTGGGATCTTCTGTTTGCTCCATCCTTTTCTTAGTGATGGGCTTGTCTTCATCAATGGGGATGTCTCCCTCTATGTCAATTCCAACTGAATAACAGAGGTGGCAAATGAGATGAGGAAAGGCTAACCTTGCCAAGGTAGAGGACTTGTCCGCCACCTTATAAAGTTCTTGGGATATAACCTCATGAACTTCTACTTCCTCTCCAATCATGATGCTATGAATCATGATAGCCCGGTCTATAGTAACTTCGGACCGGTTGCTAGTGGGAATGATTGAGCGTTGGATAAACTCCAACCATCCCCTAGCCACGGGCTTGAGGTCATGCCTTCTCAGTTGAATCGGCTTCCCTCTTGAATCTCTCTTCCATTGAGCGCCCTCTTCACAAATGTCTGTGAGGACTTGGTCCAACCTTTGATCAAAGTTGACCCTTCTAGTGTAAGGGTGTTCTTCTCCTTACATCATGGGCAAGTTGAATGCCAACCTTACATTTTTCAGACTAAAATCTAAGCATTTCCCCCGAACCATTGTAAGCCAATTCTTTGGGTTCGGGTTCACACTTTGATCATGGTTCTTGGTGATCCATGCATTGGCATAGAACTCTTGAACCATCAAGATTCTGACTTGTGGAATGGGGTTGGTAAGAACTTCCCAACCTCTTCTTCGGATCTCATGTCGGATCTCCGGATATTCACTCTTTTTGAGTTTGAAAGGGACCTCGGGGATCACCTTCTTCATGGCCACAACTTCATAGAAGTGGTCTTGATGCACCCTTGAGATGAATCTCTCCATCTTCCATGACTCGGAGGTGGAAGCTTTTGCCTTCCCTTTCCTCTTTCTAGAGGTTTTTCCGGCCTTGGATGCCATAAATGGTTATGGAAAAACAGAAAGCAATGCTTTTACCACACCAAACTTAGAAGGTTTGCTCGTCCTCGAGCAAAAGAAGAAAGAAGAGAGTAGAAGAAGAAGAAATGAAGGAGATGGAGATGACTTTGTTATTCGGCCAAAGGGAGAAGTAGTGTTTAGGTTGTGTGAAAATGAGGGGATGAAGATGGGTTTATATAGGGGTGGAGAGAGGGGTAGGGTTCGGCTATGGGAGGGTGGGTTTGGGAGGGAAAGTGGTTTGAATTTGAATGGTGAGGTAGGTGGGGTTTTATGAAGGATGGATGTGAGTGGTGAAGAGAATAGTGGGATTTGATAGGTGAAGGGTTTTTGGGGAAGAGGTGTTGAGGTGATTGGTGAATGGGTGAAGAAGAGAGAGAGTGGTGGGGTAGGTGGGATCCTGTGGGGTCCACAGATCCTGAGGTGTAAAGGAAAAGTCATCCCTGCACCAAGTGGCGAGCAAAAATGCTCTTCATGCCAATTCTGGCGTTAAACGCTGGGCTGGTGCCCCTTTCTGGCGTTTAACGCCAGCTTCTTGCCCTTTCTTGGCGTTTAATGCCAGTTTGGTGCCCCTTACTAGCGTTTAAACGCCAGCAAGGTCTTCCTCCAGGGTGTGCTATTTTTCTTTCTGTTTTTCATTCTGTTTTTGCTTTTTCAATTGATTTTGTTACTTTCCATGATCATCAACCTACAGAAAACATAAAATAACAAAGGAAAATAGATTAAATATAACATTGTGTTGCCTCCCAACAAGCGCTTCTTTAATGTCAGTAGCTTGACAGTGGGCTCTCATGGAGCCTCACAGATACTCAGAGCAATGTTGGAACCTCCCAACACCAAACTTAGAGTTTGAATGTGGGGGTTCAACACTGATGAGCAGATAATTTGTACGCTTTTTGGCATTATTTTTAGTATGTTTTTAGTATGATTTAGTTAGTTTTTAGTATATTTTTATTAGTTTTTAGTTAAAATTCACTTTTCTGGACTTTACTATGAGTTTGTGTGTTTTTCTGTGATTTCAGGTATTTTCTGGCTGAAATTGAGGGACCTGAGCAAAAATCTGATTCAGAGACTGAAAAGGACTGCAGATGCTGTTGGATTCTGACCTCCCTGCACTCGAAGTGAATTTTCTGGAGCTACAGAAGCCCAATTGGCGCGCTCTCAACGGCGTTGGAAAGTAGACATCCTGGGCTTTCCAGCAATATATGATAGTCCATACTTTGCCCAAGATTTGATGGCCCAAACTGGCGTTCAAAGTTACCTTCAGAAATTCCAGCGTTAAACGCCAGAACTGGCACTAAAATGGGAGTTAAACGCCCAAACTGGCACAAAAGCTGGCGTTTAACTCCGAGAAGAGTCTCTACACGAAAATGCTTCATTGCTCTGCCCAAGCACACACCAAGTGGGCCCGGAAGTGGATTTTTATGTCATTTACTCATCTTTGTAAACCTTAGGCTACTAGTTTTCTATAAGTAGGACCTTTTACTATTGTGTTATCATCTTTTGATCATGTTTTTATGATTGAACCCTCTTTGGGAGGCTGGCCATTCGGCCATGCCTAGACCTTGTTCTTATGTATTTTCAATGGTGGAGTTTCTACACACCATAGATTAAGGTGTGGAGCTCTGCTGTACCTCGAAGTATTAATGCAATTACTATTGTTCTTCTATTCAATTCCGCTTGTTCTTGTTCTAAGATATCACTTGTTCTTCAACTTGATGAATGTGATGATCCGTGACACTCATCATCATTCTCACCTATGAACGTGTGCCTGACAACCACCTCCGTTCTACCTTAGATTGGGTGAATATCTCTTGGATTCCTGATACACGATGCATGGTTGATCGCCTGACAACTGAGCCAGCCATTCCGTGAGATCAGAGTCTTTGTGGTATAGGATAGAACTGATGGCGGCATTCAAGAGAATCCGGAAGGTCTAACCTTGTCTGTGGTATTCTGAGTAGGATTCAATGATTGGATGACTGTGACGTGCTTCAAACTCCTGAGGGCGGGGCGTTAGTGACAGACGCAAAAGAATCACTGGATTCTATTCCGGCCTGATCGAGAACCGACAGATGGATAGCCGTGCCGTGACAGGGTGCGTTGAACATTTCCACTGAGAGGATGGGAGGTAGCCACTGACAACGGTGAAACCCTTGCATAAGCTTGCCATGGAAAGGAGTAAGAAGGATTGGATGAAGACAGTAGGAAAGCAGAGAGACGGAAGGGACACAGCATCTTCATGCGCTTATCTGAAATTCCCACCAATGAATTACATAAGTATCTCTATCTTTATCTTTATGTTTTATTCATCATCTATACCCATTTGAGTCTGCCTAACTAAGATTTACAAGATGACCATAGCTTGCTTCATACCAACAATCTCCGTGGGATCGACCCTTACTCGCGTAAGGTTTATTACTTGGACGACCCAGTACACTTGCTGGTTAGTTGTGCGGAGTTGTGATGAAGAGTTGAGATCGCAATGAGCGTACCATGTTGATGGCGCCATTGATGATCACAATTTCGTGCACCAAGTTTTTGGCGCCGTTGCCGGGGATTATTTCGTGTATGGACAACTGACGGTTCATCTTGTTGCTTAGATTTGGTATTTTTCAGAATTCTTAAGAATGAGTTATAGAGTTTCATGATGATCTGTTGAAATCTGGCTGGCTGAGAAGCCATGTCTAATCTTATTGGACCGAGGTTTCAACTGATCATCACAAGAGCTTGTTGATCTCTATCAATCTTGCTATTGGAGCAATGATCTGCTAAGGCTTGGCTGGCCATTGGCCATGTCTAGTGTTTTGGACCGAAGCTTTCTTTGAAAGCTTGGCTGGCTGTGAAGCCATGTCTAATTCCTGGACCGGAGTCTTAGACTAGCATTGCAATGATTCCTGGAATCCAAATTAAGAATTCTGAAACCTTTATTTTCTATTTCCATATAATTTTCGAAAAATAAAAAAAAAACCAAAAATATTTTATGTTTCTTGTTTGAATCTAGTGTCTAATTTTAAGTTTGGTGTCTTGCATGCATTGTTTATTTGATCTTGGTTCTATTTTCAAGTCAATAGTACAGGGAACTGAAGATTCAGAACATGCAGCAGAGGAATTACACAGAAAAAGCTGGGCGTTCAAAACGCCCAGTGAAGAAGGACAGACTGGCGTTTAAACGCCAGCCAGGGTGCCTGGTTGGGCGTTTAACGCCCAAAAAGGTAGTGCATTGGGCGTTAAACGCCAGAATGTGCACCATTCTGGGCGTTTAACGCCAGGATGGCACGAGGGGGAGGATTTTGTTTTCAAATCAATTTTTTTTTCAAGTTTTCAAAGTTTTTTTCAAATCAAATCTTTTTCAAATCATATCTTTTCAATCAATTGTTTTCAAAATCAATTTCTTTCCTTTTTCAAAGATACTTGCTAACAATTAATGATTTGATTGAACATTTCAAGTATGTTGCCTTTTCTGTTGAGAAATGTTTAATGTTTGAATTATATCTTTTCTTGTTAGGCAAGTCATTAATTTTTAAAATCAAATCTTTTTAAAATTGTTTTCAAATCATATCTTCTCAATCATATCTTTTTAATCACATCTTTTTCAAAACAGTTTTCAATCATATCTTTTTGATTTCTAATTTCAAAATCTTTTTCAAAAATTACTTGATCCCTTTCTCACTCTTGATTTTCGAAAATCAAATTAAAGTTTTTCAAAATGCTTTTAAAATCTTTTTAATTAATTTTCGAAAAAAGCTATTCCCCTCTTCTCACATCCTTCTATTTATGGAGTACTACTCCTCCTCAATGCACAATTCGAACTCTATCTCACTAAGTTCGAATTCTTCTACCTCTTCCTTCTAATTTTCTGTTCCTCTGACACCTCAAGGAATCTCTATACTGTGACATAGAGGATTCCACATTTTCTTGTTCTCTTCTCTTTCATATGAGCAGGAACAAAGACAAAAGCATTCTTGTTGAAGCTGACCCTGAACCTGAAAGTACCTTGAAGCGAAAGCTAAGAGAAGCTAAGGCACAACTCTCTGTAGAGGACCTAACAGAAATCTTCAAAGAAGAAGGACCCATGGCAGCCGAAAACAACAACAATGCCAACAATGCAAGGAAGGTGCTGGGTGACTTTACTGCACCTACTCCCGACTTCTATGGGAGAAGCATCTCTATCCCTGCCATTGGAGCAAACAACTTTGAGCTTAAGCCTCAATTAGTTTCTCTAACGCAACAGAATTGCAAGTTCCATGGACTTCCATTGGAAGATCCTCATCAGTTTTTGGCTGAGTTGTTGCAAATCTGTGACACTGTCAAGACAAATGGGGTTGACCCTGAGGTCTACAGACTTATGCTATTCCCTTTTGCTGTAAGAGACAGAGCTAGGACATGGTTGGACTCACAACCTAAAGAAAGCCTGGACTCATGGGAAAAGCTAGTCAATGCCTTCTTGGCAAAGTTCTTTCCACCTCAAAAATTGAGTAAGCTTAGAGTGGAAGTCCAAACCTTCAGACAGAAGGATGGAGAATCCCTCTATGAAGCTTGGGAAAGATACAAACAATTAATCAGAAAGTGCCCCTCTGATATTGATGAGCGGATATTTTATACGCTTTTTGGGGGTAATTTCATGTAGATTTTAGCATGTTTCAGTTAGTTTTTAGTAAAATAATATTAGTTTTTAGGCAAAAATCAGATTTCTGGACTTTACTATGAGTTTGTGTGTTTTTCTGTGATTTCAGGTATTTTCTGGCTGAAATTGAGGGAGCTGAGCAAAAATCTGACTTAGGCTGAAAAAGGACTGCTGATGCTGTTGGATCCTGACCTCCCTGCACTCGAAATGGATTTTCTGGAGCTACAGGAGTCCAATTGGCGCGCTCTCAACGGCGTTGGAAAGTAAACATCCAGGGCTTTCCAGCAATATATAATAGTCCATACTTTGCGCAAGGATAGACGACGTAACTTGGCGTTAAACGCCAAGTTCATGCTGCTGTCTGGAGTTAAACGCCAGAAAAACGTCATGATCCGGAGTTGAACGCCCAAAACACGTCATAACCTGGAGTTTGACGCCAGGAAAGGCCTCCACACGTGGAAAGCATTAGTCTCAGCCCCAGCACACACCAAGTGGGCCCCAGAAGTGGATTTCTGCACCAATTATCTTAGTTTATTCATTTTCTGTAAACCTAGGTTACTAGTTTACTATTTAAACAACTTTTACAGACATTTCTTGTACCTCATGACATTTTCAGATCTGAATTACATACTTTTGACGGCATGAGTCTCTAAACTCCATTGTTGGGGGTGAGGAGCTCTGCAGCGTCTCGATGATTTAATACAATTCCTTTGTTTTCCATTCAAACACGCTTGTTCTTATCTAAGATGTTTATTCGCGCTTAATTGTGAAGAGGGTGATGATCCGTGACACTCATCACCTTCCTCAACCCATGAACGTGTGCCTGACAACCACCTCCGTTCTACATCAGATTGAATAAATGTCTCTTAGCTTCCCTAATCAGAATCTTCGTGGTATAAGCTGGATGGATGGCGGCATTCATGAGAATCCGGAAAGTCTAAACCTTGTCTGTGGTATTCCGAGTAGGATTCCGGGATTGAATGACTGTGACGTGCTTCAAACTTCTGAGGGCTGGGCGTTAGTGACAGACGCAAAAGAATCAAGGGATTCTATTCCAACCTGATTGAGAACCGACAGATGATTAGCCGTGCTGTGACAGAGCATAGGAACGTTTTCACTGAGAGGATGGGAGGTAGCCATTGACAACGGTGACACCCTACAGAGAGCTTGCCATGGAAGGAACCTGCGTGTGAGAAGAGGATTTCAAGGAAGAGTTGAAGTCAAAGGACAAAGCATCTCCAAAACTCCAACATATTCCATAATCCTTTATAAACAAGTAACTCTATTATTCCCTATTATTTTAACTTACAATTTTAAGTAGTTTGTAGTTTGGCCTTTTACAAATAAATCCCAATAACTTCATTAGCCTCCTGACTAAGATTAATAAAATAACATTGATTGCTTCAAGCCAATAATCTCCGTGGGATCGACCCTTACTCACGTAAGGTATTACTTGGACGACCCAGTGCACTTGCTGGTTAGTTGAACGAAGTTGATCTTGGACCAGGTTCTATTATCATATTCTATAAAGAGATACAATTTCATCCACCAAGTTTTTGGCGCCGTTGCCGGGGATTATTGAGTTTGAACAATTGAAGGCTTATTTTATTTCTTAGATTAGGAATAAATTATTTTTATTTTTGTTCTTATTTTTATAGAGTCATTAAATTAATATTGATAGGATAGTTTCTTTTCAAAAAAAAAATCCTTTTCAAAATTTATTATTTTTCTTTTAATTAATTGCTAATTTTCGTGAGTTTAGTGTCTTGTTCTAAGTTTGGTGTCAATTGCATATCTCATATTTTTCTTTAAAAATTTCGACTTGTGATTTTTGTTCTTTATTAATCTTCAAGTTGTTCTTGCTTATTTTTCTTGTTTGATCTTGAGTTTTTCTTGCTTTGTGTCTTTTCTTGTTTCACTTGTGTTCCTTTTAAAACACTAATTGGAATATCTGCATCAAGTGTCATATTTATTCCCAATTGGCTAAAGCATTGGTTTATATTCTTGATAAGGGAGCACCAGTACTTTTGAAAATCTTTTTCAAAAATAATTTTTCTTAATTTAATCTTGTGCCAAACTTTAAGTTTGGTGTTTTCTTGTTAATCTTTCTTTAAATTTTCAAAAACTTGTCTTGATTTTCTAAAAATTTTAAGTTTGGTGTTCTTTCTTTTGTTCTTGGTGTTCTTGTGAACCTTCAAGGTGTTCTTGGGTTTTTCTTGTGTCTTGATCTTAAAATTTTTAAGTTTGGTGTTCCTTGGTGTTTTCCCTCCAAAAATTTTCGAAAACAAGGAACATTAGATCTAAAAATTTTAAATCTTGTGTCTTTTGTGTGTTTTTCTCTTTCATCATAAAACTCAAAATTCAAAAAAATTTTATTTTCTAACTAATTTTGAACTACATTTTTCGAAAATTTTATATTAAAAATTCAATTTTCAATTTCAAAATATTTTCACTTTCATTTATTTATTTCGTTTTTATTTTAAAAAAAATATTTTATTTTTAATTTCTTTCTATATATTTTGTTTTTACTTATTCCATTTTTCTAAATCAACATATAAATTATCTCTTGTATTCCAATTCTAAAGTAAGTATGAATGGACAAGACAAGAGGACTCTGGGGTCATATGCCAACCCCACTACTGCTTCATATGGGAGTAGTATCTTCATACCCTCCATTGGAGTTAGTAGCTTTGAGCTGAATCCTCAGCTCATTATCATGGTGCAGCAAAACTGCCAGTACTCTGGTCTTCCGCATGAAGAACCTACAGAGTTTCTGGCACAATTTCTGCAAATTGCTGATACAGTACATGATAAGGAAGTAGATCAGGATGTCTACAGACTATTACTGTTTCCATTTGCTGTAAAAGATCAAGCTAAGAGGTGGTTAAATAACCAACCTAAGAACAGCATAAAAACATGGAAACAGCTGTCAGAAAAATTCCTGAATCACTATTTCCCTCCTAAACGGATGACACAGCTAAGGCTAAACATCCAAGGCTTCAAACAAGGAGATAATGAATCCCTTTATGATGCTTGGGAGAGATACAGAGAGATGCTAAGAAAATGCCCCTCTGAAATGTTTTCAGAATGGGTGCAATTAGACATCTTCTACTATGGGCTTACAGAAAAAGCTCAGATTTCTCTAGACCACTCAGCTGGTGGATCTATACACATGAGAAAAACAATTGAAGAAGCTCAAGAGCTCATTGATACAGTTGCCAGAAATCAGCATCTGTACCTAAGCAGTGAATCCTCCATGAAAGAAGAAGCTAAAACAGTAACTGCAGAACTCAGTCCAGTGGATCAGGCTAATGAATTCAATCAGCAATTAGACTTTCTAACTCAGCAGCTAGCCGAATTCAAGGAAATATTACAGGAAACAAGAATGGCTAACAGGAACATGGAAGTACAATTAAAGCAGACAGAAAAGCAACTGTCAAAACAAATAACAGAAGAATGCCAAGCAGTTCAATTAAGAAGTGGGAAAACATTAAATACCTCACTTCAAAGCAGCAGGAAACCAAGAAATGAACAAGAGGATACTCAAAATCCCTCTGAGGACAATCAGAGCCCAGAAAGGAACAAAGCTGGCGCTGAACGCCCAGACCATGCTCATTCCTGGCGTTCAACGCCAGAAACAAGCATGGATCTAGCGTTGAACGCCCAAAGGAAGCATGGTTCTGGCGTTCAAACGCCAGTAACAAACAAGGAAGTGGCGTTTGACGCCACTCCAGCTCCCACCACTGGCATTCAAATGCCAGTAGGGAATCAGTCACATACAAGTGCTGACCTTTCTAAAAAGGCTTCCCAACCCACTTCTGTAGGTAATAAACCTGCAGCAACTAAGGTTGAGGAATACAAAGCCAAAATGCCTTATCCTCAAAAACTCCGCCAAGCGGAACAGGATAAGCAATTTGCTCGCTTTGCAGACTATCTCAGGACTCTTGAAATAAAGATTCCGTTTGCAGAAGCACTTGAGCAAATACCCTCTTATGCTAAGTTCATGAAAGAAATCTTAAGTCATAAGAAGGATTGGAGGGAGACTGAAAAAGTCTACCTCACTGAAGAATGCAGTGCAGTCATTCTGAAAAGCTTACCTGAGAAGCTTAAAGATCCTGGGAGCTTTATGATACCATGCACATTAGAGGGTAATTGTACCAAGCAAGCTTTATGTGATCTTGGGGCAAGTATCAACTTAATACCTGCATCTACTATCAGAAAGCTTGGTTTAACTGAAGAAATTAAACCAACCAGGATATGTCTTCAACTTGCTGATGGCTCCATTAAGTACCCAGCAGGCGTGATTGAAGACATGATTGTCAAGGTTGGGCCATTTGCCTTTCCTACTGACTTTGTGGTGCTGGAAATGGAGGAGCATAAGAGTGCAACTCTCATTCTAGGAAGACCTTTCCTAGCAACTGGCCGAACCCTCATTGATGTCCAAAAAGGGGAAGTAACCTTGAGAGTCAATGAGGAGGAGTTCAAGTTAAATGTTGTCAAAGCAATGCAACATCCAGACACCCCAAATGACTGCATGAGTGTTGATATTATTGATTCTCTGGTAAGAGAGGTCAATATGGCTGAGAGTCCCGAATCAGAGCTAGAGGACATCTTTAAAGACGTCCAGCCTGATCTGGAGGAGTCAGAGAAAATAGTGGAACCTCTGAAAATCCCTCAGGAAGAGGAGAAACCTCCTAAACCCGAGCTCAAGCCATTACCACCTTCCCTAAAATATGCATTTCTGGGAGAAGGTGATACCTTTCCTGTAATCATAAGCTCTACCTTAGAGCCACAGGAAGAGGAAGCACTAATTCAAGTGCTAAGGACACACAAGACAGCTCTTGGGTGGTCCATCAGTGATCTTAAGGGCATTAGCCCAGCTAGATGCATGCATAAGATCCTATTGGAAGGTGACGCCAAGCCTGTGGTCCAACCACAGAGGCGGCTGAACCCAGCCATGAAGGAAGTGGTGCAGAAGGAGGTCACTAAATTACTAGAGGCTGGGATTATTTATCCTATTTCTGACAGCCCCTGGGTGAGCCCTGTCCAAGTTGTCCCTAAGAAGGGTGGCATGACAGTAATTCATAATGAAAAAAATGAACTGGTTCCTACAAGAACAGTTATAGGGTGGCGTATGTGTATTGATTATAGAAGGCTCAATACAGCCACCAGAAAGGATCATTTTCCTTTACCATTCATAGACCAGATGCTAGAAAGACTAGCAGGTCATGAATACTACTGCTTCCTGGATGGATATTCAGGTTATAATCAAATTGCAGTAGATCCCCAGGATTAGGAGAAAACGGCATTCACATGCCCATCTGGAGTATTTGCATACAGAAGGATGCCATTTGGCCTGTGCAATGCACCTGCAACCTTTCAGAGGTGCATGCTCTCAATTTTCTCTGATATGGTGGAAAAATTCCTGGAAGTCTTCATGGATGACTTTTCAGTATTTGGAGACTCATTTAGCTCCTGCCTTAACCATTTAGCACTTGTTCTAAAAAGATGCCAAGAGACTAACCTGGTTTTAAACTGGGAAAAATGTCACTTTATGGTGACTGAAGGAATTGTCCTTGGGCACAAAATTTTGAACAAGGGGATAGTGGTGGACCAAGCTAAAGTAGAGGTAATTGAAAAATTACCACCACCTGCTAATGTTAAGGCAATCAGAAGCTTTCTGGGGCATGCGGGATTCTATAGGAGGTTTATAAAGGATTTTTCAAAAATCGCCAAACCTCTGAGCAACCTGCTAGCTGCTGACACGCCATTTATCTTTGATAAAGAGTGTCTGCAGGCATTTGAGACTCTGAAAGCTAAATTGGTTACAGCACCAATCATCTCTGTACCAGACTGGACTTTACCATTTGAGTTGATGTGTGATGCCAGTGACCATACCATTGGTGCAGTGTTGAGACAAAGGCATGACAAGCTTCTGCACGTCATTTATTATGCTAGCCGTGTTCTAAATGACGCACAGAAGAACTACACAACCACAGAAAAAGAGCTACTTGCAGTGGTTTACGCCATTGACAAATTCAGATCCTATTTAGTAGGATCAAAAGTGATTGTGTACACTGATCATGCTGCTCTTAAATATCTACTCACAAAGCAGGATTCAAAACCCAGGCTCATCAGATGGGTGTTGCTTCTGCAAGAGTTTGATATAGAAATAAGAGACAGAAAAGGGACAGAGAATCAAGTGGCAGATCACCTATCCCGAATAGAACCAGTGGAAGGGGCGTCCCTCCCTCTCACTGAGATCTCTGAAACCTTTCCGGATGAGCAACTGTTCGCCATCCAGGAAGTGCCATGGTTTGCAGACATTGCAAACTACAAGGCAGTGAGATTCATACCCAAAGAGTACAGTAGGGTGCAATCAAAGAAATTAATCACAGATGCAAAGTACTATCTTTGGGATGAACCATATCTCTTCAAGAGATGTGCAGACGGAGTAATCCATAGATGTGTGCCTAAAGAGGAAGCACAGAAGATCCTTTGGCATTGCCATGGATCACAGTATGGAGGACATTTTGGAAGTGAGCGAACAGCCACAAGAGTCCTCCAAAGTGGCTTCTATTGGCCTACTCTCTATAAAGACTCCCGAGCATTTGTGCTTAATTGTGACAGTTGCCAAAGATCAGGCAACCTACCTCACAGTTATGCCATGCCTCAACAAGGGATCTTGGAGATTGAGTTGTTTGATGTATGGGGCATTGACTTCATGGGACCTTTCCCACCATCATACTCAAATACTTATATTCTGGTGGCAGTGAATTATGTATCCAAATGGGTGGAGGCTATTGCAACACCCACTAATGACACTAAAACAGTGTTGAAATTCCTCCAGAAACATATCTTCAGCAGATTTGGTATCCCTAGAGTGTTAATCAGTGATGGGGGCACTCATTTCTGCAATAAACAGCTTTACTCTGCTCTGGTACGTTATGGAGTTAACCACAGGGTGGCTACTCCATATCATCCACAAACTAATGGGCAAGCTGAAGTCTCAAATAGAGAACTCAAAAGAATCCTGGAACGGACTGTAATTAACCGTAGAAAGGATTGGGCAAGAAGCTTGGATGATGCTCTGTGGGCATACAGAACAGCATTTAAGACCCCTATAGGGACCTCTCCATACCAGCTTGTGTATGGAAAGGCGTGTCACTTGCCAGTGGAACTGGAACACAAGGCCTACTGGGCAACCAGATTCCTGAACCTTGATGCCAAGTTAGCTGGAGAAAGACGATTGCTCCAGTTAAATGAGCTAGAGGAATTTAGACTCAATGCTTTCGAAAATGCAAAAATTTACAAAGAGAAAGCAAAAAGATGGCATGATAAGAAATTGTCATCCAGAGTCTTTGAGCCAGGACAGAAAGTTCTGTTATTTAATTCAAGGCTCAAATTATTCCCTGGGAAATTAAAATCCCGGTGGAGAGGTCCATATGTAATTACAAGCGTATCACCATATGGATACATAGAACTTCAGGATAGTGACTCTAACAAAAAGTTCATTGTTAATGGACAAAGAGTCAAACATTATCTTGAAGGCAATTTTGAGCAAGAATGCTCAAAACTGAGACTTGATTAAAACTCAGTAATAGTCCAGCTAATGACATTAAAGAAGCGCTTGCTGGGAGGCAACCCAGCCAATCACAAAATTTAATTTTATTCGTATTCATTAATTAATTAATTTTGTTTCAGGTATATGTCAAGTATCTTCAAAGGTGAAATAGCAATTGGTTGAAGTCACAGAGTTACAGGGAAATTTGGAAGCTCACTGGCATGAAAAAGCCAGTAAGAAATACTTTGGGCGTTAAACGCCCAAAAGAAGCTCCCACTGGGCGTTTAACGCCAGTAAGGGTAGCCATATGGGCGTTAAACGCCAGAAAGGAGCACCTTCTGGGCGTTAAACGCCAGAAAGATGCACCTTCTGGGCGTTTAACGCCAGTCTGCTAGCATCCTGGGCGTTCAGGAAAACGCCCAGTGACAAAGGACTTCCTGGCGTTCAACGCCAGAAAGAAGCACCAAATGGGCGTTGAACGCCCAGGAGAAGCAACATGTGGGCGTTAAACGCCCAAAACATGCACCATGTGGGTGTTTAACGCCAGGATGGTGGGGAGGAGGTAAAATTCGTTTTTCTTCATAATTTTTCAAAATTTTTAAGTTTCAATTCATGATTTCTTGCATAAACATGTTTCAAAATGTCATCCTTCAAAATCAAATTGGTTTTCTAAGAACCCTAATTTCTAAAATCCCTTTTTCAAAGATATCAAATGTATCTTAATTCATAAACATAAATCTTTTTCCAATCCAATTCTTTTTCAAATAATTTTAATTTCTTCTCATATCTTTTTCAACTCATCTTATCTTTATTTGAAAAATGCCTTCTACTCCTCTCCTTTCCTTTCTTTTGCTTGAGGACAAGCAAACCTCTAAGTTTGGTGTGATTTGCCATGATCACTGAGCTAAAACTCATTAAGATCATGGCACCTAAGAGAACAGAAAGAGCAAGGATGTGAACTTAAGGGAGCTGAAGCGTCAGAAATTAATTCTTGAAGGCACCCCACAGACTAGAGGAACATCCACTTCCCAAAATACAGGTTGTTAAGTTCTAATTCCAGCTTTAACTCTGTGATAGTATTTGTTCCGGGGGTTACCTGAAACGTGTAGCTCGGTCGTCTGGAGATGCCCGAGGTGGGGGTCAGGGACCCGAGCTTGATGTGTTGGCGATTGGTGGTTGTACCTGCAATGACACTCCGATGCTTAAGTTAGCATGGGTCCAAGCAGATATGTGTAGAATGTGGAATGTATCTCATACCTGGGTGCTCCAGTGTATTTATAGTAGTTGGTCGTAATCTTCCCTGGATAAGATATTCTTATCTTATCTTATCTTTTGGGAGTTTTACCTCTATCTTTGCGGAACCGCCTTTCCTAGGCTTTTTCGGCCTTTAGGTTTTGGGCTTCGTTCCTTTTGATGGGCCTTCTTAGCTTTATTTGTCCGAGGTCCGACCTTAGGTGTGGGCCTTGGGATGAGGTCGGACCTTTCATGGATTTTGCCGAGTTTGGAGGAGCTCGGTCAGGGTATGAACAGTGCCCCTGCCCGAGTTCGTCCTTTTTGGGAGGTCGAGCTCGGGCATAGTTGTTTTTCAAATTTCAAAAATGGCCGTTTCCTGCATTTATTGCATTTTACCGTTTCTCCTCGATTTCCGTTCGGGCTCTGTGAAGGCATTATTTGTTTGCTACCTTCCTTTTTCTTCGTTTATTCTGTTCCTTCCTGTTTTTTCTAAGTTTTCGCCATCTCTTTTTCGAGCACCGCTTCTTCTTTCTCTTTGTTCTTCTTCCCCGAATCTTTCCGTGCGTCTTTCCGGGGTTTCCTCTGTGCCGCCGTTTTCGTTCTTCTTTCTTCGGAGCTCGTCGTCTTCTTTCTTTCTTCCAGGTTTGTTCCCGTCTCTTTTCTTTGCGCACATATGCTTTCTGTTCTTTTGTGTGGCTCTTTGTCTGTTTCTTCTTTCTTTATGCCTGGGTTGCCCCAAAAAGAGGCGCCGCCATTGCTTTGTTTGCATATGGGGGGGGCTCTTTTTGTTTTTCTGGTACTTTGTTCCGGGTTGCCGCATTTTCTTTTTTGTTTCTTGCTTGGCTGAACGGGTTTTTCGTTGTCTGCTTTTATGTGATTTTTGCTTGCTTTTGAATTTCTTCTTTGTAGGTAAGAGTTTTATGTCTCGAAAGGTTCTTCAGGCGATGTCGACCAAGATTCCAAGTGGTCTTGGTTGGGTAGACCCTCTTCCTCTAAAAGTCCCTTCTGTGGTAGATTCTGAATATTTGGCTAGGTTCCATAGGCACTGTAGTATATGTGAGAATAGAGAGTCTGAGAGGGATTATGAGCTAGTAGCCCCGGATTCCGAGGAGAGAGTTTGCTTCCCGCCTTTAGATAGTTCCGAGAAGCTCTTCTTTTATGCTTATGATTGTTTTTTCTCTAAGCTGAGTGTCCGACTTCCTTTTACCGACCTGGAGTCCGAGGTGTTGTGGTCTTGTAACCTTGCCCCTACGCAGCTCCATCCAAATTCTTGGGCATTTTTAAAGCTGTTTCAACTTTTGTGTCAGTTTTTGGGCGTCGCTCCCTCTATTTCTCTTTTTTCCTATTTGTTTGTGTTGACGAAGCCGGGGTCGGGTGGAGGGAAGGTGTCTTGGGTCTCTTTTAGGGCTAACCAGGGAAGGAAGTTTTGTACCCTTTATGATGAGTCCTTTCATGATTTCAAGAACTTTTATTTCAAGGTCCGGGCTACTGGAGACGTCCGACCTTTCTTTCTGGATGAGAGTGGGGAGCCTTCTTTTCCTCTTTGTTGGCAGGAGAATGTAGTGTCTGCTAAGTATACTTTTGAGAGTCTAGATGAGGTTGAGCAGGCTTTTGTGGGTGTGGTGAGCAGTTTATGGGGTCGGGCACCTCACTTGGATACGAAGAAAATGTTGGGGGATCCAAGCCTTCTCCGTTCCGAGTTAGGTAGTTTCCCGACCTCTCCGAGATTCTTCTTTTTCAATATTGTTGTTTTACTTGTTTTTGGATGAAATTTTGTTGTGGTAATCCTTTTCTTTATATTTCTGCAGAGATGTCTTCTCAGGCGGATTCCATGAAGTTCCTTCGTCGGACGAAGAAGTCTGTGGCTGCTCGAAATATCGAGGCTGAGGCTTCTGCTCGATCTTCTCCGCAGAAGGCTACCGTGGGTGTTCAGACTCGGTCGAAGACTATTCCGACTCCCCAGTTCCGAGCTATAAATCAAGACCCTCCGACCTCCGGGCCTGCTACCTCTTCTCCTCCCCCGTTCTCGGGTCCTCCTCCCAAGAAGCAGAAGACCTCTCAAGAGCTTGCGGGTTTTAATGATAAGGATTTCGATGCTCTTGATTGGATTGAACAGCATATTCTCCCTCAGACTTTTATCTCTACTGATGACGTGTCTATGGAGCATCATTTTCAGTATATGGCGCGGAGTTGTGTTTGGATGGCCAGTCTTCATGCTGCTATTGCCCGGGAGTTCAAGAAATCTCCCATTGGCGCGACCAGCTCCCGACTTGAGAAGGCTCAGTCCGAGTTTGAGAAGTTTAGTGAGCTGAAGGCTGCTAGGATTACGGAGCTGGAGGCCTCTTTGGAGAAGGAGAAAGCTAAAGCTACCGCGGCTGTGGCGGCAGCGAAAGCGTCCGAGGAGATGGCGAAGGCGGCGACGGAGAATTATACTCGGGTATATGCCGAGCTCGTGGAGACAAGGGAGAAGTTGCAATCTGCTCAGGATGATTTTTACGAGCTGGAAGGCCATGTGGCTAAGGGTATGGATGCTATGTTCGAGAATTTGAAGGCTCAGGTCCGGGTTCTTGCTCCTGACCTGGATCTGAGCTTATTTAGTACGGATAACGTTGTTGTGGAGGGAAAGATTGTTCCTGCTCCCAATGAGGATGAGGTGCCGGTGTCCGATCCCAAGGTTCCGGTGTCCGATCTCAAGGTTCCGGTTGCGGACCCGACTTCACCTTTGGCCGGGGATGGATCTGGTGTGGAGGTTTCAAGCCGAGATGATGGTGCTGTCAAGGCTGTCCTGATTTCTATGGTTCTTCCTCCGCAGCCTTCTACCGATGTGGAATCCGGAAAGGACCTTGATCCTCTGTAATCTTTTATTTTTGGTTCTTTGCCCGGCCTGTGGGCTCTTTTGTTTTTGGATGGTTGCTGTGAACGCTTTGGACGCTTTTTTGCTATTAGCTACTTGTAGTAACTTTTTAGCTTATTATGCGGTGTTTTGCTTTGACTTTTTGTTCCGCTTTTATGCTTTTTAGTTGTTTTTTGGATAACAACTTTTTAGCTAGCGCTTTGAAACTTTCCGTTTTGTCCTTTCCTTCGTTTTCGTTTCTTCGCTTGTACTTTTTTAGTTGTTTTTGGATAACAACTTTTTTAGTAAGCGTTTTCGAAACTTCGTTTTGTCTTTTCCTTCGATTTCGTTTCTTCGCTTTGTACTTTTTAGTTGTTTTTGTATAGCAACTTTTTAGTAAGCGTTTTCGAAATCTTGGTTTTGCCTCTTCCTTTGATTTCGTTTTTTCGCTTGTACTTTTTAGTTGTTTTTGTATAGCAACTTTTTAGTAAGCGTTTTCGAAATCTTGGCTTTTGCTGCTTTAAGGCTTCTTTCTTGGATCCGGGTTTTTCCTCGGACCTCGGGTGTTCGAGTACTTCCCTTTGTTGGGTCCGACCTTGTCGTTGGTCGGCCTTTTAAGTTATTTTTGTAATCTCTTTTTATTTGGCTTTTTTGAACCTTTTCAGAGTTACTTTATAACTTCTCACATTAATTTGAACCTCGTCGCTTTATCTTTGCCGACCTTGTGCGGTCTTTTTGGCAAATGATTTTTTGCGTTTTGCCGAGCATAAATTAATGCGCCTTGGCGGGGTACTTTTTCAGGATTTGTTTCATCACGAGGAAGAACAAAAGAAAATAGAAAGATTTGATTAGTATTTAAAAAAGAAAGAATATTTACAGAGTGTTTACCCTTGACTAGGTCGGGTGCCTTACTTGACCGGGTGTCTCATTAAAAACCCCTGTAGGGGAAAAAGAGTACACCTCGGGTCAAATTTTTCTAGCTGTAGTACCGTCTTAGATTGCAGGCGTGCCAGGCCCTGGGCAGCTCATTGCCTTCTAGGTCGGATATCTTGTAATAGCCTGTTCCTAAGACTTCTGTTACTTTGTAGGGTCCTTTCCAGTTTGCGGCTAGCTTTCCTTTTCCCGACTTTTGTGTTCCGATGTCATTTCGGATTAAAATTAGGTCGTGAGTGGAGAAGCTTCGTTTTATTACCTTCTGATTGTATCTGAGGGCCGTTCGCCGTTTTAAGGCTTCTTCTCGGATCCGGGCCCTTTCTCGGACCTCGGGGAGGAGGTCGAGTTCTTCCTTTTGTGCCTGCGGGTTACCTTCTTCGTTGTAGAAGATGACTCTGGGTGACCCTTCATCTATTTCGATAGGAATCATTGCCTCCATCCCATAAGCTAGTCGGAATGGCGATTCTCCTGTTGTAGAGTGTGGAGTTGTCCGATATGCCCATAGCACCTGGGGGAGCTCTTCAGCCCATGCCCCTTTGGCCTCTTGGAGTCTCCGTTTTAACCCGGCCAAGATGACTTTATTTGCAGCCTCTGCTTGTCCATTGGCTTGTGGGTGCTCGACTGAGGTGAATTGCTGTTTGATTTTTAGTTCGGCCACCAAGTTCTGCAAACTTGTGTCCGTGAACTGTGTTCCATTGTCTGTTGTGATGGAGTAGGGGACTCCGAACCTTGTGACAATATTTTTGTATAGGAATTTGCGACTTTTCTGAGCCGTAATGGTGGCTAAGGGTTCAGCTTCGATCCACTTTGTGAAGTAGTCGACCCCTACTATGAGGTATTTGACTTGCCCCGGTCCTGGGGGGAACGGGCCGAGTAGGTCAAGTCCCCATTTTGTGAAGGGCCATGGTGCGGTGATGCTGATGAGGTCTTCGGGTGGTGCTTTGTGGAAGTTGGTGTGTTTTTGGCAGGGGGGGCATATTTTCACAAACTCCGTTGCGTCTCTTTGCAAAGTTGGCCAGTAGAACCCGGCTCGGACTACTTTCTTGGATAACGCCCGAGCTCCGAGGTGGTTCCCACACATGCCTCCGTGGACTTCTTCGAGGACGCTCTTTGTTTCTGAGGTCGGGACGCACCTAAGGAGGGGGTTTGCGAATCCTCTTCTGTATAATACGTCGTGAATTAGTGTATAATTCTGGGCGTCTTTCGTGAGTCTTTTAGCTTCCTTTCTTTCGGTGGGGAGAGTTCCCGACTTCAGGTAGTTGAGTATGGGGGTCATCCATCCTTGCTGTTGGTTGGATATATTTAGCGTTTCTTCTTCTCTTGTCACGGAGGGAGATTGTAAGGTTTCCTGGAGGAGACTTCTGTTGTTGCCTCCGGGCTTGGTGCTGGCGAGCTTTGAGAGGGCGTCTGCCCGGGCGTTTTGTTCCCGCGGTATGTGTTGGATCTGTATTTCTGAAAAGTGGCGTAATTGTGCCTGTGTTTGGTCCAGGTATTTCTTCATAGTTGGGTCTTTGGCCTGGTAGCTTCCATTTACTTGTGATGTGACGACCTGGGAGTCGCTGAAGATCGTGATTTTCTGGGCTCCGACCTCTTTTAAGAGGGTTATGAGTTCCTTTTTTAGGCCCGTTTTGAGGTTCGCTCCTATGTTTGTTATTTTTTCAGGTGTATTCCCAATCTGGACTTTTTCGGTCTCTCCCTCTGGTTGTGGTCGAAGATCTTCTCGGGACTGCACTCGTCCGAGTTCTATCGTGTTGACCTCCTTCCCTTTTAGGCTCAGGCTTTCGTTGTAGCATCGTCGCGCTAGTTTTTGGTCGCCTTTTAGGGTAGCGATTCCCTTTGCGGTAGGGAACTTCATGCAGAGGTGTGGGGTCGAGACTATAGCTGCCAGTCTGTTTAGGGTTGGTCGCCCAATGAGGGCATTATATGCCGAAGTGACGTCGACCACAATGTAGTCGATGCTTAATGTTTTAGATTGCTCGCCTCTTCCAAAGGTAGTGTGTAGCGGGATGTATCCTAAGGGATGGATCGGGGTGTCCCCTAGCCCAAATAGGTCGGTGGGATAGGCCTTCAGTTCTTTTTCTTCAAGTCCGAGCTTGTCGAATGCCGTTTTGAACAGGATATCTGCCGAGCTTCCCTGGTCAATCAGCGTTCGATGTAAGTTGGCGTTTGCTAGGATAATGGTGACTACCATTGGATCGTCGTGCCCGGGAATTATCCCTTGAGCGTCTTCTCGGGTAAATGAGATAGTAGGTAACTCGGGCAGGGGGCTGTCTTCTCGGACATGATAGACTTCTTTGAGGTGTCTTTTTCGTGAGGATCTGGATGTTCCCCCGCCTGCAAAACCTCCATTTATCATGTGAATGTGTCTTTCAGGGGTTCGCGGGGTTTGTTCGGCCCGACCTTCGTTATCTCCCCGCCTTCTCTTCTTGGTCTCTTCTCCTTTTTCTGCTATGTATCTGTCGAGTTTTCCTTCTCTGGCCAGTTTTTCTATAACATTTTTTAGGTCATAGCAGTCGTTAGTAGAATGACCGTAGAGCTTGTGATATTCACAGTATTCGGACCGATCTCTTCCCGCTCTCTTGTGTTTTAGCGGTCGGGGCGGTGGGATCTTTTCGGTGTGGCATACTTCTCTGTAGACGTCTACCAGGGAGACTCGGAGGGGGGTGTAGTTGTGGTACTTCCGTGGCTTGTCCGAGTTGGGGTCTTCTTTTTTCTTTTGTTCCCGATCCCGATCTCGGAGTGGGTAGGTTGATTCCTTCCTAGAAGAGTCTCTTAGCTGGGAGGTTTCCTCCATGTTGATATATTTTTATGCCCGCTCCTGCACCTCGTATAGGGAGGTCGGGTAGCGCTTGGATAGGGATTGGCTAAACGGTCCCTCTTTTAGGCCGTTTGCTAGTCCCATGATGGCCGCTTCAGTGGGTAAGTGTTGTATGTCCAGGCAGGCTTTGTTGAATCGCTCCATGTATTCTCGGAGAGTTTCTTGGTTACCTTGCTTGATCCCGAGTAGACTGGGGGCATGCTTTGTCTTGTCCTTTTGAATAGAGAATCTTGTTAGGAATTTTTTGGTTAGGTCTTCGAAGCTGGTGATTGATCTTGGTGGCATGTTGTCGAACCACTTCATGGCTGACTTGGTGAGAGTGGTGGGGAAGGCTTTGCACCGAATCGCGTCGGAGGCATCAACTAGGTACATTCTGCTTCTGAAGTTGCTGAGGTGGTGACTTGGATCGGTGGTGCCGTCGTAGAGATCCATATCGGGTGGTTTGAAGTTTCGCGGTACCTTCTCCTTCATGATCTCTTGCGTGAAGGGATCATGGTTGCCTTCGGGGGTGGTGTCGCGTTCTGTCCGATCTTTCAGGTTGGCCTCTATTTTCCGCAGTTTTTCTTCTAATTCTCTGCGCTTGCGAGCCTCCCTTCTCAGATCTTGTTCAGTTTCTTTTTGCTTCTTTATGTCCTCTTCGAGTTGTTTCAGTCGGTTTTGTTGTGCCCGGACTGCTTCTAGAATTTTTGAGCTCTTTTCTTTTTCGGGATTTTGTGGATCTTTGTTTGGGAGCGATGTCTTTGGGCGATTCTGTTTGTTTTCTCCTGGAGTGCGTGGTGATAGAGGGCTGTCCGGTCGTTCTCCGGTGTCAACTTCCTCCTCTTGTTCTGATGCAGCGTGGTCATTGTTGAGAGGGTCGTCCGCCATGGTAAAGGGATGACTTCCAGGTCCCCGGCAACGGTGCCAATGTTCCGGGGGTTACCTGAAACGTGTAGCTCGGTCGTCTGGAGATGCCCGAGGTGGGGGTCAGGGACCCGAGCTTGATGTGTTGGCGATTGGTGGTTGTACCTGCAATGACACTCCGATGCTTAAGTTAGCATGGGTCCAAGCAGATATGTGTAGAATGTGGAATGTATCTCATACCTGGGTGCTCCAGTGTATTTATAGTAGTTGGTCGTAATCTTCCCTGGATAAGATATTCTTATCTTATCTTATCTTTTGGGAATTTTACCTCTATCTTTGCGGAACCGCCTTTCCTAGGCTTTTTCGGCCTTTAGGTTTTGGGCTTCGTTCCTTTTGATGGGCCTTCTTAGCTTTATTTGTCCGAGGTCCGACCTTAGGTGTGGGCCTTGGGATGAGGTCGGACCTTTCATGGATTTTGCCGAGTTTGGAGGAGCTCGGTCAGGGTATGAACAGTATTATTATAGGATTTTACCTTAAAAGTTATATAGTAGTAGTAGTAATTAGTATGTCTATTTTGATTTTATTTCCAATTAAGCTATAATTTATTTTTCTCGTCATCATCAGGCATGAATAAAGTAGTATAATTTTTTTAAGAATAAAGAAGTAATCTATATTTATGAGTTCTTAGTAATAAAGACTATAATTAATTATATGTGGTGGCAATACTTTTTGTTCTCTGAATGAATGCTTGAACAGTGCATAAATTGTACTTTGAATTTGATGAATATTGGCTCCTGAAAGGATGAGGAACACGAAAAATATTATTGATGATCTGAAAAATCATGAAATTGATTCTTGAAGCAAGAAAAAGCAGTTCAAAAAAAAAAAAAAACAAGCCATGAGCACTAGCCAAGAGTAAAAAAGGGGTCCAAGGCTTTGAGCATCAATGGATAGGAGGGCCCAAGGAAATAAAATCCAGGCCTAAGCGGCTAAACCAAGCTGTCCCTAACCATATGCTTGTGGCATGCAGGTCCAAGTTACAAGCTTGAGACTGAGTGGTTAAAGTCGTGATCCAAAGCAAAAGAGTGTGCTTAGGAGCTCTGGACACCACTAACTGGGGACTTTAGCAAAGCTAAGTCACAATCTGAAAAGGTTCACCCAGTTATGTGTCTGTGGCATTTATGTATCTGGTGGTAATACTGGAAAACAAAGTGCTTAGGGCCACAGCCAAGACTCATAAAATAACTGTGTTCAAGAATCAACATACTACACTAGGAGAGTCAATAATACTATCTGAATTCTGAGTTCCTAAGGATGCCAATCATTCTGAAAATTTAAAGATACAGGGGGATGCCAAAACTGTTCAGAAACAAAAAGCTACAAGCCCCGCTCATCTAATAAGAATATGAGCTTCATTTAAAACTCTAAAATATTATTACTTCTTTATTTCTGTTAAAACCTATTTTATTTATCTAGTTGCTTGAGGACAAGCAACAGTTTAAGTTTGGTGTTGTGATGAGCGGATATTTTATACGCTTTTTGGGGGTAATTTCATGTAGATTTTAGCATGTTTCAGTTAGTTTTTAGTAAAATAATATTAGTTTTTAGGCAAAAATCAGATTTCTGGACTTTACTATGAGTTTGTGTGTTTTTCTGTGATTTCAGGTATTTTCTGGCTGAAATTGAGGGAGCTGAGCAAAAATCTGACTTAGGCTGAAAAAGGACTGCTGATGCTGTTGGATCCTGACCTCCCTGCACTCGAAATGGATTTTCTGGAGCTACAGGAGTCCAATTGGCGCGCTCTCAACGGCGTTGGAAAGTAAACATCCAGGGCTTTCCAGCAATATATAATAGTCCATACTTTGCGCAAGGATAGACGACGTAACTTGGCGTTAAACGCCAAGTTCATGCTGCTGTCTGGAGTTAAACGCCAGAAAAACGTCATGATCCGGAGTTGAACGCCCAAAACACGTCATAACCTGGAGTTTGACGCCAGGAAAGGCCTCCACACGTGGAAAGCATTAGTCTCAGCCCCAGCACACACCAAGTGGGCCCCAGAAGTGGATTTCTGCACCAATTATCTTAGTTTATTCATTTTCTGTAAACCTAGGTTACTAGTTTACTATTTAAACAACTTTTACAGACATTTCTTGTACCTCATGACATTTTCAGATCTGAATTACATACTTTTGACGGCATGAGTCTCTAAACTCCATTGTTGGGGGTGAGGAGCTCTGCAGCGTCTCGATGATTTAATACAATTCCTTTGTTTTCCATTCAAACACGCTTGTTCTTATCTAAGATGTTTATTCGCGCTTAATTGTGAAGAGGGTGATGATCCGTGACACTCATCACCTTCCTCAACCCATGAACGTGTGCCTGACAACCACCTCCGTTCTACATCAGATTGAATAAATGTCTCTTAGCTTCCCTAATCAGAATCTTCGTGGTATAAGCTGGATGGATGGCGGCATTCATGAGAATCCGGAAAGTCTAAACCTTGTCTGTGGTATTCCGAGTAGGATTCCGGGATTGAATGACTGTGACGTGCTTCAAACTCCTGAGGGCTGGGCGTTAGTGACAGACGCAAAAGAATCAAGGGATTCTATTCTAACCTGATTGAGAACCGACAGATGATTAGCCGTGCTGTGACAGAGCATAGGAACGTTTTTACTGAGAGGATGGGAGGTAGCCATTAACAACGGTGACACCCTACAGAGAGCTTGCCATGGAAGGAACCTGCGTGTGAGAAGAGGATTTCAAGGAAGAGTTGAAGTCAAAGGACAAAGCATCTCCAAAACTCCAACATATTCCATAATCCTTTATAAACAAGTAACTCTATTATTCCCTATTATTTTAACTTACAATTTTAAGTAGTTTGTAGTTTGGCCTTTTACAAATAAATCCCAATAACTTCATTAGCCTCCTGACTAAGATTAATAAAATAACATTGATTGCTTCAAGCCAATAATCTCCGTGGGATCGACCCTTACTCACGTAAGGTATTACTTGGACGACCCAGTGCACTCGCTGGTTAGTTGAACGAAGTTGATCTTGGACCAGGTTCTATTATCATATTCTATAAAGAGATACAATTTCGTCCACCAGATATGCTTTCTGAATGGAGCATCATAGGTATTTTCTATGATGGTCTCTCTGAACTGTCCAAGATGTTTTTGGATAGCTCTGCTGGAGGATCTCTTCATTTGAAGAAGACGCCTACAGAAGCTCAAGAGCTGATTGAAATGGTTGCAAATAACCAATTCATGTACACTTCTGAAAGGAATCCTGTGAACAATGGGACTAATTAGAAGAAAGGAGTTCTTGAGATTGATACTCTGAATGCCATTCTGGCTCAGAACAAGATATTGACTCAACAAGTCAATTTGATTTCTCAAAGTCTGTCTGGAATGCAAAATGCACCAAGCAGTACTAAGGATGCTTCATCTGAAGAAGAAGCCTATGATCCTGAGAACCCTTCAATGGAAGAGGTGAATTACCTAGGAGAACCCTATGGAAACACCTATAATTCTTCATGGAGAAATCATCCAAATTTCTCATGGAAGGATCAACAGAGACCTCAACAAGGTTTCAACAACAATAATGGTGGAAGAAACAGGTTTAGCAATGGCAAGCCTTTTCCATCATCTTCTCAGCAACAGACAGAGAATTCTAAGCAGAACCACTCTGACTTAGCAACCATGGTCTCTGATCTAATCAAAACCACTCAAAGTTTCATGACTGAAATAAGGTCCTCCATTAGGAATTTGGAGGCACAAGTGGGACAGCTGAGCAAGAAAATTACTGAACTCCCTCCTAGTACTCTTCCAAGCAATACAGAAGAAAATCCAAAATGAGAGTGCAAGGCCATCAACATGGCCGAATTTGGAGAGGAAGGAGAGGAAGTGAACGCCACTGAGGAAGACCTCAATGGGCGTACACTAACCTCCAATGAGTTCCCTAATGAGGAACCATGGGAATCTGAGGCTCAAAATGAGACCATAGAGATTCCATTGGACTTACTTCTGCCTTTCATGAGCTTTGATGAGTATTCTTCTTCTGAAGAGGAAGAGTATGTCACTGAAGAGCAAGTTGCTAAATACCTTGGAGCAATCATGAAGCTAAATGACAAGTTATTTGGAAATGAGACTTGGGAGAACGAACCTCCTTTGCTCACCAAAGAATTGGATGACTTGTCTAGGCAGAAATTACCTCAAAAGAGACAAGACCCTGGGGAGTTTTCACTACCTTGTACCATAGGCACCATCACCTTCAAGAAGGCTCTGTGTGACTTAGGGTCAAGTGTAAACCTCATGCCTCTCTCTGTAATGGAGAAGCTAGGGATCTTTGAGGTACAAGCTGCAAAAATCTCACTAGAGATGGCAGACAATTCAAGAAAACAAGCTTATAGACTTGTAGAGGATGTTCTGGTAAAGATTGAAGACCATTACATCCCTGCTGATTTCATAGTCCTGCAGACTGGGAAGTGCATGGATGAATCCATCATCCTTGGCAGACCCTTCCTAGCCACAGCAAAGGCTGTGATTGATGTTGATGGAGGTGAATTGATCATTCAAATGAATGAAGAATCCTTTGTGTTTAAGGCTCAAGGATATCCCTCTGTCACCATGGAAAGGAAGCATGAAGAGCTTCTCTCAAATCAGAGTCAAACAGAGCCCCCACAGTCAAACTCTAAGTTTGGTGTTGGGAGGCCACAACCAAACTCTAAGTTTGGTGTTGAACCCCCACATTCAAACTCTAAGTTTGGTGTTGGGAGGTTCCAACATTGCTCTGAGAAAATGTGAGGCTCCATGAGAGCCCTCTGTCAAGCTACTGACATTAAAGAAGCGCTTGTTGGGAGGCAACCCAATGTTATATTTTACATATTTTCCTTTGTTATTTTATTTTATTTTGTAAGTTGATGATCATGAGAAGTCACAAAATCAATTGAAAAAGCAAAAACAGAATGAAAAACAGGAAGAAAAATAGCACACCCTGGAGGAAGAACCTTCTGGCGTTTAAACGCCAGTAAGGCTAGCAGGTGGGCGTTTAACGCCCAGTCTGGCACCATTCTGGGCATTTAACGCCAGAAAGGGGCACCAGACTGGCGTTAAACGCCAGGAAAGGGCAAGAACCTGGCGTTAAACGCCAGAAATGGGCACCAGCCCGGCGTTTAACGCCAGAATTGGCTCAAAACGCATTTTTGCATGCCATTTGGTGCAGGGATGACTTTTCCTTGACACCTCAGGATCTGTGGACCGCACAGGATCCCCACTAACCCCACCACTCTCTCTCTTCTTCACCCATTCACCAATCACCTCAACACCTCTTCCCCAAAAACCCTTCACCTATCAAATCCCATCTTTCTCTTCACCACTCACATCCATCCTTCATAAAACCCCACCTACCTCACCTTCAAATTCAAACCACTTTCGCTCCCAAACTCACCCTCCCATAGCCAAACCATAACCCTTCCCCCACTCCTATATATACCCATCTTCACTCCTTCATTTTCACACAACCTAAACACCACTTCTCCCCCTCTTTGGCCGAACACAAAGCCATTCCCTTCTTCCTCATTTCTTCTTCTTCTACTCTCTTCTTTCTTCTTTTGCTCGAGGACGAGCAAACCTTTTAAGTTTGGTGTGGTAAAAGCATTGCTTTTTGTTTTTCCATAACCATTTATGGCATCCAAGGCCGGAGAAACCTCTAGAAAGAGGAAAGGGAAGGCAAAAGCTTCTACCTCCGAGTCATGGGAGATGGAGAGATTCATCTCAAGGGTGCATCAAGACCACTTCTATGAAGTTGTGGCCTTGAAGAAGGTGATCTCCGAGGTCCCTTTCTCACTCAAAAAGAGTGAATATCCGGAGATCCGACATGAGATCCGAAGAAGAGGTTGGGAAGTTCTTACCAACCCCATTCAACAAGTCAGAATCTTAATGGTTCAAGAGTTCTATGCCAATGCATGGATCACCAAGAACCATGATCAAAGTGTAAACCCGGATCTAAAGAATTGGCTTACTATGGTTCGGGGAAAATACTTGGATTTTAGTCCGGAAAATGTAAGGTTGGCATTCAACTTGCCTATGATGCAAGGAGATGAACATCCTTACACTAGAAGGGTCAACTTTGATCAAAGGTTGGACCAAGTCCTCACTGACATTTGTGAAGAGGGAGCCCAATGGAAGAGAGATTCAAGAGGGAAGCCGGTTCAACTAAGAAGGCATGACCTCAAGCCCGTGGCTAGAGGATGGTTGGAGTTTATCCAACGCTCAATTATTCCCACTAGCAACCGGTCTGAAGTTACTCTAGACCGGGCCATCATGATTCATAGCATCATGATTGGAGAAGAAATGGAAGTTCATGAGGTTATAGCCCAAGTCCTCCACCTTGGCAAGGTTAGCCTTTCCTCACCTCATTTGTCACATCTGTTATTCAGTTGGAGTTGACATAAAAGGAGACACCCCCATTGATGAGGATAAGCCCATCACTAAGAAAAAGATGGAGCAAACAAGAGACCCCTCTCATCATGAGATCCCTGAGATGCCTCAAGGGATGCACTTTCCTCCACAAGACTATTGGGAGCAACTGAACACCTCCCTAGGAGAATTGAGTTCCAACATGGGACAACTAAGGGTGGAGCACCAAGAACATTCCATCCTCCTCCATGAAATTAGAGAAGATCAAAGAATCATGAGAGAGGAGCAACAAAGACAAGGAAGAGACATTGAGGAGCTCAAGCACTCCATAAGACCTTCAAGAGGAAGAACAAGCCGCCATCACTAAGGTGGACCCGTTCTTTAATCTCCTTGTTCTTTATTTTCTTGTTTTTTGAATTTTCATGCTTATGTTTATCCATGTTTGTGTCTTATGATCATTAGTGTCTTAAGTGTCTATGCCTTAAAGTTATGAATGTCCTATGAATCCATCACCTTTCTTGAAAAAAAAAAAGTTCTTAATTGAAAAAGAAAAAGAATTGCATGAATTTTGAATTTTATAACAGTTTAATTATTTTGATGTGGTGGCAACACTTTTGTTTTCTGAATGCATGCTTAAACAGTGCATATGTCTTTTGAATTTGTGATTCATGAAAGTTGGCTCTTGAAAGAATGATGAAAAAGGAGACATGTTACTGAGGATCTGAAAAATCATAAAAATGATTCTTGAAGCAAGAAAAAGCAGTGAATACAAAAAAAAAGAGAGAGAAAGAGAAAAACGAAAAAAAAAGAGAAAAAAAAAAGAGAGAAAGAAAGAAATAAAGTTGTGATCCAAGGCAAAAAGAGTGTGCTTAAGAACCCTGGACACCTCTAATTGGAGACTCTAGCAAAGCTGAGTCACAATCTGAAAAGGTTCACCCAATTATGTGTCTGTGGCATGTATGTATCCGGTGGTAATACTGGAAGACAGAGTGCGTTGGGCCACGGCCAAGACTCAATAAGTAGCTGTGTTCAAGAATCATCATACTTAACTAGGAGAATCAATGACATTATCTGGATTCTGAGTTCTTAAAGAAGCCAATCATTCAGAATTTCAAAGGATAAAGTGAGATGCCAAAACTGTTCAGAGGCAAAAAGCTAAAAGCCCCGCTCATCTAATTAATACTGATCTTCATAGATGTTTTTGGAATTCATTGCATATTCTCTTCTTTTTATCTTATTTGATTTTCAGTTGCTTGAGGACAAGCAACAATTTAAGTTTGGTGTTTGATGAACGGATAATTTGTACGCTTTTTGGCATTGTTTTTAGTATGTTTTTAGTATGATTTAGTTAGTTTTTAGTATATTTTTATTAGTTTTTAGTTAAAATTCACTTTTCTGGACTTTACTATGAGTTTGTGTGTTTTTCTGTGATTTCAGGTATTTTCTGGCTGAAATTGAGGGACCTGAGCAAAAATCTGATTCAGAGACTGAAAAGGACTGCAGATGCTGTTGGATTCTGACCTCCCTGCACTCGAAGTGGATTTTCTGGGGCTACAGAAGCCCAATTGGCGCGCTCTCAACGGCGTTGGAAAGTAGACATCCCGGGCTTTCCAGCAATTTATGATAGTCCATTCTTTGCCCAAGATTTGATGGCCCAAACCGGCGTTCAAAGTCACCTTCAGAAATTCCAGCTTTAAACGCCGGAACTGGCACTAAAATGGGAGTTAAACGCCCAAACTGGCACAAAAGCTGGCGTTTAACTCCGAGAAGAGTCTCTACACGAAAATGCTTCATTGCTCAGCCCAAGCACACACCAAGTGGGCCCGGAAGTGGATTTTTATGTCATTTACTCATCTTTGTAAACCTTAGGCTACTAGTTTTCTATAAGTAGGACCTTTTACTATTGTGTTATCATCTTTTGATCATGTTTTTATGATTGAACCCTCTTTGGGAGGCTGGCCATTCGGCCATGCCTAGACCTTGTTCTTATGTATTTTCAACGGTGGAGTTTCTACACACCATAGATTAAGGTGTGGAGCTCTGCTGTACCTCGAAGTATTAATGCAATTACTATTGTTCTTCTATTCAATTCCGCTTGTTCTTGTTCTAAGATATCACTTGTTCTTCAACTTGATGAATGTGATGATCCGTGACACTCATCATCATTCTCGCCTATGAATGTGTGCCTGACAACCACCTCCGTTCTACCTTAGATTGGGTGAATATCTCTTGGATTCCTGATACACGATGCATGGTTGATCGCCTGACAACCGAGTGCTCGCCTGACAACCGAGCCAGCCATTCCGTGAGATCAGAGTCTTTGTGGTATAGGCTAGAACTGATGGCGGCATTCAAGAGAATCCGGAAGGTCTAACCTTGTCTGTGGTATTCTAAGTAGGATTCAATGATTGGATGACTGTGACGTGCTTCAAACACCTGAGGGTGGGACGTTAGTGACAGACGCAAAAGAATCACTGGATTCTATTCCGGCCTGATCGCGAACCGACAGATGGATAGCCGTGCCGTGACAGGGTGCGTTGAACATTTCCACTGAGAGGATGTGAGGTAGCCACTGACAATGGTGAAACCCTTGCATAAGCTTGCCATGGAAAGGAGTAAGAAGGATTGGATGAAGACAGTAGGAAAGCAGAGAGACGGAAGGGACACAGCATCTTCATGCGCTTATCTGAAATTCCCACCAATGAATTACATAAGTATCTCTATCTTTATCTTTATGTTTTATTCATCATCTATACCCATTTGAGTCTGCCTGACTAAGATTTACAAGATGACCATAGCTTGCTTCATACCAACAATCTCCGTGGGATCGACCCTTACTCGCGTAAGGTTTATTACTTGGACGACCCAGTGCACTTGCTGGTTAGTTGTGCGGAGTTGTGATGAAGAGTTGAGATTGCAATGAGCGTACCATGTTGATGGCGCCATTGATGATCACAATTTCGTGCACCAAACAGCAAACTTAGAAGTTGGTTGTGGCCTCCCAACACCAAACATAGAGTTTGACTGTGGGGGCTCTGTTTGGCTCTGTTTTGAGAGAAGCTCTTCATGCTTCCTCTCCATGGTAACAGAGGGATATCCTTGAGCCTTAAACACAAGGGATTCTTCATTCACTTGAATGATCGATTCTCCTCTGTCAACATCAATCACAACCTTTGCTGTGGCTAGGAAGGGTCTGCCAAGGATGACATATTCATCCATGCACTTCCCAGTCTCTAGCACTATGAAATCAGCAGGGATGTAATGGTCTTCAATTTTTACCAGAACATCCTCTACAAGTCCATAAGCTTGTTTTCTTGAATTGTCTGCCATCTCTGGTGAGATTCTTGTAGCTTGTACCTCAAAGATCCCTAGCTTCTCCATTACAGAGAGAGGCATGAGGTTTATACTTGACCCTAAGTCACACAGAGCCTTCTTAAAGGTCATGGTGCCTATGGTACAAGGTATTGAGAACTTCCCAGGGTCCTGTCTCTTTTGAGGTAATTTTTGCCTAGACAAGTCATCCAATTCTTTGGTGAGCAAAGGGGGTTCATCCTCCCAAGTCTCATTACCAAATAACTTGTCATTTAGCTTCATGATTGCTCCAAGGTATTTAGCAACTTGCTCTTCAGTGACATCTTCATCCTCTTCAGAGGAAGAATATTCATCAGAGCTCATGAATGGCAGAAGTAAATCCAATGGAATCTCTATGGTCTCATTCTGACCCTCAGATTCCCATGGTTCCTCATTAGGGAACTCATTGGAGGCCAGTGGACGTCCATTGAGGTCTTCCTCAGTGGCGATCACTACCTCTTCCTCCTCTCCAAATTCGGCCATGTTGATGGCCTTGCACTCTCCTTTTGGATTTTCTTCTGTATTGATTGGAAGAGTACTAGGAGGGAGTTCAGTAATTTTCTTGCTCAGCTGTCCTACTTGTGCCTCCAAGTTTCTAATGGAGGACCTTGTTTCAGTCATAAAACTTTGAGTGGTTTTGATTAGATCAGAGACCATGGTTGCTAAGTCAGAGTGGCTCTGCTTAGAATTCTCTGTCTGTTGCTGAGAAGATGATGGAAAAGGCTTGCCATTGCTAAACCTGTTTCTTCCACAATTATTGTGTTTGAAACCTTGTTGAGGTCTCTGTTGATCCTTCCATGAGAGATTTGGATGATTTCTCCATGAAGGATTATAGGTGTTTCCATAGGGTTCTCCCATGTAATTCACCTCTTCCATTGAAGGGTTCTCAGGATCATAAGCTTCTTCTTCAGATGAAGCGTCCTTAGTATTGCCTGGTGTTGCTTGCATTCCAGAAAGACTTTGAGAGATCATATTGACTTGCTGAGTCAATATTTTATTCTGAGCCAATATGGCATTCAGAGTATCAATCTCAAGAACTCCTTTCTTCTGGTTTGTCCCATTGTTCACAGGATTCCTTTCAGAAGTGTACATGAATTGGTTATTTGCAACCATTTTAATTAGTTCTTGAGCTTCTGCAGGCGTCTTCTTCAGATGAAGAGATCCTCCAGTAGAACTTATCCAAAAACATCTTGGACAGTTCAGATAGACCATCATAGAAGATACCTATGATGCTCCATTCAGAAAGCATGTCAGAAGGACACTTTCTGATCAATTGTTTGTATCTTTCCCAAGCTTCATAGAGGGATTCACCTTCCTTCTGTCTGAAGGTTTGGACTTCCACTCTAAGCTTTCTCAATTTTTGAGGTGGAAAGAACTTTGCCAAGAAGGCATTGACTAGCTTTTCCCAAGAGTTCAGGCTTTCTTTAGGTTGTGAGTCCAACCATATCCTAGCTCTGTCTCTTATAGCAAAAGGGAATAGCATAAGTGTGTAGACTTCAGGGTCAACCCCATTGGTCTTGACAGTGTCACAGATTTGCAAGAATTCAGCTAAAAACTGATGAGGATCTTCCAATGGAAGTCCATGGAACTTGCAATTCTGTTGCATTAGAAAAACTAATTGAGGCTTAAACTCAAAGTTGTTTGCTCCAATGGCAGGGATAGAGATGCTTCTCCCATAGAAGTCGGGAGTAGGTGTAGTAAAGTCACCCAGCACCTTCCTTGCATTGTTGGCATTGTTGTTGTTTTCGGCTGTCATGTCTTCTTCTTGTTTGAAGATTTCTGTTAGGTCCTCTACAGAGAGTTGTGCCTTAGCTTCTCTTAGCTTTCGCTTCAAGGTCCTTTCAGGTTCAGGGTCAGCCTCAACAAGAATGCTTTTGTCTTTGCTCCTGCTCATATGAAAGAAAAGAAAACAAGAAAATATGGAATCCTCTATGTCACAGTATAGAGATTCCTTGAGGTGTCAGAGGAAAAGAAAAATAGAAGGAAGATGTAGAAGAATTCGAACTTATCAAGAAAGATGGAGTTCGAATTGTGTATTAGGGAGGAGTGTTAGTCCATAAATAGAAGGATGTGAGAAGAGGGGAAGAATTTTTCGAAAATAAAGTAAAAGATTTTTTTTTAAATATTTTGAAAAATTGATTGATGATTTTCGAAAACTAAGAGTGGGAAAGAAATCAAGTGATTTTTGAAAAAGATTTGAATTTAGAAATAAAAAAGATGTGATTGAAAACTATTTTGAAAAAAATGTGAGAAAAATATATGATTGAAAAGATATAGTTTTAAAAAGATATGGTTGAGAAGATATGATTTGAAAAACAATTTAAAAAGATATGATTCAGACATTAAACCTCTCTCAACAGAAAAGGCAACATACTTGAAATGTTGAATCAAATCATTAATTGTTAGCAAGTATTTTTGAAAATAGAAAGAAATTGATTTTGAAAACATATGATTGAAAAGATATGATTTGAAAAAGATTTGATTTTGAAAACTTTTGAAAACTTGAAAAAAATTAGAGTTAAAAACAAAATCTTCCCTCTTGTGCCATCCTGCGTTAAACACCCAAAATGGTATCCATTCTGGCGTTTAACGCCCAAAGCTCTACCCTTTTGGGCATTAAACGCCCAACCAGGCACCCTGGCTGGCGTTAAACGCCAGTTTTCCTTCCTCACTGGGCGTTTTGAACGCCCAGCTTTTTCTGTGTAATTCCTCTGCTGAATGTTCTGAATCTTCAATTCTCTGTATTATTGACTTGAAAAGACACAAATTAAAAATTTTTTTGGATTTTTAATAATGAGGAATAATCAAAATGCAACTAAAATCAAATAACAATGCATGCAAGACACCAAACTTAGAAGTTTGTATACTATTGACACTAACAAAATGAGAATGCATAAGAGAAACAACAAAACACTCAAGTCAAGAGAGTTTAAAGATCAGAGTAAGGAAATCATCAAGAACAACTTGAAGATCAATTAAGACACATGAATGAATGCAAGAAGAATAGGAACATGCAATTGACACCAAACTTAAAATGAGACACTAGACTCAACAAGAAAGATACAATATTTTTAGTTTTTTTATGATTTTGTAATTTTTTTTGGATTTTTTCGAAAATTGAAAGAAAATAAGGATATCAAAATTCTTAATGAGAATTCCAGAAATCATGCAATGTTAGTCTAAAGCTTTAGTCTAAAGGAATTAGACATGGCTAGCCAAGCTTCAGCAGGACATTGCATTCAAGAGCTATATTGATGAGAATCAATCAGCTTTGGTGATGATAAGAACATTACCTTGAAACACTAGAATTCATTCTTAAGAACTCTGAAGAAAAATACCTAATCTAAGCAACAAGATGAACCGTCAGTTGTCCAAACTCAAAGAATCCCCGGCAACGGCGCCAAAAACTTGGTGCACGAAATTGTGATCATCAATGGCGCCATCAACATGGTACGCTCAATTGCAATCTCAACTCTTTATCACAACTTCGCACAACTAACCAGCAAGTGCACTGGGTCGTCCAAGTAATAAACCTTACGCGAGTAAGGGTCGATCCCACGGAGATTGTTGGTATGAAGCAAGCTATGGTCATCTTGTAAATCTCAGTCAGGCAAATTCAAATGGTTATGGATGATATATGAATAAAGCATAAAATAAAGATACAGATACTTATGTAATTTATTGGTGAGAATTTCAGATAAGCGTATGGAGATGCTTTGTCCCTTCCGTCTCTTTGCTTTCCTACTGTATTCATCCAATCCTTCTTACTCCTTTCCATGGAAAGCTGTATGTTGGGCATCACCGTTGTCAGTGGCTACAATCCCGTCCTCTCAGTGAAAATGTTCAACGCACCCTGTCACGGCACGGCTAATCATCTGTCGGTTCTCAATCAGGTTGGAATAGAATCCATTGATTCTTTTGCGTCTGTCACTGACGCCCAGCCTTCAGGAGTTTGAAGCTCGTCACAGTCATTCAATCATTGAATCCTACTCAGAATACCATAGACAAGGTTTAGACCTTCCGGATTCTCTTGAATGCCGCCATCAATTCTAGCTTATACCACGAAGATTCTGATTAAGGAATCCAAGAGATAAACATTCAAGCCTTGTTTGCTTGTAGAACGGGAGTGGTTGTCAGGCACGCGTTCATAAGTGAAAATGATGATGAGCGTCACATAATCATCACATTCATCATGTTCTTGGGTACGAATGAATATCTTAGAATAAGAACAAGCTGAATTGAATAAAAGAACAATAGTAATTGTATTAATACTCGAGGTACAGTAGAGCTCCACACCTTAATCTATGGTGTGTAGAAACTCCACCATTGAAAATATATAAGAACAAAAGTGATCATTGGCTTCAGCCCCAGAGAGGGAACTAGAAGAACCCAGATGAAAATACAATAGTAAAAGGTCCTATTTGTAGAGAACCAGTAGCCTAGGGTTTACAAAAATGAGTAAATGACATAAAAATCCACTTCCGGGCCCACTTGGTGTGTGCTTGGGCTGAGCATTGAAGCATTTTCGTGTAGAGACTTTTCTTGGAGTTAAACGCCAGCTTTTGTGCCAGTTTGGGCGTTTAACTCCCATTCTTGTGCCAATTCCGGCATTTAACGCCGGGCAGTTTTGAGCTGATTTGGAACGCCGGTTTGGGCCATCAAATCTCGGGCAAAGTATGGACTATTATACATTGCTGGAAAGCCCAGGATGTCTACTTTCCAACGCCGTTGAGAGCACACCAATTGGGCTTCTGCAGCTGCAGAAAATCCCCTTCGAGTGCAGGGAGGTCAGAATCCAACAGCATCTGCAGTCCTTTTCAGTCTCTGAATCAGATTTTTGCTCAGGTCCCTCAATTCCAACCAAAAAATACCTGAAATCACAGAAAAACACGCAAAAACACACAAAAAGCGTATAAATTATCCGCTCATCAAGGAGCTTCCTGTTATGGCGGCTTGTGCTTGAACTCATCCAGAAATCTCCACCAATGTTTGGAGTTCCAGTAGCCTCCGGGGTCCCAAACTAGGCATGTAAAGCTTCTGAGCAGCTTCAAATAGATTTTCAGGCTCCCGGGGTGATGAATATCAGAATATATTCCAGGATCCCAAACTTTGGTTCCAAATCCGCTTTCGTTTTGATCTATACTTTTCCATCTGGGCGGTTTGGAAATTAGATTCTCACCAAGATGACCAAACGTTTTTCGAGATCCATTCGATTGAACATGATACCAATCCGTGCACTTCGAGTTGAAGTGTGGAACCTTATTGAACCTTGTACAAAAGCTCTGAGTGCGAACTATTTCCCTCTTACTCTTAAAGCCGCAGAGAGCTCTAAGCTGGCCATCTGTTTCGAGCAAACCATATTTAAGTGAAAAAATAAAGCTAAGAGTTAAGGATTGTACCCACTTAAAGCTTGTATTGGGTGGTAGTGGCCTTGGGATAGGTGGTTCCAGTGATTCTGTAAGTTTTACTCCTTTGTGGTCTTCAGTGAATTCCTCCACTTCCTTGCAAACCTTCTCCATTCCAGCCATGTCCTGGTCAAAGTCTTCCATATCTTCCTCATCACTCGAGTCATAATTAGGAGGTTGAGAAAAGTCGACCTCTGCATCATCTTCGTATTCACTTGGGGAAGATTCTTCTGTCTCAAAGAATTCACTCGCGGCTGCAAGTTCATCACTAGAAGGACTTGACTGGTGACTATCATCATCAAAAAAACATGCGTCTTGAGTTACTCCGTCCAGTTCTTCATATGATATCCGCATTGGAGGTTGTGCAACATCCTCTTTAGCATCAATTGTAACATCCATGACGGAGTTCTCCACAACTCTGGATTCAGGTGGCAGTTCGGCATCTCCTAAATCTTCAACCAACTCTTCTTCTTCTGCAATGACAGCGCCCTCTACTTGTTCCAGTACGAAGTTATGCTCTATGCTGTCCACTGGAGTCTCTAGTGTCTTCTTCGTGCTGCGTTCTTCATTAATTTCTCCACATGAAGCCATGGGAGTCTGTTGAGTGTCTGAATGTCTGGAAGATAATTGCTTTTTCGCTTGCTCCAGTTGATGAAGGGTTGCATTAAATTGTTTTACTGATTCTTTGAGGCAAACCTGTGATTCTGGGCTTGATGGATATGGACATGGTTTATAGGGGAATGGTGGTTCTTGGGAGTAATTGGATTGGCGTTGGGGTGGATAAGGATCATGTGGTAGTGAATGGTGAAAAGAAACTTGTGAGTGTGGTGGTTCAAAGTTATGTCGAGAGGATGGTCTTTGAGCACAAGGTGGGGCTTGTCGGTAGCTACTAGGCGGCCCACCAAATCTTTCAGCTGGGTATGCATTGTAGAATGGTCGTTGTCCATGATATCTCGGAGGGTGTTGTTGCCTAAAGGGTTGATTAGATCCTCTTGGCTCCATCCATCCTTGATTGGTCTGACCTTGATGCATATTCCTGCTATAGTTTCTATTTCCTTCAATAAAGTTAGAACCAAACTCAAAGCGAGAGGTGTGAGAATTCATATTAGTTATCAGAAATAAGGGGGAAAAAGGAGAAAACAAATAAACAAGTAAAAGAAAAAAATATTTTTTTCTTTTTGAAAAATATTTACAATAACCAATAATAAGGCACACGTTTGCAATTCCCCGGCAACGGCGCCATTTTGGAGAGAGGATTTTTGCGTGATCTAGAATTCAGAATGAATTCCCGTTGCAAGTATAGCTTCTAAACCAACAAAAGTCCTTTCATACAAACGATTTGGTTGTCACAAGTAACAAACCCCTTTTTGAAATTGATAACCGAGTATTCAAACCTCGGGTCGTCTTCTCAAGGAATTGCAGGGAGGTATGTTCTTATTATTGGTTATGAGTTTGTAAATTGGGGTTCTGGAGTTTGGGCAATGGGCACAGGTATATTTTCAAAGCAATAAAAATAAATAAATAACTGTAAAATAAACTCTTGGCAAGGTATAAGAACTGGAAGTCCTATCCTAGTTATCCTTATCAATTGTGACGAGAATTGGATTTTTCTCCCACTTCGTTAACCTCTAACTATGAAGGTAAGTTAAGTGGATGAATTAATTTTGATTCCTCAGGTCCTAGTCTTTCCTTGGGAAAGGCTAGAGTTGTTGGAACTTGAATTAATGAAATGAAGAAATCCAATTTTCAATCAACAATGAGTTTAATAACTCTAGAGTCACCAATTAATCAACCAAAGCCAAGAATGTAGAAAGCTAAATTAAAATCATAAATATCTGGAATACCTCAAATTCATTCAAAGCAGTAAAATCTAACATGGAAAATATTCATAAGCCAATTGAGCAACATAAATCAAACATAAATAAAAGCATTAAAATATATCAAAGTAGAAGAGAAATTAAAATAAAGGAATATTGAACCTGATATGAAGAGCTAAATTAAATCTTTAGTTTCTAAAAATCCTAATTTCTAAATTCTAAGAGAGAGGAGAGAACCTCTCTCTCTAAAAACTACATCTAATCCTAAAATTATGAATTATGAGAGCCTCCTCATGAATGGATGCATTCCCCCATTTTATAGCCTCTAATCTGTATTCTCTGGGCCGAAAATTGGGTCAGAAACAGCCCAGAAGTCACTTCCAGTGCTTTCTGGTTCGTACAGGTCGCGGCCAAGTGACGCGGAGGCGTCGCCCATGCGGCCGCGCGGATTGAAGTTCGCAGATGCGAAGCGTCTGCATGAATCACGCGTTCGTGTTGCCTAGCGTCAGGGCAACTATGGTATATTATATATCAAATCGAAGCCCCAGACGTTAGCTTTCCAACGCAACTAAAACCGCATCGTTTGGACCTCTGTAGCTAAAGTTATAGCCTTTTGAGTGCGAAGAGGTCAGGCTGGATAGCTTAGCAGTTTCTCCAACTTCTTGTATTCCTTCCATTTTTGCATTCTTCCTTTCCATCCTCTGAGCCATTCCTGCCCTATAATATCTGAAAACACTTAACACACATATCAGGGCATCTAATGGTAATAAGAGAGGATTAAACATAGGGAACTTAAGGCCAAAGAAGCATGTTTTCAATCAAAGCACATAATTAGGAAGGCAAATGTAAAACCATGCAAATAGTATGAATAAGTGGGTAAAGAGTTGATAAAATCCACTCAATTAAGCACAAGATAGACCATAAAATAGTAGTTTATCACGCGTATGCGTGACTTGCGAGGAAGACCAGCGACGCGTCCGCGTGACTGACGCGTACACGTGACATGCGCCACGTGCAGAAAATGCAGAAAACGCTGAGGGGTGATTTCTGGGCCCCATTTTAGCAACCAAGTTAGGCGCAGATCCAGTGAAGCCAAGTGGTCCCCACGCTACAAGACGCGGAGCTGTTAATTAATTCGCATTTAAATTCAAATCTTATCTTTTAGGGAAAGATATTATTTTTAATTTTAGATAATTAGATTTTAAAATTATTAGGATTAGTTATAAATAGGAATCTACATGCCATTAGATAAGAACTCTGTAGATTCAGATCAGAAACAGTTTACCTAAATCCTTGTTTTCTATTCTGAGCCATGAGCAACTAATCCTCCACTGTTAAGGTTATGAGCTCTATCTATTTGTAATGGATTAATTCGTTTGATCTTTCTAATTTATTCATGTTTTGATTTATATTTCAATAATTGTTTTCGCTCTTAATTTTATGAATATTGGGTGGAATGGAAGTATGACCCATGTTCTAATTGAGTTCTTGTAAAACTTGGAAAAGCTCTTTACTTGAACAACAGCTTGGAAACATATTATACTGAATTTTTAATTGTTTGTATTTAATGGGATACGTAACATATAATCCCTTTATTTGTGGATAATTAGGATTCTTTTGGCATATAAACTAGAAATTGATCATCACCCCCTAATTGGAATTAATTGACCAAGGAATTGGCAGTTAATGAATTTTAGAGGAGACTATCAAGGTCTAAGGAATTAGGGTCTAGTCACATATAGTTTGCGATGAAATTATATCTTGTATGATTAAATTAGTTAGTAATAAAAGTTAATCTGAAAAATAGATAACTCTAAAACCTTAACTGTTTTCTCAATATTTTATTCCCAACTTATTTATTTGCCTACCCTTTTGATATTCTGAGTTCGAACTTAAACCATTTGAACATCTTAAAACCAATTTTTGCTTGCCTAACTAATCCTATCAAACGCTATTGTTGCTTGATCCATCAATCCTCGTGGGATCGACCCTTACTCACGTAAGGTATTACTTGGTATTACCCGGTGTAATTGCCGGTTAGTAGTGTGGGTTGTAAATACCGCATCAAGTTTTTGGTGCCGTTGCCGGGGATTGATTGTGATTGACAACTATTAGTTGTTTGATTGCTTAGATTAGGCGTTTTTGTTTTAATTTTATTTAAAAATTTTGCTTTAAATTATTTGAAAAAAAAATTTAATTTTCATTCTCTTGAATTCACTATTTATTTATTATTATTTTTTCTTTCTTTCTTTCCGGATTTTGCTTTAAAATTTTTTTTCTTACGTTAATTTTTCTTTTTTTCTTTTTTTTCCTTTCTTTACGTTAATTTTTTTCCTTTTTTCCTTTCGTTTACTTTCTTTCCCCCTCCCCTGCTTCGTTTTAATTTTCTTTCCTTTATTACTTTATTTTAAAAAAAATTTAAATTTTAAATTTTTAAAAAAAAAATTAAAATAGCACCAATATTTTTTTTATTTTTCTGAAATTAAGTTTGGTGTTATCTATTCATTATTTCTTTTCTATTTAGTATTTTTTTTACACAGGTTACCTCACTGGAAATTCTCTACACTCTGACGTAGAGATTCCCATCTTTTCTTGTTTTCTGTTTGTTTATGCGCAGGAACAGAGACAAAGAACATCTCTTAGACTTTGATCCTGAACCTAAAAGGACTTTCAGGCGACGTTTACAACAGGCAAGATTGTACAAGGCTGCAGAATCCACTATGGATGCTAACAATGCTGATAATACAAATATGACAAATCCTAATGTGAATGAGCAACAAGGGAGAGTACTTGGCTCTTACTCTTCTCCTACTGCAGATCTTTATGGAAAAAGCATCGTGGTGCCTCCTATTGCTGCAAACAACTTTGAGTTGAAGCCTCAACTGGTCACCCTGGTGCAACAAAACTGGCAGTATCATGGTCTTCCCCGCGAAGACCCAAATCAATTCATTTCAAGTTTCCTACAGATTTCTGATACTGTGAAGACAAACGGAGTGAACCCAGATGTGTACAAACTAATGCTCTTCCCGTTTGCTCTGAGGGATGGAGCAAAACTATGGCTAGATTCGCAACGCAAGGACAGTTTGGATACTTGGAACAAGGTGGTTACTAAGTTTCTCACAAAATTTTTCCCACCAAAGAAGTTGACTAAGCTTAGGATGGAGGTTCAAACAGACATGTTCTCCAAATGGACACAAATAGACATATTTTATGAAGGCTTGGGTGAAATGTCCAAAATGTGCTTAGATAATTCTGCAGGAGGTTCATTGCACAAGAAGAAGACACTGGAGGAGACTATTGAGCTAATTGAATTGGTTGCAAGTAACCAATATTTATACTCCTCTAATAGGACCCCTGTAAATTCTGAAACCCCTCAGAAGAGAGGCGTGTTGGAAGTAGATGCTATTAATGCTCTTCTTGCTCAGAACAAGCTGATGTCTCAGCAAATAAATTTACTTACTCAACAGATGGGTGGCATGCAAGTCTCAGCTATCAACGCCCAAAATCCACCACATGAAGTCTCCTATGACATGGCAGGTAACTTTATGCAAAATGATAATTATAATTATACTCAACCCTCTTTTGAACAGGTGAATTACATGGGGAGTGGTCCTAGGAATCCCAACAATGATCCATATTCTAAGACATGCAACCAGGGATGGAGGAATCACCCAAATTTTGGGTGGAGGGATCAACCTCAAAGACCTCAGAACTTCAACAATAATTCTCAGGGCTATTTCCAATAAGATAATAATTTGGAAGCAATATTGACAGGTTTTAGACAGGAAACCAGAGCATCCATCAAGAACCTGGAGATGCAAATGGGTCAAATAGCCACCAGAGTTAATGAAATTGATCAGAGGACCACTAATAGCCTTCCTAGTAACACAATTCCAAATCCAAGAGAGGAATGTAAGGCTATCTCTGTGATAAGTGAAAAAGTGGCAAGTACGGAAGCACAAGTTATGCAGGAAACCAGAGCCTCCATTAGAAATTTAGAGGTGCTAGTGGGCCAACTGAGCAAGCAAATACTTGAGAGGTCTGCAAGTACATTTCAAGTTGATATAGTGGTGAACCCAGGAGATGATTGCAAGGTTATTCAATTGAGAAGTGGTAAAGTAGCTGGCTCTGAGATCAAGGCCAATGAAGAGCTAGTTGAAAAGGAAGCTCCAAAGGAGAAAAAAGGAGAATTGGAGCACGCCCCTCCAAAGCGTGCGGACAATCCATTCCCAGACTCTCTTGACACTCATCCTACATTACCAAAGGCTCCTGAGTACAAACCTAAGATGCCATATCCTCAGAGACTTCAAAAGGAGACCAAGGACAAGCAGTTCTCAAAGTTCTTAGAAATCTTTAGAAAGTTACAAATCAATATTCCTTTTGCTGAAGTTTTGGAACAAATGCCTCTCTATGCCAAGTTCATGAAGGAACTGTTGTCAAAGAAAAGGCGTTTAAAGGGAGATGAGACAGTAGTCCTGACTAAGGAATGTAGTGCTGTCATTCAGAATAACTTGCCAAGGAAGATGACAGATCCAGGGAGCTTTCAAATTCCATGCACCATTGGGAGCACAACCTTTGAGAAAGCCCTATGTGATCTGGGGGCAAGCATAAATCTAATGCCCTTATCTGTGATGAAGAAGCTGCAAATCCAAGAGGCACAACCCACAAAAATAGCATTGCAGATAGCAGACAAATCTATGAAGCCTACATACGGATTAGTGGAAAATATCTTGGTTAAAGTGGGTAAATTCTTCCTCCCAGCAGACTTTGTGATTCTTGACACGGGAGAGGATGAGAATGCCTTTATAATTCTAGGAAGACCGTTCCTAGCCACTGGAAAAGCTATGATTGATGTAGAAGTGGGTGAATTAGTGCTTAGAGTGCATAATGAGCAACTGGTCTTTCATGTCTTCAAAGATATACATCCAACAGGTGAAGAAAAGAGGTGCATGCAAGCTGAGCTTATTGATCCAAATCTTCAAAAACCCCCTGATGATACACAGCAGAATCTGCAGCTCAAACCTCTCTTGGCAACAATCAATAAAATTCCTCCGGACATCAAACATAAGTTTGGTGTTGGAAATACATCATCTACCAAGGAGGAGGTTCCCAAAAAGAAGAAAGTACCCAGAGGATGAGGGCATTTTGACGTTAGGATTTTAGCTAGTAAAGAATTTTATAAAAATAGTCGTGTTGTAGATATAGTTTCTAAACCAACAGAAATCCCTTCATACAAAAGTTTTGTTTGTCACTTAAGCAAACCCAATAAAATTGATAACCGAGTATTTAAACCTCGAGTCGTCTTCTCAAGGAATTGCAGGGAGGTATGTTCTTATTATTGGTTATGAGTTTGTAAATTGGGGGTTTTAAGAATGAGGGGCAATTATGATAAATGACGAATAAAATAAATAAATGACTGTAAAATAAACTATTGGCCAGGTACGAGAAATTAGAAGTCCTATCCCAGTTATCCTTATCAATTGTGATGAGAATTAAATTTTTCTCCCAGTATGTTAACTCTTAAATATGAAGGTAAGTTAAGTGGATGAATTAACTCGAATCCTCAGGTCCCAGTCTTTCCTTGGGAAAAGTTAGAGTTATTGGATCTCGAATTAATTCTTGAAGAATTCCAATTTTTAGTCAACAATGAGTTTAATAACTCAAGAGTTACCAATTAATCAACCATAGCCAAAAGGGAATAAAATCTACTTGAATGAAAATAAATCGGATAAAGCCAAAGCATCCATAACATATAAATCTGAAATACCTCAAATTATATTAAATAAAAATGTCAATTCTAACATGGACAATATCATCAGCCAATTGGGCAACATCAATCAAACATAAATTATATTAAATTCCATGCATTCGCGTCGTTCGTGCAGCTTCCAATCTGCGCGGTCGCGTCAGGCACGTGATCGCGTCACTCTGATTTCTTCCGTTTCACGCGGTCGCGTGAGCCATGCGACCGCGTGACTTCTCGCTGGTCATCTTCTAAATTCCTTGTGTTCCTTCTATTTTTGCACGCTTCCTCTTTATTCTCTAAGCCATTCCTGCCCTATGAAACCTGAAACACTTAACACACAGATCAAGGCATCGAATGATAATAGGAGAGGATTAAGATTAGCTAAATTAAGACTAAAGAAGCATTTTTTCAATTATAGAACTAAACTAGGAAGGAATTGTAAAATCTTGCAAATTATATGAATAAGTGGGTGATAAGCTTGATAAAACCACTCAATTAAATACAATATAAACCATAAAATAGTGGTTTATCAACCTCCCCACACTTGAACATTAGCATGTCCTCATGCTAAACTCAAGGAGACCAAATAAATGAGTAGGGAAAGGCAAGACTCATGCAATGCAACCTATGAATGGGAATGCAACTACATGCTAAAATGATTCTACCTACTTGGTGAAAAAGTAAATAAATCTTTCAAGAATAAATATGAACTGGATTTCACTAATTCAAATCACAAAATACAATACAAATAACTTGCAAGAAGAAGATAGCTCATGAAAGCAGGGAACATAGAATTAAGCGCTGAACCCTTACTTAGTGGTGTATATCATTCTAACTCTCAAGTGTCTAGGGTCAATTCTCTCAATTCTCTACTAATCATGCTTTCTATAGCTTGCTCTTCATCTAACAATCAACAAAAATTTAATGCACCAATATACAAATCAAGAGGTCTTTTAAGGGTTGTAATGGGGTTAGGGTCAAGGTAGGATTGTATTTGGCCAAGTGGACTAAAATCTGAATCCTTAATTAACATAAACTTTCCACCTAACTTAAGACAATCCATTTAATTAAAATGCAAAATCTAACTTCCCATTAACTATGCTTTCCACATGTTCATGCATCCTAAAATTGAGTTTAGTACATATGCATTGATACCAACACTCACTTTAGGGCATTTTGTCTCCTTTTATTAATTGCTCTTTTCTTTTTCTTTTTCACTTTTTTTTATTCATATGATTAAGGTATTGAATGCAATAATATGTGCTCAACCATTATTTTGCACATTTTCATTAAAATATACAACACCCAATTATTCAAACCAAATATTTTCAAACCCAACTTCCCCACACTTAAATCATGAGCACTTTTACTAGTCTAAGCTAACCAAGGATTCAAATTAAGGACATTATTGTTTTCCACTTAGAGTTAGTAATGAGCTAAAGTAAAGAACAAATGGGTATATTAGACTCAAATTGGTTTGCAAAGGATAATGAAAGGGTAAGGCCATATGGGTATGTAAGCTTAGTGAAACAAGGGACTCAATCATATCAGTGCATGCATGCATCAAATAATGGAAATATAGAATTAAGCAAGACAAAGATCACAATTTTAGAGAGAAAAACACATGCCAAAAATAAAATATTGGTTGGTCAAATGCAACCAATCAAATAGGCTTAAAATCTCACTGGTTTTGTGTGTTCGAGCTCTAAACTATGTTCCAAAACAATATTTCTTCATACAGATTTTTCAAAATGTTTTTAATTTAAATTAGTGAAATACTATAAAAAGTTTTCTTGAAAAAGAAAATATTACTTTAACCAAGTGGTAAAATATGCACAAAAAATAAACATGCAATCAAACATGCAAATGCAACAATGAAAAACAAGAAATTGGTGTTGAGAAGGGACTAACTAACCCGTGGAGATCGGTATCGACCTCCCCATACTTAAAGATTGCACCGTCCTCGGTGCATGCTAAGATGTGCAGGTGGACGGGTTGTTCCAACTGATGCTTCTTTCCAAAGATTGTGCAGATGGACTTGTCTTGTCTCCCCATGTAAACGTCTTCCAGTTCCCCTCCGGGTGGCTATCCTGAAAGGAAAAAAGGGAAGAAAAGTAACCCAGAAATAAAGATAAGAAAATAAATGAAATATACATGAAAGCTTCAACATGTACGTGAGAAAACAATAGAAGCCATGGCATGCCAGTGATACAAAATGTACAACAATGGGGAAGAGAATGGGTAATGAAAGACAATGTAAGTTCATGTCAATGCAAAAGAAATACAGGTATCATAAAAGATTGACATTGATAGAAAAATAGCATCACCCAACATTGTAAAACAAGTCACTGAAAATTATACCAGAAAAGATGCAACAGTTAAATAAGAAAATCAACACCAAAGGAAAAATAATAAATTTAGAAAAGAAAAGAAAAATATGCACTAAATTAAAATGCAATGAATGAAATATGCAAATAAATAAAATGAAAGATAAGAAGAATGAGAAGGGAAAGAAGTGAGTAAGAAAGGAGGGAGGGAAAAATTAGGATTGGGGAAGAAAAGATAAGATATTTGGCAAATTAGGATAAGCTGTGCGGCGCAAGCGACGCGGACGCGTGGGGCACGCGGTCGCGTGACTTGCGTTTGAGGTTAATCGACGCGGTCGCGTCGGTCACGCGGTCGCGTGACAAATTTTATGCTACTGGCGCGAGGGCAGCCTCGCGCTCGCACAACTCTCTGTTCAAAATCTTATTTTGCCAAATTTTGGGTGACGCGATCGCGTGGTCGACGCGATCGCATGAGTGGCCAATATGGGGATATGACGCGGATGCGTGAGCCATGCGTCCGCGTGGTAAGGTTGTGCTTTCAGCACCAACCCAGCACCACTCCAGCATAACTTTCGGCTATGCACCCTTTTCACGTCAATTTTTATGGCACACGACCGCGTGGGTGACGCGGTCGCGTGGGAGGCCAAAGTTCCCACATGACGCGGTCGCATGAGCGACGCAGTCGCGTGGGGTCAAGTTATGCTAAAGGCGCGCCTCCAGCCACGCTTTTGCGTGACTCTCTGTTCAATTATTTTCTCCCCAACGCACTAGTGACGCGGACGCGACAGCGACGCTGTCGCGTCACGTGCGATTTTTTTTTATGCAAAATGCAGAAAGCAGTATGTAGAATACAATGCTTAATGTGAATGCTATGCATGATTCCGGGTTCAATAAAATAAAATAAAACTCAAAAACAAACAAAATTAAATAAAATTAAAATTGCAAAAGGAACGATCATACCATGGTGGGTTGTCTCCCACCTAGCACTTTTAGTTAAAGTCCTTAAGTTGGACATTTGGTGAGCTCCCTATTATGGTGGCTTGTGCTTGAACTCATCCAGGAATCTCCACCAATGTTTTTGATTCCAATAACCTCTGGGGTCCCAAACTAGCCGCAGAAAGCCTTCAAGTAAGTTAAAGCAAGTGACAAGGCCCCAAGAGTGGTGATTGATAGAATGGATTCCGGGGTCCCAGACCTTGCCTTTGCACCCGTCTTTTGGTTGAGCAATATTGTTCCATCCGGGTGGCAAGCAGTCTAAATTCTCACGTAAGTGGCCAAACAACTTCCTAGACCCATTCAGTTGAGCTTTACACCAACCTTTGCGTTTAAATTTTGAGCACACAACCATGTTGAACCTTGTAGGATAAATCTTATCACTGACCATCTTCTTCTTACTCTTAATGCCACAGAGAGCTCTAAGTTGACCATCCGTCTCCAGTAGCCCATATTCAAGTAGAAATAGAAAGCTAAGGGATATGAATTTTACCCACTTAAATGTTGTGAAGGATGATGGCAACTTAGGGGGAGGTGTTTTTAATGAACGTGCAAGCTCCACTCCCTTGTGCTCTTCTTCGACATCTTCCACCTCTTTGTAATCTTCTTCAATATCAACCTTTTCCTCTTGGTGAATTTCTTCCAATTCAATCTCTTCTTTATTGTTCACCAAGGGCATGGGATGTTGTGCTTCTTCTTCTTTAGTCTCCATCTCTTGATCAACCTCTTCCAAGTCTTCAACCATGACATGCCTTGGAGGTTGTACACCCTCCTCAACATTAAATTCAAACTCCTTGGAAGGAGGCTTTATGAATGGACTTTCTAATGGAGGTTCAGCATCTCCTAAGTCTTTGAAGAGAGAAATTTTGCATGGTCTAGAATTCAGAATAAATTCCCGTTGCAAGTATAGCTTCTAAACTAACAAAAGTCCTTTCATACAAACGTTTTGGTTGTCACAAGTAACAAACCCCTTTTTAAAATTGATAACCGAGTATTTAAACCTCGGGTCGTCTTCCCAAGGAATTGCAGGGAGGTATGTTCTTATTATTGGTTATGAGTTTGTAAATTGGGGTTTTGGAGTTTGGGCAATGGGCACAAGTATATTTAAATGACAAGTAAAATAAATTAATAATAATAAAATCTCTTGGCAGGGTATGAAGAACTGGAAGTCCTATCCTAGTTATCCTTATCAATTATGATGAGAATTGGATATTTCTCCCACTTTGTTAACCTCTAACTATGAAGGTAAGTTAAGTGGATGAATTAATTCGAATCCTCAAGTCTCAGTCTTTCCTTGGGAAAAGTTGGAGTCATTGGATCTCGAATTAATTCTTGAAGAATTCCAATTTTCAATCAACAATGAGTTTGATAACTCAAGAGTCACCAATTATTTAACCAAAGCCAAAAGGGAAAATATCTAAATTAAATTAAAAGCATTCATATAAATAAAACAATCATAAACTGAAATACCTCAAATAACATTAATTAAGAAAATCAATTCAAACATAAAGAGTTCATAAATTAAATTGAGAAAATATATAAAAGGAATATTGAATCTGTGATTGAAGAAGATGAAATCCTAATCCTAATCCTAATCCTAAGAGAGATGAGAGAACCTCTCTCTCTAAAAACTACATCTAAAACTAAAATTATGAATTATGAGAGCCTGTTGAGTCTTTGCATGTTTCCTGACTTTAATCTGTGTTTCTGGGCCGAAAACTGGGTTAAAATGCGGCCCAGAATCTCTACCAGCGACTTTTGTAATTCTGCAGATCGCGCACGTCACGCGTCCGCGTCATCCACGCGATCGTGTCATTTGCGTTTTTTCCTGCCACGCGTTCGCGTCGTCCATGCTTCCGCGTCACTTGTGCTTTTCCAATCCGCGCGGTCGCGTGAGCCATGCGGCCGCGTCACTGCGATTTCTCCTCTCTCACGCGAACGCGTGAGCTATGCGGCTGCGTCACTTCTCGCTGGTTATCTCCTCAATTTCTCGTGTTCCTTCCATTTTTGATAGCTTCCTCTCCAATCTCCAACTCATTCATGCCCTATAAAGCCTGAAACACTTAACACACAGATTACGGCATCGAATGGAATAAAGGAGAATTAAAATGCATAATTAAAAGTCTCTAGGAAGCAGTTTTCAATCATGTAATAATTTCAAGAAGGAAATATAAATGCATGCTAAATTAATGAATAAGTGGGTAAGGATCATGATAAAACCACACAATTAAACACATTGTAAACCATAAAATAGTGGTTTATCAACCTCCCCACACTTAAACATTAGCATGTCCTCATGCTAAACTCAAGGAGACCAAATAAATGAGTAGGAAAAGGCAAGACTCATGCAATGCAACCTATGAATGTGAAAGCAACTACATGCTAAAATGATTCTACCTACTTGGTGAAAAGTAAATAATTCCTTCAAGAATAGATATGAACTGGATTTCACTAATTCAAATCACAAAATACAATATAAGTAACTTGCAAGAAGAATATGGCTCATGAGAGCAGGGAACATAGAATTAAGCATTGAACCCTTACTGGTAGTGTATATCACTCTAACTCTCAAGTGTCTAGGGTCAATTCTCTCAATTCTCTACTAATCTTGCTTTCTATAGCTTGCTCTTCATCTAACAATTGACAAAAATTTAATGCACCAATACACAAATCAAGAGGTCTTTTAAGGGTTGTAATGGGGTTAGGGTCAAGGTAGGATTGTATTTGGCCAAGTGGACTAAAATTTGAATCCTTAATTAATATAAACTTTCCACCTAACTCAAGACAATTCATTTAATTAAAATACAAAATCTAACTTCCCATTAACTGTGCTTTCCACATGTTCATGCATCCTAAAATTGAGTTTAGTACATATGCATTGATACCAACACTTACTTTGGGGCATTTTGTCCCCTTTTATTACTTGCTTTTTTTTCTTTTTTTTTTATTCTTCTCAATGCATATGATTAAGGTTTTGAACGCTGATGAGCGGATAATTTGTACGCTTTTTGGCATTGTTTTTAGTATGTTTTTAGTATATTTGGTTTAGTTTTTAGTATATTTTTATTAGTTTTTAGTTAAAATTCACTTTTCTGGACTTTACTATGAGTTTGTGTGTTTTTCTGTGATTTCAGGTATTTTCTGGCTGAAATTGAGGGACCTGAGCAAAAATCTGATTCAGAGACTGAAAAGGACTGCAGATGCTGTTGGATTCTGACCTCCCTGCACTCGAAGTGGATTTTCTGGAGCTACAGAAGCCTAATTGGCGCGCTCTCAACGGCGTTGGAAAGTAGACATCCTGGGCTTTCCAGCAATATATGATAGTTCATACTTTGCCCAAGATTTGATGGCCCAAACCGGCGTTCAAAGTCACCTTCAGAATTCCCAGCGTTAAACGCCGGAACTGGCACCAAAGTGGGAGTTAAACGCCCAAACTGGCACAAAAGCTGGCGTTTAACTCCAAGAAGAGTCTCTACACGAAAATGCTTCAATGCTCAGCCCAAGCACACACCAAGTGGGCCCGGAAGTGGATTTTTATGTCATTTACTCATCTTTGTAATTCTTAAGCTACTAGTTCCCTATAAATAGGACCTTTTGCTATTGTATTTGAGGTCTAGAGATCTTGGTAGCTATCTTTGTTCTTATGCTATCTTAGATCATTGGGAGGCTGGTCTCACGGCCATGCCTAGACCTTGTTCTTATGTATTTTCAACGGTGGAGTTTCTACACACCATAGATTAAGGTGTGGAGCTCTCCTGTACCTCGAGTATTAATCCAATTACTATTGTTCTTCTATTCAATTCAGCTTGTTCTTGTTCCAAGATATCACTTGTTCTTCAACTTGATGAATGTGATGATCCGTGACACTCATCATCATTCTCACCTATGAACGTGTGACTGACAACCACCTCCGTTCTACCTTAGATTGGGTGAATATCTCTTGGATTCCTGATACACGATGCATGGTTGATCGCCTGACAACCGAGCGCTCGCCTGACAACCGAGCCAGCCATTCCGTGAGATCAGAGTCTTCGTGGTATAGGCAAGAACTGATGGCGGCATTCAAGAGAATCCGGAAGGTCTAACCTTGTCTGTGGTATTCTGAGTAGGATTCAATGATTGAATGACTGTGATGTGCTTCAAACTCCTGAGGGCGGGGCGTTAGTGACAGACGCAAAAGAATCACTGGATTCTATTCCGGCCTGATCGAGAACCGACAGATGGATAGCCGTGCCGTGACAGGGTGCGTTGAACATTTCCACTGAGAGGATGGGAGGTAGCCACTGACAACGGTGAAACCCTTGCATAAGCTTGCCATGGAAAGGAGTAAGAAGGATTGGATGAAGACAGTAGGAAAGCAGAGAGACGGAAGGGACACAGCATCTTCATGCGCTTATCTGAAATTCCCACCAATGAATTACATAAGTATCTCTATCTTTATCTTTATGTTTTATTCGTATATCACCATATCCATTTGAGTTTGCCTGACTAAGATTTACAAGATGACCATAGCTTGCTTCATACCAACAATCTCCTTGGGATCGACCCTTACTCGCGTAAGGTTTATTACTTGGACGACCCAGTGCACTTGCTGGTTAGTTGTGCGAAGTTGTATTTATGCCATGGTATTGAACACCAAGTTTTTGGGGTTCATTACCGGGGATTATGAGAGTTGTGAAAAGTATTGTTCACAATTTTGAGCACCAAGTTTTTGGCGCCGTTGCCGGGGATTGTTTCGTGTATGGACAACTGACGGTTCATCTTGTTGCTTAGATTAGGTTTTTTTCAGAATTCTTAAGAATGAGTTCTAGAGTTTCATGATGATCTGTTGAAATATGGCTGGCTAAGAAGCCATGTCTAATCTTATTGGACCGAGGTTTCAACTGATCATCACAAGAGCTTGTTGATCTCTATCAATCTTGCTATTGGAGCAATGATCTGCTAAGGCTTGGCTGGCCATTGGCCATGTCTAGTGTTTTGGACCGAAGCTTTCTTTGAAAGCTTGGCTGGCTGTGAAGCCATGTCTAATTCCTGGACCGGAGTCTTAGACTAACATTGCAATGATTCCTGGAATCCAAATTAAGAATTCTGAAACCTTTATTTTCTATTTCCATATAATTTTCGAAAAATCCAAAAAAATTTCAAAATCATAAAAACCAAAAATATTTTATGTTTCTTGTTTAAGTCTAGTGTCTAATTTTAAGTTTGGTGTCTTGCATGCATTGTTTATTTGATCTTGGTTCTATTTTCAAGTCAATAGTACAGGGAAATGAAGATTTAGAACATGCAGCAGAGGAATTACACAGAAAAAGCTGGGCGTTCAAAACGCCCAGTGAAGAAGGACAGACTAGCGTTTAAACGCCAGCCAGGGTGCCTGGTTGGGCGTTTAACGCCTAAAAAGGTAGTGCATTGGGCGTTAAACGCCAGAATATGCACCATTCTGGGCGTTTAACGCCAGGATGGCACAAGGGGGAGGATTTTGTTTTCAAAATCAAATTTTTTTCAAGTTTTCAAAGTTTTTTCAAAATCAAATCTTTTTCAAATCATATCTTTTCAATCAAATGTTTTCAAAATCAATTTCTTTCCTTTTTCAAAGATACTTGCTAACAATTAATGATTTGATTGAACATTTCAAGTATGTTGCCTTTTCTGTTGAGAAAGGTTTAATGTTTGAATCATATCTTTTCTTGTTAGGCAAGTCATTAATTTTTAAAATCAAATCTTTTTAAAATTGTTTTCAAATCATATCTTCTCAATCATATCTTTTTAATCACATCTTTTTCAAAACAGTTTTTAATCATATCTTTTTGATTTCTAATTTCAAAATCTTTTTCAAAAATTACTTGATCCCTTTCTCACTCTTGATTTTCGAAAATCAAATTAAAGTTTTTCAAAATGCTTTTAAAATCTTTTTAATTAATTTTCGAAAAATTTCCTCCTCTCTTCTCACATCCTTCTATTTATGGAGCACCACTCCTCCTCAATGCACAATTCGAACTCTATCTGACTAAGTTCTAATTCTTCTCCTTCTTTCTTCTATTTTTCTTCTTCTCTGACACCTCAAGGAATCTCTATACTGTGACATAGAGGATTCCACATTTTCTTGTTCTCTTCTCTTTCATATGAGCAGGAACAAAGACAAGAGCATTCTTGTTGAAGCTGACCCTGAACCTGAAAGGACCGTGAAACGAAAGCTAAGAGAAGCTAAGGCACAACTCTCTGTAGAGGACCTAACAGAAATCTTCAAAGAAGAAGACATGGCAGCCGAAAACAACAACAATGCAAACAATGCAAGGAAGGTGCTGGGTGACTTTACTGCACCTACTCCCGACTTCTATGGGAGAACCATCTCTATCCCTGCCATTGGAGCAAACAACTTTGAGTTTAAGCCTCAATTAGTTTCTCTAATGCAACAGAATTGCAAGTTCCATGGACTTCCATTGGAAGATCCTCATCAGTTCTTAGCTGAATTCTTGCAAATCTGTGACACTGTCAAGACTAATGGGGTTAACCCTGAGGTCTATAGACTTATGCTATTCCCTTTTGCTGTAAGAGACAGAGCTAGGACATGGTTGGACTCACAACCTAAAGAAAGCCTGGACTCTTGGGAAAAGCTAGTCAATGCCTTCTTGGCAAAGTTCTTTCCACCTCAAAAATTGAGTAAGCTTAGAGTGGAAGTCCAAACCTTCAGACAGAAGGATGGAGAATCCCTCTATGAAGCTTGGGAAAGATACAAACAATTGATCAGAAAATGTCCTTCTGACATGCTTTCTGAATGGAGCATCATAGGTATTTTCTATGATGGTCTCTCTGAACTGTCCAAGATGTCTTTGGATAGCTCTGCTGGAGGATCTCTTCATCTGAAGAAGACGCCTACAGAAGCTCAAGAACTAATTGAAATGGTTGCAAATAACCAATTCATGTACACTTCTGAAAGGAATCCTGTGAACAATGGGACTATCAGAAGAAAGGAGTTCTTGAGATTGATACTCTGAATGCCATTCTGGCTCAGAACAAGATATTGACTCAACAAGTCAATTTGATTTCTCAAAGTCTGTCTGGAATGCAAAATGCACCAAGCAGTACTAAGGATGCTTCATCTGAAGAAGAAGCTTATGATCCTGAGAACCCTTCAATGGAAGAGGTGAATTACATGGGAGAACCCTATGGAAACACCTATAATTCTTCATGGAGAAATCACCCAAATCTCTCATGGAAGGATCAACAGAGACCTCAACAAGGTTTCACAACAATAATGGTGGAAGAACAGGTTTAGCAATGGCAAGCCTTTTCCATCATCTTCTCAGCAACAGACAGAGAATCCTAAGTAGAACCACTCTGACTTAGCAACCATGGTCCTCTAATCTAATCAAAACCTCAAAGTTTCATGACTGAAACAAGGTCCTCCATTAGGAATTTGGAGGCACAAGTGGGACAGCTGAGCAAGAAAATTACTGAACTCCCTCCTAGTACTCTTCCAAGCAATACAGAAGAAAATCCAAAAGGAGAGTGCAAGGCCATCAACATGGCCGAATTTGGAGAGGAAGGAGAGGAAGTGAACGCCACTGAGGAAGACCTCAATGGGCGTGCACTAGCCTCCAATGAGTTCCCTAATGAGGGACCATGGGAATCTGAGGCTCAAAATGAGACCATAGAGATTCCATTGGACTTACTTCTGCCTTTCATGAGCTCTGATGAGTATTCCTCCTCTGAAGAGGATGAGTATGTCACTGAAGAGCAAGTTGCTAAATACCTTGGAGCAATCATGAAGCTAAATGACAAGTTATTTGGAAATGAGACTTGGGAGAACGAACCTCCTTTGCTCACCAAAGAACTAGATGACTTGTTTAGGTAGAAATTACCTCAAAAGAGGCAGGACCCTGGGAAGTTCTCCATACCTTGTACCATAGGCACATTGACCTTCAAGAAGGCTCTGTGTGACTTAGGGTCAAGTGTAAACCTCATGCCTCTCTCTGTAATGGAGAAGCTAGGGATCTTTGAGGTACAAGCTGCAAGAATCTCACTAGAGATGGCAGACAATTCAAGAAAACAAGCTTATGGACTTGTAGAGGATGTTCTGGTAAAGATTGAAGACCATTACATCCCTGCTGATTTTATAGTCCTAGAGACTGGGAAGTGCATGGATGAATCTATCATCCTTGGCAGACCCTTCCTAGCCACAGCAAAGGCTGTGATTGATGTTGATGGAGGTGAATTGATCATTCAAGTGAATGAAGAATCCTTTGTGTTTAAGGCTCAAGGATATCCCTGTCACCATGGAGAGGAAGCATGAAGAGCTTCTCTCAAATCAGAGTCAAAGAGCCCCCACAGTCAAACTCTAAGTTTGGTGTTGGGAGGCCACAACCAAACTCTAAGTTTGGTGTTGAACCCCCACATTCAAACTCTAAGTTTGGTGTTGGGAGGTTCCAACATTGCTCTGAGAAAATGTGAGGCTCCATGAGAGCCCTCTGTCAAGCTACTGACATTAAAGAAGCGCTTGTTGGGAGGCAACCCAATGTCATATTTTATCTATTTTTCTTTGTTATTTTATGTTTTCTGTAGGTTGATGATCATGAGAAGTCACAAAATCAATTGAAAAAGCAAAAACAGAATGAAAAATAGGAAGAAAAACAGCACACCCTGGAGGAAGAACCTACTGGCGTTTAAACGCCAGTAAGGCTAGCAGATGGGCGTTTAACGCCCAGTCTGGCACCATTCTGGGCGTTTAACGCCAGAAAGGGGCACCAGACTGGCGTTAAACGCCAGGAAAGGGCAAGAACCTGGCGTTAAACGCCAGAAATGGGTACCAGCCCGGCATTTAACGCCAGAATTGGCTCAAAACGCATTTTTACATGCCATTTGGTGCAGGGATGACTTTTCCTTGACACCTTAGGATCTGTGGACCCCACAGGATCCCCACCTACCCCACCACTCTCTCTCTTCTTCACCAATCAAACACCTCTTCCCCAAAAACCCTTCACCTATCAAATCCCATCTTTTCTCTTCACCACTCACATCCATCCTTCATAAAACCCCACCTACCTCACCCTTCAAATTCAAACCACTTTCCCTCCAAACTCACCCTCCCATCGCCGAACCATAACCCTTCCCCACTCCTATATATACCCATCTTCACTCCTTCATTTTCACACACCCTAAACACCACTCTCCCTCTTTGGCCGAACACAAAGCCATTCCCTTCTTCCTCATTTCTTCTTCTTCTACTCTCTTTTTCTTCTTTTGCTCGAGGACGAGCAAACCTTTTAAGTTTGGTGTGGTAAAAGTAGTGCTTTTTGTTTTTCCATAACCATTTATGGCATCCAAGGCCGGAGAAACCTCTAGAAAGAGGAAAGGAAAGGCAAAAGCTTCTACCTCCGAGTCATGGGAGATGGAGAGATCATCTCAAGG